>NC_133164.1:106157301-106467301 GCF_040802235.1 Manis javanica | reverse complement strand
AAGGAGGGAAGGAATGACAGATTAAGCCACCATACCTTGGTCATTAGCCATTTTGTCAGGGTGTTCCACTGTGGGAGAAAAGAAATATTATTATTAGACTTTGACATTTCCTAGCAAGAAAGCTGCGATTTACAATCAACAGTTTTGTTAGCAAGTTTTCACATCAAGGCCAAAGCACTATTGAAATAAAACTGATAAAAACTAAGGTTAATGTGATTATTTCTATGAAGTAAGTAGACAGAGGAAAAAAATTGAAAATAGTCATCGCTGTATAAGTGTATTCTTAAGAACGTTATTGTAACATTCCTCTAAATGTAAACTCAGAATGATCATCATGTAAGCTTAATTAAAAATACAATTAACAGTTAAAGAAATGCATGGGCTTCCCAACTAATTATCACCCGTACATTTTAAATAAGTTAAAGATGCTGTCTTCTTGTCTTCAATTTTTTTTCAACTACAGAATTTAACCAATTCTCAAATGGATCAGGTAAAATAACAGAATACCACAAATGTGTTTTAATCTAAATGGTCTGATAAATTTTTAGACCTTCTGAAGAAAATTCTTGACTTGTTCACAGCTTCAGATGGGTTATAAGTAATGTTCTAGAAAATAACTTTCAAAAGTATAAATTTTTTTAAAAGAGGGCTTCTTTTCTGAAAACCAAGTGTAATTGTATAGAAGGTAAGTCTCTAGTATCATTGCTTTTTATAGAAATTGTGATATAATATTTTGACCAGGGTAGATCTTTGTGAGTCCTCATCAATTAGAATTCTCCCACCTATCCTTGATTTTCCTCGAGCTTTGAGTCTTCTAGGCATATTTAAGTCACTCAGTTGGACTCAAATTTGACACATAGGCTGCTGCACCTCAAATTTGACACATAGGCTGCTACACTTGTTATATCTGCTTCTTGTGTATGTCTCAGTTGAACTCACACAGAGAAAATTATACTAGTATTCTCATGGGCAGTAACCTATAACCTAGTCAGTTTTTCATTACATGTGGAGTCTCATAGCAAATCCATCATCATTGTTCAAGAAATAAAGCAAATGAGTTTTTTTTGCTAAATGAAGATGCACAAATCATTGTCTAGAAGAATGCATAGAATCAAGATCATTCAGTAATGATGCTGTTAACAAAAGTCCCTTTCAGATGAACAAGGTTTATGAATGTCAAGTCACAGAAGGACAGATTTCTAAATCAGAGATCACTTAAAATTCCTTTCAGTTGAAAATACTATGTAGACTTAGTCTATGAAAAGGATAACTAGGAAAGGTATCTTAATAAGCAGTAGACTTTGAATACTGAGTCACTCTTTGGAAAACATTATATACCTAAGAGTGTTTATTACATTAAGATTTCACAAGCTTTAAAGAAATTTTATGAATGTCTTAGTACCTCCTAAAGATTTGACAATTTTAAAATTCACCAGGTGATAGAATCTAACCTTTCCTAATCTAGTCATTACAACTGAACTTTTGTGCTGAGTTTCTTCCCCTTACCCACTGAAGACTAATGACTTCTCCAAGTTCATTTTTTTACAGTATTGGAAGGTTGTTGACGAAACTTGCTTTTATGGGCAACTGCATTACCTGTAGTTTACAGACAAGGATAGGATTTTGAGCTGCGATCCTAATGCAGTTTCTGAGGAAGACACTGTGTTGGAGGGAACGCCATGCCAGGTCTCCAGGAAGAATGAGGAAAGATACATCGGGACCATAGGTGACCACACATCCAGGAAAGGTAAATGTTTGGCAGCCAGAAACAACCCTAACCAGTATCTCATATTTAGGGGAGAACTGTTTGGAATATAAAAAAAAAAAGACAGAAAACCTATCATCTCATTTCCATTCTTCTCTTCTTCCTTGGTCTTTAATCATATATATGCATTTTCTACAGTCTAAGAAAACTTCAAGCAAGTGACAATAAACATGTTATGATAGACTGTCTCATCCTCATTCTTATCTTCTAGATTTGTTTTACTTCAGCATATCTGGCTGAATATAACTTCAGAAATTTTGAATGTGTCAAGAAAGGTTAGCTACTAAAGAGTATTCCCAACTGGGATCAATATATTCTAACAGTTACTTTTAATTGAAGACAAATGATGGCTTAAAAGTATTGTAACTTGTGCCTTGACTTTTTAATTGCTGCTGCCAGATAATCAGCTATTTTGTCAAAAACAATTTGAAGACTAAAACTTTTTGGTATTCTGGTTCAGAATTTTCAGTTCTCTATCCTTGGAAGGGATAGATGCAAGGCTAAGAATGATGGTTAAGGAGGCCCAGAGAATAGATCATCTACTGTGCTTTCACTGCTGAAGACCCTGCTTCTTTGTGTGTAGGAGGTGACTCCATGCCTCCACAGAAATCCTCTCTGGTCTGCCTCACTGGGAGCATCCTTCCTCCCTATTACGTGACAGGCCAACAAGGAGAAAATTACTGGAGGGAACCCATGTGATAGGCAAAGATAGACATGCTTCTTATCCATCTTCCAAGGGTTCTGCAGTGTATGGGTATCCTAACAGGGAGCATTTAGGCGGAGGGAGGTGGGTATTTTCAGAGTCCTATGTGGCCAGAAAAATCAAGTTCAAGATTCTTTTAATTAATATTTCGAAGAAAGAATCACATACCCTACATAATATGCATGTACATAGGGTATGGTAATTTAATCCCTTTTTAATTATAAATGTCTTTTAATTAGCCAGTATTACTCATTATGTTTCTTGTACCTCTCTTGCTCATGGCTAAAATCAAAAAGGCAAAACTCTGGTCTCTACTAGCAAATGCTACTGTCTTTGCAAAGACTTGGGGACAAAGCTTGGGGACACCTGCCTGGGGCATGGTTTGCAATGAAATACTTGCCTGTTACCCAGTAGACTACTGAGAGTTGCCTCAGTTTCAGGACAATATGTAAGCCTTTATCTCTGTTAGACAAAGTTATATTCTGAACAGAATAGGCCTTATGTTTTAAAGTAGCTTTGGAAACTAAAAATCTTAAGAGAGCAATAGCATGACTTCATGTCTTTAGTACAGATATAGTTCATCATGGCATCAAATCTCTTATGATGAGTATTTATTTGCCTTAGAATATTTGTCATTGTGACATGTAAGATACATGCACAATACATGTATGTACAATGTCAATTATTGAAAAAGTTGGGCAAGATTGATATGTCTGAATAGTTTAGAATGCATTCAAGCTATCTGAAACTTAGTTGACTATATGAGCAACATTTGTTTAAAAATCTAATTGACTAATCAAATGCAACACGACATACTTAGGAAAGACAATACTAAACATTCAAATTAGGATATTAGGAATAACTCTTGTGGACTATTAGGACATATAACAAATCTCTGAATTTGTTCGTTCTCAGTTGTGAATATCATTTCATAGATAAGTTTAGGGCTCTTAAGGTAAACAGTAGCAAATGAGATATGGAGTTCATTAAATAATCTACAGGATGGTTATCAGTGTGGGCTTATAAATCTTGTGATAACTCATCACTTTGCTGCTTAATACATATGGATGCCTTACATCATCTTAAACCCTCCCTGAGATCTCTAGTTGGCACACACTGAGAGCATGAAATTAATTTGGCACTTGTCTATAGATAAAGAGGAAGCATTCTGTGAAACATTATCCAGTTACATTTCATGCTCTCACAAAATGAACAACCAGTTTCCTTTCGATTGCTCATTTGGAGTGAAACCTGATTTAGACATCAAGTCCTAAAAACCAGGATAGATGAAGATCAGCTCATTTCTTCCTGCCTCCCTCCCAACTTCTACTTTGTTGTTAAGAATTGCCAGGCAGGCTTAAACTGAATGATTGCTTGTGTGCTCTTGGCAATCTTTCAGGTTAGCTATTACCAAGTCCAGCTTTTGAATAACTTGCTCACCAGAATTCAAATGTTCACTGGTTATTAGGGCACCTTTCCTAGGAGAACTGAGACACAGACTATAGAGTTCTTCTAAGACTCTTCTTTTAGTATGTAAAACAACTGAGTGAAAATGTCAGTGACCATGTTCTAATTTTTTAGTTGTTTAGCATCACATGTTATCAAGTTTACAGCCAGATATATAGACACAATGTAGTCACAAATTTAAGAGCCAAGTATCCTTCTTTGGAATAGAACATATCATGCCTAAATATATACCATAAATATCATCAATGGAACATTTGAATTACTTTCAGTTGCTAAATATTAGAGGCTCTTCAAGTCACTTGTCCTGCTGTTCTTAAATAGTAAGGACTTACATGAAAATTATTTTGATGTAGTCACTATTTTTGGACCTTAGTATTTTTCTGTAGAAACAAACAACTATTAAATTGAGCTATTATTTTTACTCTTGCAAGCATGTGGAGTGTGCTTCTACTAAGCATACTGCAAAGTTATTTTTTTTTTCATTATTGCTACCCTGGGTCCTTAAAATAAACATTCATCTATTCTGTTTGAGATTTTCTGTCTTGCCATGTCAAAATTTCATTTAATATGTAAGGATAATAATTTCTGAAAGAAATTTAAGGTTGGCAATCATGACATTCACATAATTCAATGCTTTAAAATTTTTATTTCCTCACATAAAATAGCTAAAGGGTTTAATTATATTTTAAATAGAACCAATATACATGAAATCAATACAAAATTCCAAAAGGATTGTAAAAAAAAAAAAAAAGTCAAGTTAAATATGTCTGCCTTGTGCTGATGGCAGAAAACGTGATAACATAATAGATCTTTTGTAATGCTGGCCTTTGGCATAAAAAGGTACATTGTAATTTATTTTGAATGTCCACTGAAGTCATAGTGCCAACAGAGATGGTGTAGGACAGTTCCTAACACAGCCTCCAAAATGATTTCACAACAATCCCAAGGGAAAAGAAAGGCAATATAGGGCATGACTCAGACCTTTGAGAGTCCTGAAGAGGATGGGATCAGAGAGGGGCCCCACTCCTTTTGCATTTCGTGCTTGAATTCGAAAGTAATACATGGTGTCGAGGTTGAGATCCATGATCTGATGAGTAAGCCGATCACCACTGATGGTTTCCATAATCCAGTCATCAATTGGTATGTTCTTATCCAAGGTATAAAACAAGATGTAAGCTGTATAAATACATGAATGAGTCTTTGTTCAGTATACTGACTGCAGGCTATACTTCTGCTTTGAACATTCATGTTTCCCAAATGTAATCTGCAATGATTATTATATGTCCACATCTATAAGTCATAGTATTCAGGTTGAGAAGTAATGTTTTGTTTTTTCATACTGCAAGCATTATATAATAACTGCTTCAAAGTATAGAATCTGAAAATGCAACAGGCCACTAGGAAAAAAAAATATGCCATATTTAAAAATACAGGTTTCTGCTATCTATACATTCTGATTAGTGGCTAGCTCTAATATACAAGCATGATGAAAAATGTAAAACATAGACAAGTCTGTATAATTTTCACTGTAGTCCAATAATGGAAATAAGTAATGTTTGTTTTGGCTTGTGCTGAAATAATAAAAATACACTGAAAAGTATAAAACGCCACACATGTTTAAAGTGCTATAAAAATAAATGATTATATTTTATTACTGTAGTAATTCTGTGAGGTTGGCAGGGCCACTGTTGCTCTCCTTGCAGACAGTGAAGCTGAGAATGCCTCAAGCTGGGTGGTAAATGGGCTAGGATAATACTGCGCACTACCGTACTAAAATGCAACTATTTTCCCTCGTCCATCCCACCTAGACAACAGCAATAACGAAAGAGTATCTCTGGATAACAGTAGCTTATCTAGTTAGTATCTCAAATATTAATAACCTATCAATCACTTGACAGTGTCAATTACCTTCTGGGTTAGGGGATATGTTACTTCTAGTAGTGTTCTCAGTGGTGATGGTCTAACAGGTACCCAGACAAATCCAGGTACCCCTGTAAAATATTCATATTCTAACATTATATTTAGCCAGTATGTGAGCTAGGTTTTATTTAAAAGTGTTCAGTAATAATTCTATTTCACTCTATCAGAAGAAACTATAAAAAAGCTCATCAGAGGTGTTTTTGATATGTGCGGGATGCATTGTAGATGTTGAACTGGATATTTCTTCCTTGTGATGCTGTAGGATTAAGCAGTGCTGCAAACTCCAACCTCCAGAAGTCTATTTCTCATAAACTCAAATCAATGTTGATACCTTCCATCTATTTTTCTTCAGCTTTCATTGTTTCCCAAGTTTGGTGTTTCCAAAATTTGCCTAATTATAAGAAATTCCTGGGGTCTAGGTACAAGTGGGAAAACACAGACCTTGAGAAAGGGCATTTTGATTTAACAGGTGTGGCAGACTGAGTCTTTGATGGTCCCCAATGATCCTCACCTCACTCCCATGTGTAATCCTTGTATAAAAAAGCAGACAGGACCTAAGTTTTGTTTTTAACCAGAAGAATACAGCAAATGTAGTGTCCATCACATTTTACATCACCCACAAACCCAGGCATAATTCTATAAATCATTATTGGATGAACTGATGGGTGATACAAAATCAAACATATGCTCTTATGTTTTATTGAAGTGTATAACAAAGTTTATAGAAAGGAGCGCTCATGATAGAGGAAAGGTTCATATGTTATATGTAGCTTACAACAGACCTTGATGGATGGGGAGGAAGGGTAGAGAAGGCAAAGAAAGGGGGAGGAAAAAGCATAGTGTGAAAACCAGTCTTCCTGAGGTAAGGGTTTGTGCTGAGGCATAGGTAGTACATGGTAAGTAGGCAGGTTGGTGCATGAGGTAATGCACTCTCACTTGCATGAGTTTGTTATACAAGGTTGTAACTTCTGCCTTACTCACAGACCCTATAGCCTCCCTTCTCTGTTGTCATGAAATAAGCTGCCAGGTGGAAAGAACCATTTGGCAAGAAACTGTGAGTAGTCTCTGATCAACAACCGGAAGGAACGCAGTCCTGCCAACAACCACATAAACTTTGGAAGCAAATATTTCCCCAGTCAGACCTCAGATGACACATCCATCTAGGCTAACACCTTGCCTGCCTCCTTGTAAGGGACCCTGCAGCACAGTACCCAGCTAAGGGTGCTTGGATTCCTGACCAACAGAAGCAGTGACATAACAAATGTGTGTTGTTTTAAGCCACAAAATCTAGGGCAATGCTGTTACACAGCCATGGATAGTATACTGGGTTAATGAAAGCCTCTGTAATCTGCACTGCAGATTCCTGTGTCAAACCAGGCAAGAATCACTCCTTTAGTTGACATGAGGAATCTGTATATGTTTTGGCATTTGCTGACATGTTGATGCTCAGATGCGAAGGTCTAAACATACGGAGAGCTCCAAAGAAGATAAAAGACTTGCCCACACACCGATGCTCAGGCTGGTGGGCTTTGTTCACCAAAGTTGTCAATGGTGCTCTCAGCATAAATGCCTAACTCATATTTTTAGGCCAGTGTATACCCCCCTTTGAAAAAATGGTTACTTAGATATATGAGAGCAGGAAAGTGTAATGCAGCATGTAAGGGTGCTTGGATTGGCCCTTCACTGTTTGAGAAGCAGTCATTTTTGGGGGTGGAGAGGCCCTCAGAGAGCCTGAAAGAGCCTCTGCAGCCCAGATGCAGAATGTGGAACAGTATGGGTTTCAATCCCAGCTCTTCCACTTGCTATGTGTCCTTGGGTAAGTCATGGAAAAAAGCCTTTGTAAATCACATTTTTCAAGGGATTTAACCAGAATGTACTGGAGGCCACCTGAAGGGAAGCCATCCATGTTTTTGATAAAAGAAATTCCATGGTCAACTTTACACCTTCAGATTCACTCAGGAGACCAGAAATCAGAACGCTGAAAGCAATATTCAAGAGTTTTGGTGCATTTTACCTACTCCAGTTCCAAAGAATGACATGCTTTTTACACAGTTCTGGTGTATAAGAAAAAAATCTCTTCTCTTCTGCTCCACCCTGTCCTATCTGTATCTCCATGGCAATTTTCTGTCCTTTATCCCAATTTTATAGTCTTTCCTAAAAGTAGACTCTCTTTTATGGGATCAAGAAACCATGTTCTATGACCTATGTTCTGACCTGTGGACTATCCGTGGACAAGTATTTTGACCTCCCCACTATTCCATTTCTTAATCTGTAAATGAGGTTGCTGGATGAGATAACATCAGGTACTTTCAAGCCTTAATATTCTATGCTTCTATCATATTTGAACAATCTTTCAACATTTCTCTCTCTCTTTTCCCTTCCCTTCCTTATTTCTCTCCATCCTTTTGATGCCAGAAACTATTCTTGGAACAAAACGTACACCTCTGCCTTTATGGAGCTTATGCTATAATCACCATAGTTGAAGCAAAATTAGTAAATGGTTACACAATGGGGGTCAGTGCAGTACTCCCAGAGTAGAGCAAATGAGATGCCAGCTACAGTCATTTAATCATATGTTCTAAGGAAATAAAACTGATGGTTCCTACTTGCAAAACCAAACAAGGAAATCTGCAAAACTTATAAAAGTTGTTTGAATCCTCTCTCTGGTTAATGTTAGAATTAGAAGACTATAACTCAAAACAGACTGTGAAATATCATGGATAAAAAAGTTGTTTTTGACATGGATGTCCATTCAATTATGACTCAGCCCCCATGATAATATCAATAAAATCTATTATTTTTTGAACCAGAGAAGTCTCCATTTTTGTCCCCAAAGAACCACATCTGTTGAACAGAAGATCTTGGTACCAGTAATATTTTTTTAGCATTTATTATGTGTATGTCTTATCTCTTCGCAAGAACAAAGACATTCTTTTAGTTCAGTGGCCATATCTTATATTACTTTTTAGTCTTAAAAAAAAAACTAATAAAGTTGTCTTCACATAGTTAAGCATTGAAACTCACTTACTGAATGAAATCCCCTAGCTAGTAAGCACATAAGTTTTACATTCATGACATTTAATGAAATTGTTGAAGTTTTCATGGGCTGTCGTAACTGCATCATAAAACTGAAAGTTTGGAGAATTGTGCTGCCATCTGGGTCAGCTATACTTATTTCTGATTTTCTTCATTTATCAAATGCAAATAAGGTATTTGCCTTCACTGTGCTGTTTTTCTGTGTGAAAAGCATTCAGTGGTGCATTTAAAAAAGGATAGTTCTGGCATCAAGAGAATCAGATTGAAGGAGCAAGTATTAGGTTCTAACAATTCCAAGTTGTTTCTGAGCAATTTCTTGGTATTTATGGGGAAGTCTATCTTGTTTTGCAAATTTGAGAACTGAGATGGAGAACAGAAACAGATTGTATTTTTCAAAACTCTGAAAGTTGGCCTTAGAAAAAGTACACAATTTCATTTGGATCTGTGAGTTTGGGGTATTTGGAAGATGAAGAATCTGTTATTAATGTCTTACCTTATAGATTTCCATATCTCCACACATGTTGGAACAAATCCATTGGTTTCTTACTACCTTCTGTAGATGTATTCATCATTCTGTATCCAAGTCTCTTTCTCCATCCTTCTATATTTTCATACTCCTTTTTTGTCTCTTACCTACCACAACTGGCTAAACAATGAATTATTATATACTACCATAGGTTGTAAGACCTTCTGGGATGGTTAACTCTCTTTGGCATTGGAGTCAAATTTGTCTAAATAGTTATAAAAATGTAATTTTGTACATATGTACTTTTGACTTTACCTACAAAAACAGGTAGCTCTAATTCCAGAAGTAAAGTGACAGCAAGCGTTCAGTTCCACCTCTTTCCTCTCCTGTCGTTTTCCATACTTCTTCCCACTCAGTACTGATTCCCTTCCATGGATTAGATAAATCGCTAAGTACTGAGAAGACCAAGGGGATCCCTTTCAGCTAGTGAGAGATTTTTATCTTAAAAAAATTGATTCTGATAACCATGTATATGTAGGTATATAAGGAAAGAAGGCCCCATTCCTTCCTTCTTTGTGGTAAAAAATTATAGGCTATGGGTTCAGGAAGACCAGATCTCAAATCATAGTTCTACCATTTACTAACTGAAACCTTGAACAACTTGCTTAATCTAAGTATGTCTTAATTATCTCATCTGGAGATAAGTTGCTGTGAGATAGTTTATTTTAGGAATGAAATATATGTGGGTATTTCTATTATATTATCTTCTATATGGTGACATCTTAGTAAACGCTGTAGCTTTTCTTTTTCTTTCTTTCTAATAATAATGCTTAAGGAAGTATCATATTTGGAAGAGCTAGAACTTTGTTTTCAAGTCAAACAATAAATTTATTAGCAATTCAATGATTATTCTACTCAGCAAATATTTATTAATGACCTACCAACTATCAAGAATATTGTTACTGGGTAGAAAGCATTAAACAAAATCTGAAACTTATTCTCATGGAATTTTCAGTCTTGTATTACAAGCATTTAGATTTTCTCTTATGATTATATGGAAAGGGAGATGGAGATGAAGGCGTCAAATGACTGTTTCCAGCTTTTGCAGCTGGGTGAGCTGTGGTAGCTTTTGAAATGATGGGAATAAGAAGATTTAGACTGATATGACTGAGAGTGCCTAGTGGGGTCTACAATCCTGGATGGTTGTACAACCTATTACAGAAGGCCAGTTATGGTAGATGATAGACCAAAAAATGCAGGAAGTATGGGAGAGAGAGAATGGGGAATATAATGATGTGCCAATAAGACTAGCAGGTGGAAATGTACAATAGGATGTAGGATATGTGTATTTAGAATTCCTTGGATTGAGATACAGACTTCAGAGACATAAGTTTGTGTTCACTGAAGCCCTGGCTATAGTATACACACTATATCAGCAAAAGTAACAAAGGGAATAGAAAGATATGCATTGTGGGAAGCAATGCCTAAGAAACATGTGGAAGAAATGTCTGCTGACAAGACAAGACTGAGAAACTGTAGCCTACAGGTGGAAAGAAAAGTGGTTAGGTGATTTCACAAAAGTCAAGAGAGAAGAGATTTTCATGTAAGAGGAACTGAATTAGAATATCAAATGACACAAAAAGACAGCATAACTTTAGCCATTAGATAGTATTGATAAGGAGTCAGTCTCTGAACACCTAACTGTTCCCTCTCTCTATGTTGGTAACTGATTTTAAATAATGTTGGAAGCTGCATTTATTTTAGATCTATGTTTCACAACTCTAGCTGTAAAATCACTTGTGGAGATTTTAAAAAGAACCATGCACAATTCTTCCTCAGATAAACTAAATCATAAATCAGTTGAGAGTCACTGATTTGGGCCACTAGGACACTAATAAGTTGGAGCAAAATGTGATGTAATAGTTAAAAGTATGAACATGAGTTTGAAGCCCTATTTCTGCCACTTCTTGGTTATTTGACTTTGGAAAAGTCATTTATCCAGAAGGCCCTCCTCATCTTTTCATTTCAAAATGAAATAATGGGAATATACAATCACTCACAATACTAAAGTACTTAGGAGAATGCCATGCACATAATAAATGCTGAATTTATTTTTAACTATTTTCTTCTGCAATTATCAGTCCCAATTCCTAAGCTGCCAGTTTCTGATCAAGGAATTTAAGCACTGGAAATATCTGGATCTCTTTTTTGGTTTAATCTTCTTGAAGTATATATATTTACAAATTGATGAACTAGGTTCTATGCACAGCACATTAGTAAAGCCTCAACCTAGAATGGATTTCAAATGGGACTAATATCAGCTCATTGGTTTCAGTGCTCACTGGACACCAGTGACATTTCCTTAGCACTTTATTATAGCAATCCTACAAAAGGGGTCCTATTATTATCCTTATTTTATGGGTGAGGAAGTGAGACTCAAGGAGGTTAAGTAACTTGCTGAGGCATCTCCTCCCTCAGAGGCTTGGGTTCCTAACCACTCTGCTCTACTGTAGAGCACAGGCAAGGACTTAAAAGACCAAGAAATACAAAGCTGGGATGGGAGCACATGCCCGCATGCTACCATACACGTGCCCTGACACACCGGAAGAGAGCTCACATTTTCCTTTGCACTTTCATGAGGAGACTGAGTGTAGCAAACTTGGGCTCTGCTTAATGGTTGGAATTTTAGATATTTTATCATCCTATTTTCTTAAGTAATTAAATCAAGAGTCAAAACATGTCTGGAACAGAAGTTGTCATAAATGTTCTTAGTGTTTGCTCTCTGTTGATTTGAGTCAAGAGCTTTCAGCTTGATAATCATACCCTGGTTTTAATAAATAAGCTAGGCCTTTAAAGGCAAAAAGTATTGCCTCCTATACTTTCACCATTGGGAGAGAATGAATTTTCAGTAGTAACAACTACTAAGCATATGACTTTAAATAAATACATGGACAAGTTCCTTATACATATGCTTGAGTTTGGCACACAGAATTTTATAGCTTAATTTGCATTTCTTAATATGGGGCAGACTTCCATTTTTTCCTTCAAAAAGAAAAATTAAGCTTCCTTTCAGAGTTGAAAACACATTCTATTGCTTACATTGACTATTGGATGAGATTTACCTAAATAAGCATAGAGATTTGGGTACTTACAAGGCTTATTTTATCTTTTACCAAAAATATACTTTTTGCTTTAGAACTTTTTATTTAGACAACTTCTATTCTGGGTTTTTTTCTTCTTAAATTTATTATCTGTTGACTTACCCTAGGCTTACAAATAACTGTTTATAACATAATAAAATAGTCATCATGTAGACAAATCAAAATCTACAGAAGTACTAAAATAGAACCAATGACAATAGATGATAACACTGGGTGGGGCGGGAGTCAGAATAAGCTGGCTTCACTTTTAAAAAGCCTGGCAGACTGACAACTGAGCATATAAGATTTTGGGGAGATTTAATGTCCCTCTTCTTTTTCCGTACTTGTCAGCCCAAATGAAAATTCTGTTTGCTATTGCACAAAGAGCAATTTCCTAGAGAAAACAAGTCTTCAACTTAAATTTAAATCACATTTGGAATTTTCACATTA
The DNA here is from genome assembly GCF_040802235.1 of Manis javanica. Lineage (NCBI taxonomy): Eukaryota > Metazoa > Chordata > Mammalia > Pholidota > Manidae > Manis > Manis javanica. The sequence continues at coordinate 106,454,354 of NC_133164.1, read as the reverse complement.
CCTTCTCATTTTGTAAAATTCAGAAACTAACTTAGATAAAAAGTAAGTGTGCCATCTGAACTGTAATTTCCATGCTTATCTCTGCATCACAGAACGACTAAATTACTGTGAATCTATAATAGTGCTCTCCACTTCTTGTATGCAAAAAAGGAAGAAAAAGGAGAGACACTTACATGTGCCTAACCCAATGGTTCAAGTTAATTAGACTATAATGTGCACACTTTTAGTTATACAATATTTTTCATAATAATTATATGCTATGGAGACATCTATTAAAATCCTTAAGTGATCATTTAAATGCAAAATCCCTGATAGAACTCCATTATATTTTTCATACTAAATTAACATTACAGGCTTCTAATGGATGTTTTAATTAGGCATTGATGTTATCAGCAATATTTGGCAAAATAAAATCTGTCACTGTGAAATATTCATTAAATTCAATTTCTGTCTGTCAATATTAAGTATTTTCGAAACCTTATGATTTAAGTAAGAAGCTAAAAGCTAAGTGAGAAACTAAAATGACAAACCTCCTTGTAAGTACCATACAAAAATGTATGGTGATTAGGTGCCTTTTGTATTTAATAATTGCCAACCAGCCACCTTGTTTTTAGTCATTAATGCTCAGAGGCATTGCATTAGAAGGTTGTCCTAATGCTCCACAGAATGAAAAACAAAAGGTCCATACTAATTGAAATACACATCTTTCAGGAAGCAGCTCAAGTGTGTGTGTGTGTGTGTGTGTGTGTGTGTGCGCGCGCGCGCGCACGCACACACGTGCTGCACACTCCTGAGCATGCATGCGCCTTTGTATGCACCATTAAGAAGAATTCCACAGTCAGTAGGGGACAAGAAGAGACAATCAGAAAGGGTTGGGAAGTCAACTGAGATGCTGGAATAGAAAACGAATACACAAAAGGCTGAGCAGGGCACATGAAGTGAGCAATCACAGGCCAAGCTGAGCAGCGCTGGAAATAAAACTGAGATGCTTACCAGTAATTTTCCCATTGGCTTCCAAGGGAGGCTGCCAACTCACAATGACAGCGCGAGGCTTCCCTTCTCGAGTAATGACTGTCAGATCCTTTGGAGCAGAGGTCGGGGCTGCAAGATGAAACAGACAAGGCCTTGTCATTGGATGTGAAAGAAAACAAGACACTTATGGGACTTCTCATGATGTTTACATTCAGAATCTATCAGGCAGTATATCATGCTTATTTTGCCATTTGAAATTTATTTCAAGTATTTGAATTAAATAAGCAAACAGGCAAAAAAAAAAAAGAAAGAAATTAATGTTTTTCCATGGAAGTTAGGTGATTTAAAGGAGAAAGGTTATAACTGGCATTTTCAAGTGAGCGCTACACTAAAAATGTAAGAACCATTATAAGAATAAAGAAATGTACACATACTTAGTGAGATTGATAGCTACATGTCTCCAAGAGACAGATTTCTGTTACAACTGTAGGATTTATAAACAAAACTGTCACCTCGTTTTGTATTCCTTTAAATGCCACACACAAAAATACTGAAACACAGGTCAAAACATCTTGCTTAGGTAACATACTAGGTATTTTCTAACAAGAAAGCAAAAAATATTTGAAAATAGAGGAGGTAAGGGACTTAGTATCAACCTGGCATGAAATAAGATGGTCTGAAATCCTGCCTTTCTTAGAAAACTACTTTTCCCACCTGCTGCTGAAGGGGAGCAGAATTTGTTATGCCAAAATATGACTCTGGCATAGAGGTTGTTTTAAACTGAATATTTTAAAGAAATAGCAGATATAGGGAAAGCTCTGAAAGCCGAGAAGATGTTACCCTTTTGTAAGAGAATTTACAAGGTTGTCTCTCCCTCTGCACTAGGAAAAGGAGAATGACATAATGTCTAGAAACTCTTCTTGGTGGAGAAGGTGGAGACTTAAATCTGCAGCACAACCATCCTTTGTTTATTGTGATTTGCCTGAAAACCCACCAGAACTGCCTCCCATGCTACATCTTCTTCTGTCTTTAGATGGATGCCGTTTTTAAGGTGGTGGCTTGGGACACTTCAGGGAGTTACTCAGTTTTCCTGGGTCTCTCCCATGTGCACAGGAAGAATATATGTCATTAAACTTGTTTATTTTCTTCCTGTTAATTTATCTTTTGTAACTACCCAGGGGGTGTCTCAGCCAAGAACCTAGAAGGGTAAAGGGAAAGTAATTTTTCCTCTTCCTCTTCGTGCTCGACAAAATTTTAAAAATATTTTAGAGGTGGCAGCAAACTGGCCAAGCCAGTCCAGTATCTTCCAGCTTCTTTTGACCCGCCTTCGCATTCTCTAGCCTTAAAAATGCAGTTTCTCTTCTAGGTAGCTCACAATGCTTCAAGTCTATTTATCTGTAGTCTGTGAGCTACCCTTAGTTTGACATGGGCAATCTCAGGACATATCTAAGTTCTGTGGCTGGGTCTGGAGGAGTTTCCTTATCTCTGCGTCGAAACGCTTGCCTATACAAGGTTGGGAGATGTTGGCGCTCACTCTGAACTCCTTTTCACTCTTACCATTCTCTTTGGCTCTTCGGTTGGTCCTACTATGCAGAATCTGAGCAGATCAACTCTATTTCCAGTTTCACTTTTGAACATAATTCCAAATAGAAGGGACACCAAACATTCCAATCTACCATACCATTTTATTTCCAACATCCCGATTCTCAAGGCCACTAGGATTCCAAGTTCACCAAAACTGTGCTTAATCATAATATCTTGACAAGGTTCTTAATATATTTAAATTAAAAGTTTTAAAAAGGAGGAAGAGGAAAAGGAGGAGGATAAAACATGGGTCTAGTGTAGTTGATTTCTGAGTAATGAAATTGCAAAATATATATATATATATATATGATTTAATGAAACCAGAGGAAGGATGTTGTTGCAAAAGAAAATTTGTTACAGCAAAATACCAAAGAAGCAATGATATGTTAAAGAAGGCTTACTTTCATATACACATATACAGTTCATTCAAGATATTTTCTAAGTCACAAATAGGAAGGTAATATAGTTACAAATTGACTTAAGAGTATTAACCAAGCATAATAAGGAATTTTTCAATTAAGGAAGTAATTGAACGACCTGTTTCTTTAACTAGTCAGAATAGTCTATGTGCTTTTTTTTTTAACTGTTACAATTCAAATTGATGCTTATTTAGAAAACAGTCAAATGATGATATTGCTTCACCAAATGTGTTTCGGTACTCATAAAAGATAAAATGACTCTCCAACTAGCAAGCAAAATAATACATTGAAGATTTGGTTCTTTAAACAAAAAACAATCTAACAAGTAATCTATTTCAGGTGCTGTGCAAGTTTTTCATTTTTCTTAAGCCGTCTGAATTGTTGGTGAGTAGAGATTACGGTATTGGAAACAACAGCTAAAATATTTAGGATTATTTTATGAACTATAAACTATTCCCTAATATTTGGAAGAGAATGTGGCCCTAATAACATCAATGGCCTCTAATAAGTCAAGCAGATATCTCTGGTCTACTCCTCTTTGATCTCAGGGGTTCTTTTAGAAATTCTTAATTGACTACCCATCCTCTTTGGGTTAAATGTAAATAAACAACAATAATAAATGTCAGATCATGCAGGATTTATACTTTACTTTTTTTTACAGCCTTGTTTCCCCTTGTTGTCCCACAAATACTGCACTCCAGTTACTCTGAACCACTCATAAGTGTCTCTTGAAGATATCTTTCTGATACTTGCCTGTGTATTTTTGTGCAAGCTGTCTCCTTTTTGGAAGGCTCTACAACGGGTACCTGATGACCCACTCAGGCCATAGCTTGATTACTATTTCTTTTGTGAAACTTCCCCTTATTTCTCCAAGCAGAATTTATACTTGGATCTATTTGCTCTGATTCCAAATTTGCCTGAGATTCTATGATTGTTTTTCTTATATTACTTCAGGGTTGCTTTTTTAATTTTATATTTTTCTTCTAAATCAGACTTTAATTCTGCCAAATATATAGACTGTGATCTCTTTACCTTTTACACCAAGTCCCTGTCTTGGGACCTGACAACTATAAATGAACATTATTGGAAGCCCCATAGTTAATATCTCAGTTGCCTGAGCAAGTACTGCCCTCCGGTTTATCTCGTTCTCAAACAGTTTTTTCCCATGCTTGAATTTCTTTGTTAAGTGCATGAATGGAAGGCAATATTTAACATTTAGAAGATTTCCAGCCATGGAAATCATACGGGGTATTTGTTATTTGCACTGTCCAGTATGTCATCCTTTACTCCTTCACAAAGACAAGCAGTTGGCTTTCTCCTTTAGAAACAAGCTCTCCTCTGTGTCATGTGAACGTGGCAGCAACATCCATTAGGAATTTCATGGCATTTACCCCACTCTTTATTTTGGTGTGTGATTCTCTCTTCTGGGAAACTGAATGCTCGCACAAGGAAGGAACATATGGAATCAAATCATTGTGATGGCAACACCTTGACAGGACAGTCAATAGTTTCTCATCTCCAAAGCCTGGGAGTTGGCTGGTCCCCTGTCCCTTTCCAAGTCCTCATTATTTCAGGTGTTCATCAAGTCATTTTTATTCTACTTAACTAAAGAAAAATTAAGGCTTGATCACCTACACAGAATGAATAGATTTATCAAGAAATGGCCAGCTGCTGTTTTATCACAAGCAATTTTAGCATATGTGCATAACAATGCAGCCCCATACAGTCTTTATGTTATTGCAGAATGAGAAGCAAATCTTAGAGTTACTCCATTCACTTCATTTCCTTCTCACAGCTATAAAATCTGCAGACACTTGTGAATTACTTCTAGCTTCTCATCATCACCCAGGGATCTCATCCACATGCTATTTGCACCTTTGTCCAGATGATTATCTATTTTGACAATCAACTTCCTACTAACCACATTTCAAAAAGTTAATATCTTTTTCGTCAGCAATGGCTCTCTCCATTGGTATCCCTACAAGGCCAGGCAGTTGGTGAGAAATCAACAGGGTGCATTTGTCAAGTCAGATGTTGGTGTGCATTTTATGTTTATGAAAGAGAAAAATGAGTGGATTTGCTTGTTTTAAGAGGAAATTACTACTCCTTCTCTTTCACTCAGGGAAGACCAAAAGTCTAACTGGCTTTCATTTAACCTTTCCATCTCTTTTTAAGTAAAAAAGGAAGATCAGGTCCTTTATTATACTCATAATATACCTCATAGTACTTAATTCATTCAGCTTGTTTTATTCTTCTGAAGAATCTGTTAGTATTGGCATCCAGAGCAGAATTCTAGGAGAGAGAGTTACTATATATAAATATGTAAAATAGAAGAAGAGTGTATTGAAATTAAATCAGACATACTAGAAAATTTCTTATAGAAAGAAGTATCCACAAAAATGTAAAAATATTCACAGTGAACTCTCTTAGTTAAGGTGGTAGCTTAGAATAAAAATTAGAATTTCAAAACCATGGGACAAATTCTAATGGAAAAATAAATTCAATTCACCCAGAGAAAAGAATTTTATTGGTGTAATTTTTTAAAATTTGGAAATGCTTGGTGTAGTTTTGCCCCTAAATATGATACAATCTCATGAAACCAATCAAAAGCATGGGAGACACTGTAATCTTCAGATGTTGAATTTCAGTGAACTATAAATGCCAAATACACTGTATGTCTGTTAAGGTTATAAACTCAACATTTATGATTCCTTGTAAATATGCCTGGTAAAATATATTATGAATTGCATTTTCCCTAGACTTGAACTATTTTAAATTACAAGAAAGTTTTCCATTGTGTTGTCTTATTTCCAAAGAGTGAACTTCATTACCCAGAAACTTCTTTCCAAATCCAGCTGAACATATTTAGGGTAGGCACCCATGAGACTATAGATGTAATGCAATGTTGTATTTTTGTATTTCATTTCTTTCCAAAAGAGTAAATACCTGCCATGACTGTTGTTCAAAGACACATGTGCTCTGGACAGAGTTCAATGCATGGATTTCTGCCTTTAGTTAAATAGATTGAAAAAGAGATTTATATTCAGATCCTCTGAGTTAATGCCTAGATCAAAACCAGATTACTTAACCCACTGGGCACTCATTTTCTTCTTTTTGAGAGTAGGAAGGATAATACTAGATTTAGAAATGCTATGAACTATAAAGCATAAGATATCTTTCATAGGATAAGGAATAATTTAGACATAGTGCACATGTTTTGACTCCCACACAACCTGGGAAACATCATTACCAAATACACAAAGCATAAGTTGTGAAGTTAACCTTTCTCTGCGTACCTGCTTCAGACGTGGTGGCATGAGCAGTCATGCTCCATGTGCTTGACCTTCTGTTTTTTGTTACCATGACAGAAAACTCATACATTGTGTTTGGCTTGAGGCCTGTTGCTGTGTAACTCAGGGATGTGGTGTCTTCTGACTATACATGTGGGGGATAAGAAAAAAGAAAAAAGAATGAACTCTATCAACTGGATAAATCAAGACATGTAAAAAGATGACGAAATAAGCCAACGAAAAAGGAATTTATTTCCAAACAGCAGAAGACCTAGAACACCAAACTGACTACTTCTTTTCTGCCAACAAGTGCACACTGGTGGGTTGTACATCCAAAATATGGTCGATAAAATCAGGTTTCATGTCGTTCAAAGGGGCAGCAAACTGATAAAATTTTCCAAGTGAGGCAATAAATAAAGCGACAGGACCCATTCCATTTCTTTCTGTCAATCCCATTTTTAAGGTTATCGGCAGTGACTTTAACTTCAACATATTTATAATAATCAAAATCTTTTCTTCCAGAGGTTTTAATGTTACATATTTCCTTAATCATCATGATTATTTTCTACCAGGAATAAAATTAATTTTTAGAGTTCTCCTGTACAGTTTTTTAAAAAAAGATTTTATGGTACAAACGTGTAGTGATTCTAGAATCAATTTGGCTATTATAAAGAAAACAGACAAAAATGATGTGTTGTGTGGCTTGCTTTCTTTGTGCACACTTCACGTTAAACACACATGTAAGTGGGGTTACTCGAGTAGTGGATCTGGAAGGAACAAAATGGAGAAATATTAAAGGATTATATTAGTGTTACTGTTATTTGTTTTCTGAATCCATTCTTTGTCTTAAACAATATGTTAGAGATATTTTAGTAGAAAGTAAATAACCTGTCTGTATTGCTTATTCAAAATATCAAAATGGTAATGAAAAAAGGCAGGTTCATCTCCCAGGTTAATGTGTATTTTCTGTATGATCAGGCAAATTTAAGACTATTTATGCCTCATAAATATATCAATTTATGGTTGGTATTTAGATTTGGATCTTCTTCCAAAGTTTAATATTTACCTGTACTTTTATATTTATTATATGCCACCTATCTATGTCTAGAAAAATTAGGGCTCTTTTCTCTGCCTATGTCATACCTGTCTCCTCCTTTACTACTGTAGTATGATGTATCTTTTTTATTCTACCATGAATCCTTTTTAGATGATAGCTATGAAAATCCTACATTTCATTATAAAGCCAAATACATATTTAAGTGTATGGATAACATTTGGATGAGGTGCCCATCATCTGATTAAAATGATGACATCATGAACATTTATCAGAAGCTCTTCTTAAAAATAGCTGTGAAACTGTGGGCCCTAAATAAATATAAAAACACTTTGTACACTCAGGAAGATGGAATCCCATTAAACACAAAATGGGCAGCTAGGGTCTGACATACTGATATGTAACTTCCAATCTTGCTCTCCTTTGCTATCATGAACACCTCTGAGTTTTAGAAATGGAAATGAGAGAAATGAGACAATCAAAACATTTAAGCTAGCAGGATGGATCCCACTTTGATAAAACTAATTTCCTTGAGCATAGACACTGCTGGTTTTTGGGTGGCCACTAAGCAACATTGACCTTGGGTTCTAGAATCATGTACTTGCATTCTATAAAAACCATGAATGAACAGGGAAGGCCGTATAGCACAGAGCTGACAAGTAGTGACCCCATAGCATCTTACTACGCTAAGGGACAGTGACTGTAATGGGATATGTGGGGGGGACTTCATAATGGGAGGAATCTAGTAACCACAATGTTGCTCATGTAATTGTGTATTAATGACACCAAAAGAAAAAAAAAGAAAAAAAATTTCTCTAATAGTTAAAAAAAAAACCAAAACCATGAATTAACTGAGTTTTTTCAGGAACTTCTTGGAAGGTTACTGCTCATCATAGGTCATTAACTTAGAAGTACTTTGGAAAATCATGGCCAGTTACTTTTGTTAGCATAGAACACCCAGATACTACCTCTCTGAGCCTTAGTTTCCCTATCTATAAAATGGAGATAACCACAGTGCTGTCCTCACATTATTAAAGTGTAAAAACAAGTCAAATGACACATAGAGTCTGGCCCAGAGTGATATTAAATAAATGTTAGCTACTATGTCATGATTGTCTAATGTGACACATAATCTTAGTCATGTGTTAAGTTCCTTATTAAGTTGTAGGCATTTTGAGGGCTGAGATGTGAGTCTTGCACAACTTGGTATCTTCAGTAATACTGTATCTGGTAAGTACTAGTCAGTAGTCAGTGAATGTGTTCTGAATGGAATTTCACATAAAACATCCTATTATTAATCATTTCAGTAGAAAATAAACTAGAGAAAACTCCGCTTGATAAGGAAAGTCAATACAAAGTTTAAAATAATTGAAATATTAATGTCCGGACTTTGGCATGATTTGGGTCTAACGGAAGTAGAGTTTACTCCTGTTGGAGAGCGCTGATAAGGCCATCAGGACCTCTGAGTTCCAGCTCTAGTTTAAGGGGAAATTGTTATCAAGTTATATAACCTACCTATATCTTCAGAAAGATATCTACATACATACTTAACTCTGAAGAACCTTTTATTCTTTTTATAGCAGGTTTAAATGTCCCAACCATAGAGATGAGGAAAATGAGATTGAGCAAGTTAAGTGAAGTGACAGGATATTGCAAAGCCAACTCTTGAGCCTGGGTCATTTGACTACATGTATATACTTTTCCCCCTCTACCTTTTGCATCCCTACCTACCTTATAAAGCATAGTGGGGAGTGAGATGAAGTAATAGATATGACAGTGGTTTGAATGGAACACCAACCATTCTATTACCACTTCTTGTAAACTGTAAATGTATTGTCTTTCTTCTAGTTTACCAGATATGCTCTTTATTTACCCTTGCTGCCCAACTTGCCAATTTTTTCCCTATATCCCTTCTTCTTCTCAGGGTGCTGATGTAGAGAGTACGTATGTAAGAAGTGGGGTGGAATGTTAGTAACTGAAGCCTTAGGCTAGGGAAGAATGCAGGGAAGGGAAGAGTTAAATCTATTTTTTTATCTTAAGCTTCAATTCACGAGAGAAATCAGCCTCTCCTTATAGGGAATAGTTTTGGGATTGGCTTTCACTTTCCAAGCATTCTTTGTGAGGTTCAATAATTCTGTGTTTGCTGTATTAACTATTCAGGTGGAATGATTTGTCACAAGATATTCTGGAAGTGAAACCATTCAGCAGAGAACAATCACTGTCCTTCAGAATATTTCACATACTGGCAAACTACTTATGGCCATTCTGTGAAATGAATGCATCCACAAAGTACAGAAATTATGAGCATAAAAATTTTAAAGTACTCTTTTTAAAGTAAACTTAGAATTGGTCCATCAGTATATAAAGAGAGAATTTTTTTAATGCTCTCATATGTTTCACTGGTTGTCTTATCTGATAATGTTATATTTATTTATAGTTTTTCTGAGTCTTAAATCTAATACTATAAAGAGATGGATAGGGCACTTACAACATAGCTTATATCAATGATACTATTTGGGCTTGCCTGAAGAACTTTTCCAAATACCTGACCTAGCAGGATAGCAGTGTCAAAGAAAACTGTTTTTAAAATGGTTTCAACTAAAAACTGATTTATGATGAAATGTGAATTTTATGCCACTTGAAAGTTTAAAGAGACTAGAAGCAGATCCAGCATGGCTATAGGAAGAAAAAAGCTGACTTACAAAATTATTGGTAGGATTTTGCTTTCTCTCTAGGGTCTTTTGAGTCAGAAAGTCCCAAAGATATTTTTATCCCCCAAATTATCACTGGATTGAGGCTGGATTAAGCAAGATGATGGTTTGGTGGGAAGAACATTGGATAAAGCATCAGGAGACCCCAAGTCTCCCCGAGAGCTACCCTAGGAGACTGGTAAAGAGATGGGACAGAAGGACAATATGAAGAACTTGCAGTGACAGGGTGGGACCGTCAGTTTTTTTGGTTGTTGGGAAACATGTATGCTCTTATTTTCAAAGCTACTTCATCCCCAAATCATCATCTCGTGAAGCTTTATTTCAAAATTATGTTAAGTAATAACAACTAACCCATGTTTCGTGGCCTCTATGATCTGACACAGTTCTAGGTACATAGTAGGTACTTGATAATCACGTGTTGATCTTCTCTTCTGTGTCGGCATTTGTGTATAGTTTTGTATATGCTCATACTGCAGCAGGCTGAGGAGGTCCCAGAGTTGTCCCAGTTTATAATTATTTGCTGGAGTTGCTGAGGCTGGCTGATAGAGATTTGACAGTTGTAATGGCCACATCCACTTATGTGTCTCTAAGGAGCTCCTGGCAGGATTTTGGGATGACTCAGTGACATAACAGGAATAAAGGGCTTATCTAACTCATATTAGTTAAAGAGGAGGGTGAGTTGTGGGTTTTCTTTATCTTATGAAAATATTTCAAGGCTAAATGAGGACATAGATGCTAATGGCTTGGCATCCTAAGGATGTTATAAAAAAATCTTCAAGTTGAGTGTTCCTGGTTATATTGAGTGTAATGGGCCTCTGAAACAATAGGGTTGACTTTGGTGTCAATCTAGGTCCCAAAGGAAAAGGAAGACACCAAAATCTATCCAGAAAATTAATGTAGAGCCCTGCTATTTTCAAAGGAAAATGGCATTTCCTTGTACAGAATCAAATTATTTATACAAACCTAGCATCTGGTGGAATTCAAATAACATTTTGCTGCTCTTGATGATGATTTTCTTTCTTGCCATAGAATTATTTCTTAATATAAAATTATTCCCTTGCTAATTGCAGATATTGAGTTATTATAATGCTTTGTTTTTCCATTTCTTATCACTGCAGCAGAGTGACTCATGATAGTCCAGGAAGCATTTGAAACAATGTGTTAAACAAATGACAGTTCATTTTAAGTTTCATACTATCAATTAGAACTTCACCTTGTATTTCGCATTCGCAGAAAAGCTGGTCTTCCACCGGACAGTGTAAAGTCGCACTTCAGACGTTTTTTGGTTCTTAGGGACAGAGTTGTCTGCCCAGCTGACCCTCACAGCATCGTGGGTAAGAGCCACAGCCTGAACACCTACTGGTGGGAGCATGGGGGTGGAGACATCTGGGACCGAGGTGGGGAGATCATCAAGCAAAGGATAATAATCAACTGGGTCAGTGGGATCTGGGTTTAAAAACCCACCAAATGAAACAAATAAATACGTAAATAAAAAAGAGTTAAAAAAATAAATATCAGTGGTAACACATCACAATGAGTTAAATGCATGGCAGTAATGATGAAAGGGAACATGAGAAGAACAGAAAAAAATACAATTAATTCCATAGGAAAACTCATTAGAAACAGTATTACTATATTACAAAAATACCTGTTTTCTGTAATTTACTCATTTCCTTAGAGTGGTTTTATCAATTTGGCTGTCACTTCTAGTTACATATTTAAAAAGTCCGTTTCTTCTTGCAGTGTTGCACATTGCTTCTTAAAAGATCTAATATGGAAACTATCAGCTTTAGAACTATACAGATAACTTAAAATAACAAGCTAAAAAGGAGTTTCTGGCTTATTTTCTCTTGCAAAGGAAATAAATGCCTATTTAATACCTGAGGGTTTTATGTTTTTCTCCTCATCGAACTTGATTTGGTTTCTCTAATGCTTTCATTACTGCTTAGCTTATATTTGCATAAATATTGTTTAGGCAAGGAACACATAAAGGATAAAGACCAAAAGGCCCTAAGGTCTCTAGTAATCTGTCTGTGGCTATGATTGCACAACGCCAGACTGATCAAGTCCATGGTCCATGTGCTTCTGTGATAGGTTTGGTAATTAGGTGTCAGGTAGCACCTGGTGTGGAAACTTTTTTCAATTGCAATCCTTAGAGAAGGTGTGGAAGTGTCCATTTATACACAGCACATTCTCAGAGTAACTGCCTGAAGTTTTAGTTTTTTAAAACTTTCCTATACCTTGTTCTAAAATTTCAAGTTCCAAGAAAAGACTTTATATGACTGGGTGGGAAGCCTGAACAAACTACTGACAGCCCACTGAGATTTGCAGTGAGGTACACACAGGTGGGGATCCATAACAGCATCAGACTCTGCACACTAATAATGTGTGGTTTTATAAAATTCTTGCACTCATTTTTATGCTGGGAATATCAGAATCAGGGCGTATTCTATGGCCACAGCCACAGTCCAAATTTGAGCCTTTATACTATACCTAAAGTTCAAATTTTAAAAATTTTACTTGTAAACCATGCAATGTGTATTCCCACTAACAAAGATGAAATGAGCCCTTGGGTTGGGCATATAAAGACATTTGGGGAGACAAGACCTACTAAAATGTAGAGTATCTGAAGCAGTCTACATACAGAGTTCATATTTTTAAATAGCCTCGTTCCAAGCGCAGCAGCTGGTTGTGATGATTACTTCAGTTTGTCCACTGCATTTCAAATGCCTGTCTCCTAGTCATCACTCTGTTTTCCAATGAATTATTTAGTAGTTAACTAGGTTGTGGTCTTTGGAGCAAAAATATAAAACCCAAAACCAAAAACAGAACAAAAGGAAAGAAAAAAAAAAGAGAGAAAGAAAAATGTGTGTTTCAAATTTAATGACAGAGCCCAGGCTTTCTGTATTTCCTTTGATGTGTCTTTTTAGTAAGGGCTCCTTGAAACCCAAATGGATTTATGAAATGATGAAGGGGGTGCTGAAGACACTGTGGCCTCCAGGAAGCTCCCATCAGTCATCAGGCTGGTGCATCGGTGGAAGGCGCTTTTGCTAAACTAAAGCAAGTGATGTCTCAGTTGACTTGTTTCTAATCCTAGCTGACTTTCCAAGAAGAATGTGATCTACGCAGGGGACCACTCTGAACCACAACTTCTTTTATGACCAACCTGTATTAATGTGTTACCTTATTTGTTGTTTCTTTGCTCACTCTAGTTTTTTTTATTAACTTACTAATCTTTCACAGGTGTATATATATATATATATAAATCTTTGACAAGTAGTGATTCTGCTTCAAGGCATGGTAATGCTTAATTCTGCTGTTTCTGGATTTTAGGATAGTGTATTTTTCATGACTTACTGTTAAACTTCTTGGAGTCTCAGTTCTAGAATGAGTCCCTCAAATTTCAAGTAATGCTGTTTGTTGGTCTTTATCTATGGACTTCTTTAATTCAAAAAATTCTACTCTTGACCAAGTTTTTCTTGATGTTAAAAAATTAAAGAATTTTTTTTCAGACACGGCTTGCCATTCTTTGCCACCTCCTTTAGAGCTGCACTGTCTAATACAATAGCCATTGGTTATATGGACAATTTAAACTTAAATTAATTAAAATTAAATAAAATGTAAAATTCATTTCTGTTGCACTAGCTAATTTCAAATGCTCATTGGGCACCTGAGCCTAGTGCCTACCATGTTGGAGAGAATAGATACATGGCATTTCCAACAAAGCAGAATATTCTAGTGGATGGCAAGCACTGCCCTAAATACATGCATGCTACATATATTGCTAATTATCCTTTTCTTTCAGGATAGAAACTTTTGAGCAGAATTTTTTCAGGGTTTTTTTTCATACTCCTAGGTGCCTTATATGCCATTGATTTTCAGTGGTTACATTCCAAAGAGTAAAAAATAAACCAATTAAAAATTTAAAAAGACTAAATATAGCCTCAATCCTTTTGCTAAAAAGAGAAACCTATTCAATCCTTAATAGATGTTTTGATAGAGGCCCAGGAATTTTCAGTCAGTACACTCAGGTTCAAAACAAGCTCTTAAACAAGTAACACAGTTTTACATCTGGGTTCTACTTGACTTGGACATTGATAAAACAATTGAGAATAAAAAAATTCAAACAACACAGTTCATTATTCTCCTGCCCTCTTTCCTTCTCTAGGCTCAAAATATTTTGCTCGTGTACTAAGAAACAAAAGGCTTTACAGCAAAAATTCGATTTGATCTGGTGAAACTTTCCTCAGCTCTAAGGGTGAGAAGAGGCCCTGTAGTATACCAACATCTCTGAGCACATGTGCATGGGAAGCACTCGAGCCTGGTGCTCTGGCCTGACACATTTATTGCCTCTGACTTTTTATTTACTTAATGCTGGCCTCTTCCAAGACAGCCCCTGGGAGCACTTTGCAGAAGCTCAGAGACAGAGAATGTCTTCTGTGTGGCCCTAGGACGCGTATTGATAGTGCTTCTCCCAGAACCTTAACCTTTGATTCCATTTATTTGTCCTTTGTTCACCACAGTGTGTGGAGACTCAATAAAACAAGTCTGCCACGTCCAGGAAAAGTGTGTGGTTTTCCACTGGAAAGGGCTGGTTTTATTCATTCCTCTTCAAACTCTTACACTTCTCTTCAATAAGAAAATTCCTCATACAATATCTAAATTTTGATATCATTTCATTTCCCAGATCCATGAGATTTAGAGTCAGATCATGAAAAATTGTCTTATAGATGGGTGGTATTTTAGAAACCTCTCAGGGAATGCCATCTGCTGAGAATCAAAGAATGACAACAAATGGAAAGGAAAAAGAAGTTGATAATGGAATGGCTCTTTCCAAGCAACTTATCTTCAGTTTATATGAATCCTACTACCTCTACTACCACTACTTTCTGTTAAAAAAAATGGCTCTTTATTTATTTATTTTGTCACCTAAGCGTCCCTTCTCTGTAGGTTTCAGTTTTAGTTTTGGTAAGAAAACAAGAGTTTTAATAGACTGGCCATAGTATAATCTGTATGCGTGATCACAAGCTCAGTCATCTCAAGGAGCAGTTGCTCAACTCCGTTTACTGTTGACAGGAAGGAGATGGCAAACTAAATGAGAAGTATGGGTACAGCCAAAGTGGCCTGTGATCTCTCAGAGCCCATTGCTGATGACCGAACAAGATAATAAGAGAAGTGAACATCCCACACCCTCCAGCACGTTACCTTGTAGTTTCCATCCTGGACCTCTCCTGGCCTCCTCTCTATTTAGAGATTACATGTTTGATAGTAAATATTCTTTACAGTAATATTTCTTATTTACCCTTTTTTGGGAGTTGTAAGCCCCTTTGAGGACACACTGCAAGATACATACTGTCTCCACAGGTAAATTAATATACTGATATGCACCCCAAATTTCCATTCCACTTGAGGCAGATTATAGAACTTGAAACCAGTAGAAGAGTCAAGGAGACTCTCGATGAACAAATTTACCTACAAGAAAATCTGGTTGAAATCAGTAAAGCGACGGCATAGTCTAGAACACATCACATCACAACTGTGAATTCCCTTGACAGCTCTGCCTTCTCAAGAGTGTCTATGAATGGAGCTTATGGGTTCAGAAAACAAATACCTAAAGCTCACAGTAGCAGGAGTCACAGAATCCCACTATTTATTTTATGTTCATGTAGTTCTACTAGCCAGGACGTCATTCTCAGGCACCTGGTGATTTTCCATGTTCTCTGGTACTTGCTGTCATCCTGTTCTTTAGCCCCCTTATTCTCATGAAGCTGAAAATAGCTGATAAGTTAAATGTGGTGTAAGTATGTTACATTCAGAAGGGGGCAGTTTCAAAGGATTCATGAAAAACTTAGAATTCTTCACTTTTACTTTCATATTTCACACATAAGGCGATTGGGGGTGGTGATGTGATTTTCCAAGGGCTGCACAGTTCCACACGGGTGTTATCCCACCTGTGAGGAAGCCCAGCCGTGCTCAGGGACTCCACAAACAGTCCGGATCTCACTCTCTTCCTCATCCCTGTCTGAGTTCCTTGAGCCCTTTTTCACTCGTGGGTGGCCTTTACTGTCTAACTCACTGTAAGGAACCCTGCAGATCAGCTCTGGAAGCAGCCGATCCTTTCAATGTCGGGAGGCCCTGGGTACTGGTGGGGTGACCTATTGGCCCAGCTCAGGAAAAAGCCACGTGTGTGACAGCCTACGCCAAACCACCCCTAGGAGGGCAGCTCTTCCCTGTCCTAGCAGCTTGAAGGACTCTCTGTTGAGAAGTAAGTGTTCCTTTGGGCATTTGGCAGCCTTTGTGCGGAGACTTTTCTGACTAAATCACACTAATTTGCAAGATGACACAAGATGTTCCGGAGAATGAAGAGTGGTATTGGGGCACCCAAATATGAAGCTACCCTGAGAAGAGAGAAGATGAGGGGCCTGTATTCTGCAAGTCCACATACCTGTTTATCAACTGAATTCCTCTCACTTAATTTTGAAAACCAAAAAAAAAAAAAAAAAATTGTGTAGCCACATATCTACATGCACACATACTCAAAGGGCTCAGAACATGACTATATACATGATTGGGTTTTTCTCCCTTGGCACCTTATTGTGTTTTGCTTCAGCTTATTTGTTTTCGCCATAACCCAAACACTGACCATGTTATCACAGGAGGGTGAACCCTTTAGCTTACCTGTGATAGATCTGGTAGTGGCACTTTCATAAAGAGGAACTCCTTCTCCTGCATTGTTAAAAGCTTTTAGGGAGATTACATAATGGGAACTTGACTCTGCAGAAAAACAGAAAGAACACAAGCATGTTGATTTACTTAGTGGACAGAAATACTCAGGGCAAATATTTTCCTGAAACCAAATTTAATATAACCTATTAAGTTATATTAAGCATACTGTTGTTTAAAATTGAGTGAGTCTGATTCTGGGAAGGACATGGCTACAGAGGCCCTGGAGTTTTTGATCTTTGTGAATCTCCACATAAAGAGCAACTTATGGACTAAGAGAGAAAACTCAAAGCATTTGGACAATTACAGCAAAACTAGCTGAGGAGCTATACCTTCAAACCCTAAAATACAAGTGGGTACACCACCACCAACTTTTATGCCCTGCATGTTATCAACATCTCTGTAAGAGATATCAGAGGGGAGCCTTCAGTCTGAGAACAAGGTGGTTCTATGATAAGTACCAGGCAATGCTAGGATGTTCAGCAGCCCAGTTTGAGGACAGTAGGTATAAATACTCAAAGCTAACCTGCAGGTCTCCTTTCCAGAGCAGGGATTACAAACTACTGGGACCAGAGTGAAAATTTGGCAGGACAAGGCAACAGAAATGAAGGTAAGAGTAAGTCCAGGTGAAAGGTGGAGAGAGGCACGGTCATGGAAACTTAGAAAGCAAGCTACCATACTTTTAGTGTGTATCAGGGGTTGGCCAACTTTTCTGGACCCTGATAGTGAATGTTTCAGCTTTGCAAACCATGTTTGTTTGTTGGTTTACAGCTCTTTAAAAATTTAAATACTATTTTTAGCTCACTGGGGCCCAAACAAAAAGAGGACCTGGGCCAGAACTTGACCCACAAGCTACACTCTGCTGAGTTCTGAGCCCTGGTCTAATGAAAACAGCAGGAGAAGGAGCTCTTTGTATTACAAAGGGATGCAGGGGTAGAAATCATACACATGCAGACAACAAAGATCTCTGCTGAGGTTAAACTCCTTACAAAATAAAATGAGGAGAACACCATTCCTGCAAACAAATACATACAAAAAGGACTAAAAATACACAAGAAAAATAGATCACACCTGCAATTTACTATTTTAAAATGAGCTAAATAACAGGAAGACAATGAAATGACAATGCCAGAGCAACATAAAACAATTAGAAAAAAATCAGCAATGAGGTGAGATAACTCAAGAAAGAAGTATATGTAGGTGAAAAAATGACTTTAGTAATAAAGGGTAACTACATCGACAAACAAAACAAGGAGAAAACAAAACAAAACAAAAAATTAAGAAAGAGTAAGAAATTTAGGAGAAAGTGACAAATATTAGAGAAGGTCTAACAGACAAGTAACAGTTATCCTTAAGGAAGAAGAACAAAGAAAAGGAAAAGAAAAAATATGGAAAAATGTAATTCGAGATGTTTTTGTTGATTTACATAATCTTTTAGGAATCTGGTCAGAAAGAACATATGACTTGTATAAGCGGGGAAATCAGATTATTATAGAACTTTTTGACAGCAACAGTTTATGCCAGAAAAAAATAATCTGAGACATTCAAGGTAAGAAAACATGACTCAACAAAAATACAACAAAAGTTAACTTTAAATATAAAGGGCACATTCAAACTGTTTATCAGCTTGCAAGCAATCAGGGAATATTGTTCCCCTGATCCTGAGAACTAGAAGAAAATGAGTTTTAGACACCTGAAATGACCAGAGGAGATACAAACCTAATAGCTAACTGGTGAACAATAAATGTAATGAACTAAGAAGAAATGAGAAGTAAAAGGGAGAGATTTTGTTTGATACTGGATACAAGTTCTAACATTGCAGATAAACTATGATCGTAAAACAAAATTAAGAGAGCATAGGGATAGAATATGCAAAAATACATGTCTCAATGATGATTATTGATGGTGATACTATTATTGCTAGCAGATACTAATGTAATGTAAAGTACAGCAGATGAGTTATGATGAGAAATTCTAATTCTATTGTGCCCTGTATCATTCAGATCCAGATTCTTGGTGTGGACATAAGGACATACAGATATAAAACAGAAGAGGTTAAGTAGCCTTGTGGTATTAAAAATTCAACTGGAAAAATCAGTTTAAATTCAAACGTAGTTTTATCTCTGCTCTAGTTCTGCCTACCAAAAAAGCCTAGGAATGTTGACTAAGTAACAATAAGCATCCCTAGCACGCAGGTTGAGATTTTGAAATAAACATTTTGCACTGTAAGAAACAAGGGCTCTTCAGGAACTGGCTGATTCCTAGTCTGAAGTAAGAACTTATCGATTGAGCCCAAAACATCTTGATATACTAGATAGAGAGGAAACAACCAGTAACTAATAGGATCGTGTCAAAATGATTCAAGAATCAATTTGAAGAGGTTCCCACAGACCAAAGATGATGCCAAGTTGAGCTTCAATAAAGACAATTAATTGCAGTGAACTGAAACCCAACAACTGAATATTAATACAAGAGTTAATAAAGATCTTTGAAAGAATAGTAAGAGTTGGTTACTTCTGACGTTGACAGAGAATCAAATTACTATCCTGAAAACTAGGTAAAGAATCAAATACTTATCATATTTTTCTTAAATTAATCCTACCACTGCATAACCAAACAGTACACGAGAGGAAGCATTTCTTATAATATTATTACAACTCATAAATAAAAACCCATAATAGAATTTAGATATTGCTATTTTTTCAGCCCCAATGAACAAATGGATCTAGTCATTAAGCATTTATGATTGCTAAGATAAAATAGAGACATCTAGACATTATGTATCTTCTAATGAAAGAACACACTATCTGTTAGTCTCACCAAAGGGATCAAACCTACTTAGTCTGATCAGACCTCTAAATTCAAACACCAGTTTGCAGGAAATAGAGCAAAGAAACAGATTCAACTCCAACTTAAAATAATTCACTAAGCTGTATTTATTTTTTTCATGTGTTTTTATATATTTAGTTTTATAATTAAAATCCTTTTAAAAAATGACTGAATTAATCCCCAACAGTTTTCTTTGTTATTGATTGGATGGATTGCTCTTCGTGAAACTTTTATGTGACCCACATATTAACATTAAAGATATTCACATTCCAAACCACAATGAAACATGAGCTACGATATAGCAAGGGAATAAATAAAGCTGTATTAATGTAGTCAGAGAGCTTCTATTCAGTGAATTACTTCCCCTACAAGAGGGGATACTTATTTATTAATTCATGTTGTCAAACTAGTTTACTAATAAGAAAGTAATCAATCAGTCAATAACTTTCTAATGCTCTTAGAGACCCAAGAAGAGTTATAAAAGATGGACCTCTGTTGTCAGGTTACAATAATAATACTGAGCAGAGAACACAATGAAAGACTGCATAAATTTAAGTAGTAAAGTATATGATACAACTTCTGAATGCTACGTGAGTTCTTAGAGACCTGAAAAATTAGTGAGAAACTGTGTCACTGAAAACTCCTTGGCATGTATGGGCTTGAAACTAGGGCGGAGGGCCTGGGTAGGATTTAGAGGCAGAAGGGGTAGAAAAGATCTCAGAAAAAAGATGCGAAATGTTGAACATTCAGTTAGGTAAGTCAGCAAAATGCTTTTCTACTAGGAAAAATACCCTTTATAGTTATCGGAATGGAGAATAAGTCTGATTCCAGACATATGATTCCAGACATATGATTTATCATCACAACTACAATGTAAACATTCATGTTAGATTCAAGCCACATAAAATTGCCTTTTTGTAGGTCCAACTGCATTTGGACTTACTTAATATACATATACTATGTATTTGCACTTCCCTACATTTTTTTTTTTATCAAGGGAGTGAGAGAGAGATCAGGAATTCCAAACTCACATGCTTGGGGTTAGGGTTTTGATATTTTTTTTTGCTTTTAAATCTGAGAAAGGGAGGGACAGAGGGACAGGGAAAGAGAGGCTTAGCCACAGTGTATGAAGGGTGAGGTAAAGAGAACGACAGACAGTAATTCATCTAAGGAGTGGGACCACTGCCTAGCTCCAAGATGTTATAAGCATATGGAAAGAGGACCACTAGTCCACAACTTCAAATGCCTGTATATTCAAGTGCATGCAAATATACACATAATCTTGGAAAAATGGATAATGAACTCTGACTTCATTAGTCAGGATGTCAACCATAAGATCAGCAGCACCAAATTAGAAATTATCCTATGTGGGAAGGAAAGTGGAATAAAATAATAAAGTAGGTCTGATTTATGCAAAGCAATTGATTATTGTTGTTTTATACTGACATCTCCAATTCAGACTGGAATTCAGAGTGAAGAATGTCTGACTTGATCTGGGGCTCTCAGTTCCCTGCTCAGGGTTAAGAGCTGATACTTATAGGCAGCCAGCATGGTCCTTGAGACACCGAATCCATGCCTTTACCTCTCTGTCCCCACCTTCCCAGCTGCTCAGTTAATACCTCCTTAGACAATATACTCTGTTAAAGCCTCTGTGCCATATCTCTACTAGTGGCTTTTAGTCCCTTGGAGAGCATGTTATTTTCCATTTAAAATAAAAGGGACTTGTTTGATTCTTTCTCATTTTGATGGTTTGAGTTTTACCTCAATTTGAATTGCAACTTGTGCACCTCATCGAGTTGCTTCTTGGCTTCTGAGCAGTATTCATTATGGCTTACTCTCTCCCCTACAGTAAATGTGAGGTAATTGTCATTTCAATACTGGCTCTTGCTAATCCTGATACCCATTCAAGTCTCTTAGTCATATGAGTGACGCCAGCTTCTTCCACTTCATGTGCAGCCTTGGTAGAGGGTACGCTAGTAAGGAGTATGGGTTTTTACAATTTACTAGCAACTGGGTGAAGGAATTACATTAATCCCTAAATTCCACAAATCCCAACTATACTGTGCCCACCTTAGGGGAGGCCAAGCTTAATTTAAATAAAAAGTGGTAATGCTTTGGTCTGAGGAAAGGTAAACAGATCTGCAACCGAGTTGCAAATGGTGTTAAGTATGTCCCTTAGAGCTAGGGGACCTGGAGGCTTTGGTCTGGTCTTTTCCTGTGGTCTGTTAGTAATTTGAGGATCAAGTGAGTTCACTGACTTTCTCTAAAGTAACACCGAGCTAGGTAGGAAATAAAAAGACCTGGGACAATTCCACAGCCCTGTTTGCCTACCATTTTCTAGGAGCTTTCTTTTATGCTTTTCATACTTTTACTGTTCATTAGCCTCATGTGCACTTTCTCTGGCTTTGGTATAGTGCTTTTGTCAAACTGCATTTGGATTTACTAAGGAAGCAATGAGATGGTTTCATGTTCCCATAAAGCTGGATCCAATGCTGAATCAGTCTGAACAACAGTAATAAAAATATTATTCAGTTATTGGTTAATGATTGGCAGTGGATTATACATATTTGATTCCCTTTTGTATTATGGTGGCCTCGTCTGGGTGTGTATTGAAGGGGAGAAATGCTGTCCGAGCCAACGAGGAGCAATGGAGTGGTTTCCTCCCCAAAGGAGTGTCATTTACGAGCTGACCACGAGAGGGCAATGTGGAGCTATTTTCCTGCACATGCTCAGAGCTCTCGAACTTTAAAACCAGCGAATTACAAAAGGATCGCCTAGAATTGCTCCCTCAGTAGAAGAATCAAATGAGTTAGACACATTTAATATTACCATAATGAATTTCAAATGAATTAATAATTAATTATGGTAGGACCCCATTGTTCAGGAATACACTTAATGACAGTTATGACGGCAAATTTATTTTTTGGATTGGCTGAAATGTTACAGATATATAGGCTTGAAATGTATCATTTTACTCTAAAAAGCAAAGTACAGCAGTATTTTCTCATCTGAATTCGCTGTGATTGACTCATACAGAAATAACTTGGATTTTGGTGGATGTCCATGGGAATTATTATTAATTGTGGATATTCTGAGTGATTCCACAGATTTCAGACTATTGATCAGATCATTGTTTGGCTAATCTTTCTTATAGAATACTTTGGATTAGGATAGAGGAGACTGAAAAAATATAACTCTTTAAGCATCCAAAATAAATGGCTCCTGACCAGTATATTTTTACAGCTGGGGAAAAGGAAGTAAGTGCCCATTTATTGCTTTTAGGGGTTATAAAGACAAGGAATAGGTAATAAGAGAATGTTTGCTTCTCTTTGCTCAGGCATTTGGGACGAGAGAGACTCATAGCTCTGAGAGCCTTAGTTGAGGCTTGCCTGAAGGTATGAAGGTAGTGAGATGAACGTGGCTCTCCGGGAATGAATCAAAAGACCTTCAGAAAGCTCTTTGGGGGCTAGACCAAAATGCTGTAGTTGGTAACAAAAGCCAGTGAGAAGAACATCATTATTCTTAATTAACATTTTGTATGAATTAAATGCTACTGGCATTATTCTTAATTAACATTTTGTATGAATTAAAGGCTACTGGCATGAGCCAGATTGACAGCCCATAGTCCCTTATTCATTACAGATTATGTACTTCACTCAGTGGACTCATTTATGCCAAGTGCTTGTTGGGGCTCAATCTCATGTCCCTGCATCTTCTGCCCTGTTAGCAGTACTAACAGGTCAACTAGAGAAATTAGAGTGGTATCTGTTTTTCTAATGCAGATGTCTGCTCATTACCATGAACCAGGATTGCTACATGCACAGGGTACAGGTCACTGGATGATTAGCGGATAGCAAACGTCATTGGACACCTCTGACCCATAGGACCTGAACCGTTTAATTAAGGGTAGTGGGTAGATAGGAAATACAACCTATACAACCTATATACCTAATACACACTTATACACACACCACAACTTCTTTATTCATCCATTGATGGCATTGATCTCTTAAAGGGATGAGCAATTCATATTTGAGTTAAGATGCAATTTATATAATACATTCAATATTCAATTCTACTTCATTATTTATACTTTCTGCAATCTTAACAGGTAATGTAAGTAGCACTCTTATAAAGGTTTTTGTTTTTTTTTTCTTTTTCTAGGAATATTGTCCAAAGAATGGTCAGTTTATAATATGAATTGTCCATGAACCAGTCTTGCTGACACCAGTTGCTCAGCTAGTCTGTATGAAGAAGTATTTGAGTCCGAAGAAGAATTAAGGTAAATTTTCTTTTGTCTGCCAAGATCTATCACTGGGAAGGACATCAGATAAAAATGAACTTCATAAAAAATGTTTTAGTGCTTGGCAGAGAGAAGGTGTTTAACAAATATTTTTTGAATTGATGAATATATGAGACACATAAAGGCTAAGTTATTTAGCAGAAGTTAAATAGCAAGCCTCTAATCAATGTCAACTCAGATTTCTTGATACCAAATTGCATATTCTGATACTTGTAGGTTCATGAAAAATTAGTTCAAAGAGATGGTGCCACATCCTTCCCCTTGTTAACATACTCACATTCAATTATTCTTTATCCATCCATTTGTTCATTCCCTCATTAATTATTATGGAGCATTTTCTGCATGTGAGACAAGGTTTCAGTTTTCCAGAGTAAGGATTAAAAACAAACCCTTATTTACCTTGATGAATCTTTGTTCTTTTCTAGCTTTATTGAGAAATACTATACAACCATCACTGTATAAGAGTAAGGTGTACAGCATGATGGTCTGATTTACACAGATATTGTGGAATGATCAATGCTATGTGCTCAGCTAACATCCAACTTCTTATGCAGGTATAATAAAAAGAGAAGAAAGAAAAAAAGGAGAATGGAAAAATATTCTCGTTGTGATGAGAACTCTTAGGATTTACTATCTTAACTATTTTCCTATATATCATACAGCAATGTTAGTTGTAGTCATCATATTACTTCCTTAGTACTCATCTATTGTACAATTTGAGGTTTGTATCTTTTGACTATCTTTCTCTCATGCCCTCTTCTCCCCCACTTTGCTTCTGGCAACCACGTCTGATCTCTTTTTCTATGAGTTTGTTTGTTTTTAGATTCCACATGTAAGTGAGATCATACAATATTTGTCTTTCTTTGTCTGACTTATTTCAGTTAGTATTATGCCTTTAAGGACCATCCATGTTGTTACAAATAGCAGAATATCCTCATTTTTATGGCTGAGTAATATTCTAATTATAGATAGATATAAAGATATAGATATAGATATATAGATATAGATATAGATATGGATACAGGTATAGGTAAATACACACATACACACACACCACAACTTCTTTATCTATTCATCCATTGATGGCCATTTAGGTTGTTTACATGTCTTGACTACTGTAAATAGTGCTTCTATGAACACAGAGGTGCAGATATCTTTTCAAGTTAGTGTTTTTGTTTCCTTTGGATATATTCCCAGAAATGGAATGCTGGATCATATGGATGTTCTCTTTTTAATTTTCTGAGGATCCTCCATACTGTTGTCCATAGTGGCTGTAACAACTTTCAATCCATCAGCAGTGCACGAGGTTTCTTTTTCTACACATCTATGGAAGAATTTGTTATCTCTTATCTTTGATGATGGCCATTCTATGAATCTTTTAATGAAGATGTTTTGGAAGTTAAAACAAAACCAGAGCAAATTGTCTGGAATCAGAGAGGCTCTAGTTCTGTAGAGATGATGCCAGTTTTGTGGAATCTTTTGATGAAGAAGGGTTGAGGAGAAAGTAGAATAAACAAATGTAAGTGAGCAGCTTACAATAGTTGTATTACGCATGTTAGGATCAAAATGTGAAGACAATGACTCTCTCTTTCTGTCCCCCTTTTCCCCTCCTTCTTCATTTCTGAGTAGTAACATATGTTGGATGCCTAATTAGGCCTCTTGTTAACTATAACTATCCTACATCCCTTATTTCATTTAATTCTTACCTTAATCTAGTCTGGCATACAGTAAGTGCTCAATAAATATTTGTTGAATGGATGACCTTTCCTAAGTGGGAGAGTTTTTAATTCCAAAGTTCAGCCTGTCATCCTCTGTACTGCTGCTTGCCTTTCACTGAATAAGAGATGGTACGTTAAAGAACATTTTGAACAATTTTCAAATTGTTTTTAGGGATATTAATTACTCAGAACTATGTAGTCCAGGAAAGATGGAAAAGATGTTGAAGGTGATATATGTCAGAGGTTATGGTAACTGTCTAGGCAGAGATCACAGGGGCCTGGACTGAGAGGGTGTAGTGTCCCTGAAGGGTCAATCATGGATGGCAGTAACACAATTTCTAGATATATTTGGAGGGGCAAAGACAGAGCTGAGTGCCTTACATGTGCTCAGGTTTGGTCCCCCGTTGGGCCCTCACTATGAGGTCTGAGGGTTTCTCTGGACTCTTCTGCACAGCAGGCATTGGTCACCAGTTAGAGCAGATTGAACATTCTTCACCTGCTTCAGCTGGTGAGGTGTGCTTTGGCAGAGAGCATTCAAAACTGGAGAAATGACTGAGTGAATGCTTGTGTTATGAAGCACTATAAGCAGCTTACAAATGGAGCACTTAATTAAATGGTTTCTCAGCAAAGCCTTACATCAGGAAATTACCAGAGACAATATAACCAAACATATACAGGTTTTTCTCTTTGTGTTCACATTTCTCAATGAAAAAATTGAATTAAGTGAAGGACAAGGTGGAAATAATCTATGACCACCTAAGCACTCCATGAATAAGAAACACAAATACTGTTCACTTAGCTAATCCAAGAAAACACACTATTACTTTGGTTTAAAAAGTCAGTTAAACTGACCCCCTGGCATAAAGCAAAAATAAAATAAATTTTAAAAAAATTTAAAAAGTGTCTTGGTTAGGAATTGGAAGAGGAAGCCTATCTTCCACGCTTACCAATGTTTGCAGCCCCTCCTCCCTTCCCCCTTCCTTCCTCCTTTGCCTTTACCTCCTGGGCTCATTTTCTTCCTTACTCCCCTGACTCAGTCGGTTGGGATTCTGGGAGAGAGGAAGGGACTGAGGAAGTAGTAGAGAATAGAAAACGGAAGACACCAAGGAAATGAATGATAAGCATACAGATACACGGGAGCTAACGGAAGAAAGCAGGTGTCAGTACAACGACTAGAGTTCTTCAGGGGCACGTGCTGCACAAGATACCAACCCTGTCATGTGTTATCACATTCATCTTCATAGGAACCCTAAGGGGTGGGTACAGGGCCTGTCCCATTCCCGAACTGAGAAAACATTAGGCTTAGCGATGGTCACCGAGCTTATTAGTAACAGACCGAAAGCCAGATTTGTCCTCTTGTTTCTGGGTCTCTGCAAGATAAAGACTGAGTGAGACATAATGGGCAAGAGGCCCCATATGGTTTATTCTCTTTGAAGTGGAAAAGTAGAAATAGACATAAGCAGCAATAATTTTGGGACCTCACCATGACTCAATTATTTAAAGAGCCCAAACTGAATCTTTCACTTTTTAGAAATTTATATCAACATCATATAAACACCGTTTTGCTTTTTCCTAACTTCATGGTATACTGGCATATGTCTTAGTGACTATTATACTTTACCTTTTCACTCAATAAGTGACTGAGATTGTGTGTGGACAGCAAAGTAGCCTGCTTAATCTGTCAGCTTCTATATTCACTCAGGTTCCTACCTTCATTTGGGCAATGTTCTTAATTGTCTGGATGCTGGCCTTTAATTACCCAGTATGTCAAATATGATGATATGCAGACACTCAAGTGACATGCAGCCTGCATGCACATATGTGTGTGTTTACTTATAACCATAGTTGTCATTTCTCTATGCACTGTTCCTTCTGGCTTTTTCATTATCTTCAACTAGATCCCCTGTAAGGTAACCTGCTCATTATACAACAGCATAGTCCTATAGCACTTTCTTTGGTGATGTAAATGTTCCTTATCTATGCTATTCAATATGGTAGTCAATAGATGGGCTATAGAGCGCTTAAAATGTGAGTCACATGACTGAGGAACTAATTTTTTTCATTTTATTTAATTTTGATTCGGTTTAAAGAGCCACATTTAACTAGTGGTTTCCAGTTTGAAGAGCATACCTGTGTGGAAGCTCCATTTACCTTTCTTGCCCATGCTGTTGCCATAGTTACTAGACACTTGTGGACAATGTCCCAGGCAGATAGAGCAAGTTCAGGGTCAGGGTTCCTGTTGCTACTTTTCTCTTCAAATGTGAAATAACTCACTTTATCTACATTCTATGATTTTATAGGATGGGCTACAGTTTAATAGGATGCATTACATAATACACTTGAAGACAAAAAGAAAGCATCTGGCATGTATCTGATTCAGTATCTCATATATATCTTAATTAATTTCTATCCTCATGGCACTAAGATTGCCTCCACTGATGACGCTCAAGGTATTCATGGCTTCAAGTTTGTGCTGTGAAATTTGAACTTGTTGCTCACTTGAATATGTACTCAACTCAAGAAATAAGACTAATAGGAAAATAACTTTGTTAATAATGGAAAAGTACCTTAAATTCATGTTAATTCTAAGATAGCTATAAAATTGAACTAATTTTTAATCTTATGCTTTAATAAAACATGAAGGAATGAAGTCAGAATAATCAGGCAATAAAATAGTAACCACCAGTGATAAAGAGCACAAGGAACATAGCCCTAGGATATTTGGTCACAAACAAATATAGCTTCTGATCTAAGTTCTCAGGAAAATCATCTAGAGCTACAGTTACCCAAGTGGACTGTCTTGGAGTGAGTAGGTAGAAAAGGAGACAAAGAAAAAGACAAAACCAAATGGACTTAAAATGAGCTGAGCCAAGAATCAACCAAATGTCAGCTTTAACAATAATTTTCAGCAGATGTACGGGGAAAGTAAACAATGCTGTCAATATCAGGAAGCCAGGGAAATAGGAGCAAAACAGACTCACTAGTCCCAGAAATATATGTTGAATTATAGCTTTCTAGAATATATATTTGGAGTTAAGAGAGAATTTTGTAGATGATTGCTTTAAATTGACCTAGATTATAACACAGCTCTGGAAAAGTTTGCTGACAGACTGTAAGCAAGGAAAATGGCAAATAGCAACCTATCCAGTTGTGGGGAGAAAACCTGTGGTTAGCTGGGCTTTCTTTGGCATCTTGTTTAGCGAGAGCAGGGAGGAAGGTGAATAGCCAGAGGAGAATATTTAGAGATGTGCACGCCAACGGGCCACAAACCTGGAACCTTGCTGGGGCATGACCCTACTGAACCCAAGTGCTCCCGGTTCTCACCAAGAATCATAGAGCTGTTAGGGTCAAGGCTCAGAAGGACAGAGTTCTTCCTTCGGGTCAGATTTCACCCTTAGGAGGTGACAATTCAATAAGGATTCAGAGTGGAGAGGCCACAGCACTGGTCTTTGTTACACCTGAGTTAAAAATAATTTGACTATTCACAAGAGGCATATCCTTGACCAGTTTTCTAAGCTCCATCTTTTTCTTTCCTTTAATCTGTAAATGTGAATTATATTACTTTTATTTAAGATACATATTGTTGATCATTCTATTTTAAAACTATGAGATACTGGGTTGACATTTAATAAATAGTATTTGTCTTATTAGTTATTATTCTTATGACCTATATTGATTGCCACCTCTTGAATTAAATATATTCATTACATATTTAATTAAAGTTGTGCTCACTTTTCTTTTTAGGGTCTTAACCTTCTCTTTGATGGCTATTCTGTCTCTTAAAAGCTGCAGGCACCATCACCTGATGTACCTGTGAGCAAGAGCGTTTTTACTTCACTGCTTCTGTGCTTATGTGAGACGTTGGGATGGCTATTCATCGGACTGCAGATTACAAAGGGAAATACAGCTGTGCTTCCGACTAGTCACTCTCCTTCTGACATTCACTAGTCCCATTCCTTGGAAACTGTGGATTTAAACTTCTGACCCGATGACCTAACCCTGGAATAATTTATAAGAGATGTCTATGGTGTTTGCTCCTGACTATTCTGAAAATGGCATTTAAGGGATAAACAAAACTTAAAACAAGCTGTAAGTAAAAGGACAATCTTACCACCATTTTTAGACTCCTTTTAATGTGAAATATTGGTTTATAATTTGTTGTTCATCTTATTTATAAGGTTTGATCTTTTATCTCAGTGAGTTGTTACATTACATTCAATCTGTCAATAAAAATTTTCTGTCAATGAGGGAATTCAAAAAGACATGCTGTACTTTCTAAAAGCCTTTCCCAACAAAGATTTCCAAAAGACATTTAAACAGCAGTATCCCTGGAACGAGTGTTTAGAATCTTAAGGAATCAACTCATATGGGGTAGCACTCACTTATTTCTGTAAATTTTATTCTGTTGGCTAAGCATCATATTATGCTCTCTGTGTGCCCCTACCTATGCTACTCTCCTGGAAGGAATAGTCTCATTTTTCTGTTATATTTATTCAGCCCATGATATTTAGAAAATTTTGTGTGTTCCAAAAGACAAAGATCAAGTAAGGAAAATTAATTCAGAAATATACGTAGGACTTACCTAAATATCATTTCTGGACCCTATCAAATACCAAAACTATCCAAGTGTGCTGAAGAAAATATTCTAAAAAACACAATAAAAGTTTCAAATCCCAAAGAGAGTGTTCTAATTATTTTGCTGTTCATGAATCTTATTTTATTTTATTACCTGAAATAGGAAGGCTATGATCAAAAACTAAGATTTTTCTCCCATTGTCAATTTAAACTATTTTTCCTACACTGTGATTATGGTAAGATAATTTGACTTAAAGAAAAATTAATAAAGTAGGGAAGCATAATTAGAAAGATATATTTAATAACACAGTAGTGGTTTTTAAAATGAATAAAACAATATTTTTCAGTGATGAATGTTAATAAGTGATGTCCTTCCCAGGTTCAAGATGATGAATATGGTATGAGCCATATTTGTCACAAAGATACTGTTTTAGTTAAGGTACCAACTGAGCTGTTATAATTAAGAAAGACCATAATACAGCATCTTTCATAAAGTAGAAGTTACAGTTTAGAAGTAAGGAGCCCAGAGTTGGTCATGTGGCTCTGCCGTCCTCTGTGGCTTTCATCTCTGAGCCTGACCCCTTGTTATCTTCAAGCTGGCAAGAAGGAGAAAGGGCTCTGAGTGTCCGTATGTGCTTACGCATTCTGAACGGGGTCAGGTTGAGGATGGCACTGTCACCTTTGCTTAGTCTGCATTGTCCAGAACTTGCACAGCCATCCACAATGGTAAAGAAGGTCACACATAACACCTGCCTTTATTTGGGTGACCATGTGTTTTTTAAAATCAGGTAGGTGGGTCTATGACTAAGGTTGCTGTCTTTGGAGGAAATGAGAAGAGACTATCCATGAAAAGGTCTTTTCCAAAAGAGAATGAGATAATTACCAGAATATTTTACATGATAATCTAATTATAGATTATCATCTATTTATGATAATCTATAGATGATAATCTATTTATGATATCATTATAAATAATGATAATTATTTATGTACATTCTCTCCTTTAATGAACACACCACCCATGAGAGATGGGCACCCTATTCACGCTGAAGGCAGGGGCTATTCTATTTGTTACACCCTCAGGGCCTACCACAGTTCCTGGCATATAGCAAGCACTTACAAAGCATTTGGTGGATGAAAAAAATGACTAGCTAAATGAAGGAATTTAAAGGTTAAAAAGAAAGCTACTCAAAATGATTAAATATTTTTGCCAAGGTCAAGCAGCTTCTGGCTTGTAGCGTCCGGTTTCAACCCGGGTCTATTTGGACTTTTTCTCTAAGTGATTTTCCTGCAAGAAAGTTCCTGTGATAAAACAAGCCATCTGCTTGAGAGAAGCTCTTCCTCCATAAACTGGAATATAAAATCTGTAATGACTGCAGCTTTGTCAGCAATGGATTTGTTGTATTTCTTTTGTTGAATGTGAAAGATACTCATATTGGTCTCATAAATTTCCTGAGCAATCATCCACTGTTTTCTTAGCCTTTTTGATGTCAGAGAAGTCTGTGGTTGACTGATTTTCAAATGAATAATTCTAACAAGAAGGCTCATTTCTAATGTGCTGCATTTTTGCTTATGATTATAAATAGTAAGGTTAACACCTGATTAATGGGTGTTTTAGCAAATGCTCAGTACTGGAACAGTCACATATTCCAGGTCTCATCCTTTACCCATCAGCTATAATGATTTCTGAACTGATCCCTTCAAAAACCATTAAATCTGGTAATGGACTAACTGGGCTCCCATCCATAGGTTTAAGTGTTAATGTATTAATGCTCACTGAGGAAATGAAAAGTTTCTGCTTTTTTTTTTCCTTGAAGGTAGAATTCAGAGAGAGTTTGCTGATTATTTAACTAGGATAAACTTTCCATCAATGTTTTACACATCATGGTGAGGATGTGTGTATGTGTGTGGGGTGCATAGATATATGGGGGGAGCTGTGTAAGAGTTCAAAGACTGTATCAAACATTTATGTATTTTAAAGTTATGAAATAATGTGCGTGGGAAGTCAAATTGGTAAATGAAGTATCTGGAAAAATAGGGTTGGTATGACATTATTCACACATATATGACAAAGAGGGACTAGGAGACAATTGGAACAAATATAAAAATATTTCCCCTCAAATTATTTTTAGTTTTATTATGTGGAAATAGTTCATGAAGGTCGGTATCTTTGAATTCTCCAAGTCATTTTGCATTTTGTATGGTGGCTGTAGTACGAGAAACCTTGATATTTGTGCTGTTTAATTTTATATGTCACCCTGACTGGTCACAGGGTGCTAAGATAAAACATTTATCTGTATGCGTGTGTGTGGGGGGGGGGGAGGTGCTTCCAGATGACACTACACTTGAATTGGTCGACAGTGTAAAGCACATGACCCTTTGCAATGTGCGTGGGTATCATCCAATCCACTGAGGGCTCAAATAGAACAAAAAATAGAGGAAATAAGAATTTGCATCCTTTTTTGTTGCCTTACTGCTTGAGCTGAGATAGTTGGTCTCATCTTCTTCTGCCCTTGGACTGGGATTTACACCTCTGGCTCCCCTGATTCTCAGAGCTTTGGCCTTGGACTGAATACACTAGCTTTCCTGGCTCTCCAACTTGCATACATATATATGAAAACAATGTATTTGTGACAAGTCACAAATACATTGTTTTCATTAGGGTACTGATCAAACTGTTATAATTAAGAAAGACCATTAATACAGCATTTATATAAAGTAGAAGTAACGGTTTAGAAGTAAGGATCCCAGAGTTGATCATGTGGCCAATAACATACATTATATAATAAACATATATATATGCATATATAATAAATATGTGTAAGAATATATATACATACACACACATACACACATGCAGACATATACACACACACATGCAAATAAACATAACAATATCTCCCATTGTTCTCTTTCTCTGGAAAGCCCTGACTAATACTAATACATTGTAAAAAGCATTCTCCCTCTATCCACTTTCCACTTCTTCAGTAAGAAAATCCATGAGCATGTCTTGGCAAAATAAGATGACACATCTCAACAAACCTTTCAGCTATATTTCTGTGAGAAAATAGGGATGATTTCTCTTTATTATGGAAGAAGAAGAAAATAACTTTGTAAAATTATACATTGAGTGGTTTTATAAACTTTACCTTTTTAATCTTCCTAAAATCCTCAAGAAACCTATATTTTTATCTCTAATTTGGCAATGTGGAAATTGGGGCTTGGAGGGATTCTATTCTTTTCAGTCATTTCCCAGAAAATAAAAAGAAGGGCCAGATTCTAAGTTAACTCTTTGATATTAAGTCTAGTGTCCCTTCTATTCAGCCATAACTAGCAATATTGCTTCTCTCTTTGGCAATTGATATATGTTGACTGAATTGCTGATTTTCAGGATTAAATTCTAAACACACTAATGCTCCAATAACTGTAATTAGCTGAATTGACTTATTTAAGTAATTGTATTTTACTGTTATTATAATCTTGAACAATTACTTATTATGATATTTGCACCTCTAAATGTACTTGTTATAATAATCAAACCTAGTCTGCTCACTGACTCTTGGGGAAGCAGGCAAAGCATTGGAAGCCTATACTTTGATATGCAGCAACTTGTTTTTAGAGAAAACAAACCATTCTACTTTAAAGTTATTACACATATCATCATTATTCAACGCAATATATATTTTGAATAGACTGCAAGTCATATACAGTCTCCTAAATTATGGGCAACTCTGGTAGTTGAGGTGGGGGACTTTAGTTGTGGAGAAAGAAAAACGCATATAAAAGAGGGAGAAAAGAAACATGAAGAGACCTAATGTGCGTGTGTGAGAGAGACAGAAAGAGAAAGAAAGGTAAGTTGGGAAAAACTAGACTTAAACTTGTAGTATAAATGAAAAGCGACAACAAAAATAAATCCCTGATTTGTTTTGTAATAAATGCCTATGGGAAATGACTTAGACCTCAGAAAATTACTCTTACACTTCAGAGGGCTTGGTTCCCTTTGCTCGATATTTTTCAATGCTGCACTTGACTTTCACAAGCTAGCTTGTGGAAGATAACTGATATAATACAGCAGGGTGGTTAAGAGGTGCCTTTGAATCAGGCTGTTTGAGTCCTGGTTCAGTCACTGACTTGCTAAGAGATTTTGTACAAGTCATTTAAACCTTCTCAGCTTCACTTTAACTTTATCTAATTGGTGTTAAGCCATCTGCAAGATGGCATTAACAGGAACACCATTCTCTTAGGATTTTTGTGAGAAATAAGTGAGAAAGGGTACATAAAATTCACAGAGCTTGGCACCTGGTAAGTGCTTAATAAATGCTATTTTTTGCCATTATTATGGGCCATGCAGGCCTTCTACTATTTGTAATGCATACATTAAAGAGAGTTTCATGTGTGTTTATCATATAGCAGCAAAAACAATGATATGTTTTATTGACATTATTAGTGTCATTTCCCTCCTTGTTTTCCCTCAAGTTCTATTAATAAAATATAGTTCATACAAAATACAAGTGCAATCTTCACATTACGAAGTTTCAAATGTTTGTAGTGATAACCTACACAGGAAGAGAAAAAAATCTTAAGCCAGATTTTGTTTCCTAAAGATACATGATACTTGTTTCAAAAATAACTACATTTCCACCAAACCGACAGGATGTTTTCTCCTCCCACGCTTGTTCTTGTGAAGGCCAGGAGTGTATGCTCATTTGACAGAATGAGGAAACCAGGACACAAAGTCTAAGTAACTTGACCACCAACAGAAACATCGCTGCAGTGCATGCACCCGGGTTTTGGAACGTTGAAAACACTTTGCCCGCCATTCAGACCAATAAAATACCAGGACAGAAAATGGATGCTCTCATTCAGTCATTGCTGAGAGATGCAAACATACTACTCGCTATCAAAAATTCTTTAGATATATTCCGTTTCATATGTACGTGTCCTGCTTTTGGTTTCTGTACATCATCTAACACACGTTCCACATTCATAGTCAAAATAACAGCCCCTAAAGTTTTACTGCAAGTTCAAGCAATAAAAGATGGTGTGGCAATAATACAAAAGACCTGAAAAAAACTAGAAAGCAAAAATTGAGAATTGAATTACTACTTATGATCATGAGAGCTCACACTATAGTAAAGGACACTGAAAGGAACAGGAATATAGTATAAAGAGGAACAGTATAAAGAGAAAATCATGACTTCCTGCCCCACTCCTTACAATATCTCCATGAGTACAGTTTAGTCCAGTAATTTTATAGTGTTCCCTGATTTCTGCTTAGAAATGACTAACGGGTGTGAAAGCCTTGTGAATTAGATTGCCATAAAGATAAAACACTTACTTTTATTTTTGTGGGTATAATTCCTGGCTCTCCTTTAAGAAAAAAAATTGATTTCTTTGCTGTAAATGTACCTTGCTCTTAGTGAGAATAAAAAAGGCCTCTGTGCAGTATTCATTGTATTCCATCCAAGTTTCTTTTCTGTCTCTTGCTATAAAACAAAGGACCAGCCAGAGTACAGAAAAGGTAAACAGGGATGAATGCAGGACTGGAATTCAGTTTCACATTTGCTTCTGGACATTAGAAGAGGTGGTTGACTAGCCAGAAGAACATAATTCCTTTGGATAACTGATGTAATATTCTCTTTGATTAGAAGGTAGAGCTGTTTTATTTATCTAATTTCACTACCAAGTTTTTTGCACATGGCCATTCCTGTCACTTTAATGCTCTTTCTCTAATAATATCACTTTTTGTGTTGAGCTCTTTCTTGGCTTTTTTAAAATTTTGATATTGTTAATGTACAATTACTTGAACGATATTATGGTTACTAGACTCCCCCTATCATCAAATCCCTTCCACATACCCCATTCCAGTCACTGTCCATCAGTGCAGTAAGCTGCTATAGAATCATTACTTGTCTTCTCTGT
The DNA here is from genome assembly GCF_040802235.1 of Manis javanica. Classification (NCBI taxonomy): domain Eukaryota; kingdom Metazoa; phylum Chordata; class Mammalia; order Pholidota; family Manidae; genus Manis; species Manis javanica. Next base: position 106,418,254 of record NC_133164.1, on the reverse strand, counting down.
ATATACTGCCTTCCCCATGTCCCCACCACCCTACATTATGTGTGCTAATCGTAATGCACTGTTTTCCTCCTTATTCTCCTTTTCCACCCATCCTCCCCAGTCCCTTTCCCTTTGGTAACTGTTAGTCCATCTTGGGTTCTGTGAGTCTGCTGTTCTTTTGTTCCTTCAGTTTTTTCTTTGTTCTTATACTCCACAGATGAGTGAAATCATTTGGTATTTGTCTTTCTCCACCTGGCTTATTTCACTGAGCATAATAGCCTCTAACTCCATCCATGTTGTTGAAAATGGTAGGATTTGTTTTCTTCTTATGGCTGAATAATATTCCATTGTGTGTATGTACCACATCTTCTTTATCCATTCATCTACTTGATGGACACTTAGGTTGCTTCCATTTCTTGGCTGTTGCAAACCATAGGGGTGCATATGTCTTTTTCAAACTGGGCTGCTGCATTCTTAGGGTAAATTCCTAAGAGTGGAATTCCTGGGTCAAATGGTATTTATTTCTATTTTGAGTTTTTTGAGGAACCTCCATACTGCTTTCCACAGTGGTTGAACTAGTTTACATTCCCACCAGCAGCGTAGGAGGGTTCCCCTTTCTCCACATCTTTGCCAACATTTGTTGTTGTTTGTCTTTGGGATGTTGGCCATCCTAACTGGTGTGAGGTGATATCTCATTGTGGTTTTAATTTGCATTTCCCTGATGATTAGTGATGTGAAGCATCTTTTCATGTGTCTATTGGCCATCTGAATTTCTTCTTTGGAGAAGGATCTGTTCAGATCCTGTGACCATTTTTTTTATTGGATTATTTGCTTTTTGTTTGTTGAGGTGCGTGAACTCTTTATATATTTTGGATGTCAACCCTTTATTGGATCTGTCATTTAAGAATATATTCTCCCATACTGTAGGATGCCTTTTTTTTCTATTGATGGTGTCCTTTGCTGCACAGAAGCTTTTTAGCTTGATATAGTCCCACTTGTTCATTTTGCTTTTGTTTCCCTTGCCCGGGGAGATATGTTCATGAAGAAGTCACTCATGTTTATGTCCATGAGATTTTTGGGTATGTTTTTTCTAAGAGTTTTATGGTTTTATGACTTACATTCAGGTCTTTGATCCATTTTGAGTTTACTTTAGTGTATGGGGTTAGACAATGATCCAGTTTCATTCTCTTACATGTAGCTGTCCAGTTTTGCCAACACCAGCTGTTTGAAGAGGCTGTCATTTCCCCATTGTATATCCATGGCTCCTTTATCATATATTAATTGACCATATGTGCTTGGGTTTATATCTGGACTCTCTAGTCTGTTCCACTGGTCTGTGGCTCTGTTCTTGTGCCAGTACCAAATTGTCTTGATTACTGTGGCTTTGTAGTAGAGCTTGAAGTCGGGGAGCGTAATTCCCCCTGCTTTATTCTTCCTTCTCGGGATTGCTTTGGCTATTCTGGATCTTTGTGGTTCCATATGAATTTTAGAACTATTTGCTCCAGTTCATTGAAGAATGCTGTAGGTATTTTGATAGGAATTGCATTGGATCTGTAGATTGCTTTAGGCACGATGGCCATTTTGACAACATTAATTCTTCCTAGCCAAGAGCATGGGATGAATTTCCAATTATTAGTGTCCTCTTTAATTTCTCTTAAGAGTGTCTTGTAGTTTCCAGGATATAGGTCTTTCACTTCCTTGGTTAGGTTTATTCCTAGGTATTTTATTCTTTTTGATGTAATTGTGAGTGGAATTGTTCTCCTGATTTCTCTGTTACTGCTTTTAATTTTTAATATTTTTAAATATTTAAAAAATAATTTAATATTGCTTTAGAGAGTAGATGGTACTTAAGCCACACTTTTTTTTAATTAATAAGTTTTCTTAAGGAGGTTAAGAAAAAGCAATTAAGACCAAGTCACCTTTTTCACTGCTTTCCTGGAGCTCCAGCATCAATTTTTACAAACTTGGTGGCTTAAATTTAGAAATCTATGTTCTCATGATTCTGAAGGCTTGAGTCCAAAACTAAGGTAAGTGGGGACAGATTCCCCCAAAGGATCTAAAGGGAAATCCTTCCTTGCCTTTCTCAGCATCCCTCCCCACCATACAGCTTGAATCTCTGCCTCAGTCTGTACATGCCCTGCTCCTCTCCCTTTGTGGTGTCTCTTAAAAGGACACATCCTTGGATTTAGGAATTATCTGGGAAAATCTTATCTTGAGGTCCTTTATTTAATTATACCTGCAAAAATCCTTTTTCCAAACAAAGTTGAGAAAACCCTTTTTTCATTTCACAGATTCTGGGGATTAGGAGGCAGACTTATCTTTTGGGAATCCTCATTCAAACCACTACACCTTATAAACAGACATATGTATAAAACCAATAATTTCTAAAATATCACTTCTATGCTAATTGTTAAGAAGGGCTATGTTGGCCTTCACTTAAGCGCTTATAGAAAAAAGGATCCCTTGGCTCCTAATACTATGGCTTCTCAGAAATACTCTAGGCTACCAGAACAAATATTTAACCTCTACTAATGAGAGAAGTGATTTGCACATGACAGTCAATAGGGTGAAGACCTGCCTTACTGTAGTGTTGCTTTACTTATTACTTACATAAATTTACATACAATGGAGTAGTAGAACTACAACTCAACTTGCCATGCTTTCTTAAAGGGATTTATTACACACAGTCTTTATTTTCTGTTATTTCTGAATTGTACGACATTCTTTTTCTTATTCTATTGAGATGGTAAAGTGCTCAGTTTAGGGAACAGTCATTCCTACAGAGTGAGTAGAATTTAAGAAAACATATATTTCCAAGTATGGTTAAAATGTCTTACTAAAATGTAGGCTGCATATAACTGATGGACCCTCCCAAATGATTGTGCTAATTAATTAAATAAAATATATAAGTAATTTTCATATTGGACAATCTATCTGATTATTTGGATAACTGATTAATATGTTTCAGAGTAGACATTGCTAGAAATATAGATCCCATTCAATTGTTGTATTTGATTTGATAATTTATCTGTACTAGTCTTATGACTCAGGTGTTATTCTCCACTTCTGTTCCATTTAAAATGGAACACTGATCATCAAAACACACACTGACACACACCCACACCCACATATGCAGAACACCTAAAAAGCATAAATATTCTTAGACGTAGTATCTAATGGGATGTTTCACAATTTTTTAAATGTAAATTTATTTAACTTCTTAATTAAAAAATTTTAATTATCTAAGTCTTAACTATCCATTCCACACTCTGCTCTCCTTCTACCACCACCTCCCAAACAGTTAAATGCCCAGGCACAGTCTTAAAAAAGGACACAATTTATGTCATCACTAGCCACTTGGATGCAGGAAGGAATACAGGATATAGATTCTAAATGGCAGGGTAAGTCCAGAGTCACTCAAATAGGCATTGAGTTAGGACTCTCCAAGGTAATTAAGGGTATCAGAAGTTAGAATCTGAATGTCTTTATAAGAATATCAGGAACTTCACCTTGAGAAATTGTGGCTATTGGACAAAGCATTTAAAGAGAATGACCAAGGTGGAGGGCTCACCTGCTCAATGTTGGCTAGGATTAATTAAATAATAATGGGTTAATCCCTTTTTTTCCTCATGGCTCAACTTTTAGAAGACATGTCACAGAGAGAAAGGACACTGACTAATAATTATTTGACATAGATAGGAAAATAGTGACTGTCTCCCATTGTTAAGCTGCACATTAGAAAGGCTAAGCCTGAGACTTAAGAATGTCACAATGTACTTCCAGCTTCCCTTTTAACCCTGGATTCCAGTTTCCCCAGAACATTTTTTGAATATAGAACATTATTTTCTCATGTAATGAATATATGACAATGAGAAGAAAGGCTAGTTGGTGGGTAAGGCTTATTGACTCACTAAATGCTTTGCATACAAATTCTCAACATTTGGAATTCAATTAGAACCTGAACAAGATGAGCATTAAATACACAGCATGAACCATCAGAATTATTCGGGAATAGATGAATCGAAGAATGTTAAGAGTTTCTATTTTATTTTGTCCCAAACCTGTACTCGTTATCTCTATTCATTACTCCTGCAACTGCTTTATATGAACCTACATTCATGGTTAAATTAGTTCATTCACTAAACCTGACACTGTCCTTGATTTTGTTCTCTTGTACATACCATATCGTGTCTTCTCCCATGCAAATAAATTCTACCCATCCTTTAAATCAAAATTCTCAAGCCAGTGTTTCTGCCAACCCTCTCCTAATAATCTTTTATCTAAGGAAATATCCAACCTAACAATGCGATTACTATTCTTATAGATACCACTGGCTTCATTTACTCTTTCCTAGAAATATTGTTTTAATTATCACATAAAACTTTGGGAGCCTAGAATGTCAGAGAATATGCCCCACATTTATTAGTATGGTGTCTTATGCTAAACACTCAATAAATAATTGCATGTAATAACTTGGTGAGAAATGATAAACCATTTGGTTTTTTTTTAACGCATTATCTACAACAAGAGGTGGTTTTTTACCCTAATTAAATAACTGCCTGCCCTTTGGAAATTTCATCCAGAGTTGGTGTTCTGGACTATGGAAACTAAATGGTTGAGAACATTTGAAAATAAAATGTTGGCTCAGATAATATGCAATACGTTATACTGAATTCACCTACATCCGTAATATATAAGCATTGAACACTACTAATTGGAATTTCAAAGGATTATGAAGTGCTAAGAAAACAGAAGGAATGTATTTTGTTCTTTGGATTCATTAGAGTTTATGTTCTACTCATAAATTTTAAATATAGGTACTGGGCAAATAGTACTGACAGGGAAAATAATACATGGCAAAGACAAGAGGCATACACAATAAAACCTGAGATAAACAGTAGATAGTCACATGTTCCTATAGGAACTCAATCTTAGAGGCCACTTATTAAACTGTCAGAATAAAATTGTATTGTAAAATTACTGATATTAACTTGAGAATAAGCAGTGATTCCCTGCACAAATAACAAAATTACATAATAATAACAACAAGGAACTTGATTTTCTTCTGGAATGATTTATACAGTATACAATATATGAATTTTCAATGACATGTTCTGATCTTCAGTCTGAAACACAGCTGGAGTTTGCATTTATTATTGCTTCACTGTACATAAATGTTCTGAATAAAATAGTGGGAATAAAGAAGGGGTAAATTTACTCTTTTTTAATTTTCTTTACCATTAAATGACCTATTTCAATGGGATTTCTGTGATAAGGCTTTTCAAACTTTATGTGAAAAATAATTTTCCATAATTCTTCCTACACTCTGCTTCAAAAAATACAAAGCAGAATTTTGTTAACCAGCACCTATAATATACTTCATTTCAAAGTAATAAAATGTTCTCTACGTGATACTTATTCATTTTTTATTCATGTATGTCAACTATTCTGGGGGCTGCTAAAGTGCCTCTTTTTTTTCTAATTTAAAATGTTTGCAATGTCATAAAGTCAAAACTTTTACATTCCATGTATGAGGGATTTTTTTAATGGGGGGGGTGATGCTGAGGTTAACATTGTTCTTTACATTGTATTCACTGAACTCATAATGCACTTTGGGAGTTATAAAGGTTCATTTCTCCACAGGCTAAGAGACTCATTTCTAAAAGCACTCAAGTTAAATTTATTCTCCTTAAATACAGTATGACAATTAGGATTCATTCTTGATGAGATTTGTGACAGAAATCAGGAAATAGATAGAATGGAGTTTGGCATCTTTGGTACTTCTGAAAAGCTGAAAATTTTGGCATACTGAAATAAAATGATTGCTCAATTGTTTATTAAAGGACTTCCAATTCTGATTAAAATGGATAACAAGGACTGGATTTACCCTTCTTCTTGGATCAACTTAAAAAAAACCGACAAAATGTATGAAACAACAGTTATCACATATTGGACAGAAGGCAGATCAACTCTGATTTCTGAGATAAGAGTTCTCTAGAAATTAGTGGATTTCTCTAGCTTATTTCCTTGAGAAAGTTTCCAGGCTTCCGAAGAGTAAGGGGAAACCGGAAGAGCCAAGTGGTCCCCCTGAATTGAGCCATGGACTTAGAAGTCTGAGCTGACCAAAGCAACTGAGTTTGTAGGGAACAGCACCAACGGGGAGATCAATGCACAGAATGAGAGTTCTGGAGCTCTGCAGTGGGTTTCTCTTGAGTTTTCATCTGAATATTTGCCAGTGCATGTGTATGAGGAAATTTCCTGGCACTGGGGAAAGAGCTACCCAAAAGAAGCAAGGGAAAAAACAAACAAACAAAAACCTTCGTTGTTCACTCAGGGCCAGGAAAAGTTAACTTCCACAAGCCAGATGGACAGTCATGTAACTCATGGGCTTCTGGGTAAAGTACTCAGAGGTATTGCCTCAGCTGTAGGGAAAAGCCCTATCCTATAGATGGTACCAGTGCTCTGATGCTATGTAATAGCTTAAAGGCAAGCATCAAAAGGTAAAAGTTTTTCCAAGTAACTAAATTGCATCCTAGAATAAAACTCAAAAATATTAAAAAAAAATTTTTTTCAGCATCTTTAGATAAATAAAATGTGTAAGAAACACACAAAAATTACCAAATATGCAAAAATGTAGGAAAATGCAATCTATAATGAAGTGAAAAAATAATAAACAGAAAGACCTAGAAATGACACATGAAAAGATCTATAGACAAGAACATTAAAAGAGTTATTATAACTATATTCCATGTGTTCCACTGGGTAGAGGAAATACTGAGAATGTTAATTAGAATGTGGAGTATATAGAAAAGACTCAAACCAGCTTCTAGAGATGAACACTACCATGTCTAATATGAAAAATACATGTGATGGGATTAACATCAGCCACTTCAGAAAAAAAAAATGGTGGTTTTGAGGACATAGTAGTAGAAACTATCCAAAATGAAACACTTAAAAAAAAAGGACTGAAAAAATGACAAAGAATCAGTGAAAAGAGACTCACTAAGAAATTACCTGCAGGGTGCAAAGATAAAAATGATTGCCAATAGTCTTGTTAGAAACAAGGCAAGAATAGGTCATAGTGAAGAAATATTAAACATACTAAAAGAAAATTGTTGACCTAGAATTCTGTCTCCAGCACAAATGTTTTTAAAAAACAAAGGCAAAATGAAAATTTTTTCATACGTACAAAGAAAAAAAAAAATTAACCTGCACCACTTTATTAGAAGAAATACATTAAGAAAGTCAGGAAGAAAGAAAATAATACCAGTTGAAAGTCTAGATTAACATTAAAGGATGAAGAGTACTAAAAATGATAACAGTATAATTAAGATAGAACTATATATTTTCTTATTTTTTAACTTTAAAGAATATTTGACTGTTTAAAGAAAAAATAATAATGTATTGAAAACTGGTATAATATTTTTGTAAGGTCAATAATGTTAAGTTTGGTACATAATATACATTCTAACCACCGAAGAAGCAAAATAGTTATAGTTAATGAAGTTACAAAGGATGTAAGGTAAATAATTAGGTATATTTAATTAATCCCCCAGAAAGGCAGAAAGAGAAGAAAAAAGGGCACAAAGACCAGAAAGGACAACAGATGCCACAAATAAAACACAAATCATGGGATGATAGATATGAACCCAACCACATCAATATTCACATTAAATGCAAATAGCCTAAACATCTCAACTGAAAGTCAAAGAATGTCATATTAGATAAAAGAACTTGCAAGGCCCAACTATATGCTATCTACAAGAAATTCACTTTAAATATAATGACACAAATAGTTTGAAAATAACGTATCATGCTAACATACAGACCAAAATTAGGCTGCTATATTCATATCAGGTACAAAGTTGATTTCAAAGCCAAATATTACCACTGATAAAGAGAGATGGTTCATAAAGTGGTTAATTCATCATGAGGATATAACAATCCTGTTATAATATGTAACCTTTCTCATTAAAAAAATAGCTTTGACTTTTCTTGTTTTCTTTAGTACTCTTGATGTAAAATACAAATGACGTACCCTCATTTTAAAAACTAGGATGATACTTGAATAAACATACTGGAGAGGATGAAGGAATAGATTGGTTTTTGTAAAGTACTTAGAAGAAATACAGCAAGTAGTTATTCTATAAATACTAAATGGCATGGAAAATTAAGGAGAAATCTAGATTGTTCTAAAAAATAAACTCAAATATGACATTTCCTAGAAAAATACAGAAGATGGAAGAAAAATTTTTGGTTGAATGCTTGAATTGAAGGCTGGTAGAATGAATGACCCATATAATCTCGTATTTTGCCAATTTGATTTTACAAGATGAAATGTATGAAATTATACAAAAAGGAGAATGAAGAAAGGATTTTACAAGATGAAATGGAATTATACAAAATGGAGAATAAAGAAAGGAGATTTGAGGAGTCCTAGTGCTACATATATGATTATATATATATATATATATATATATATATATGATTTTTTTCCTCCAATTGGATCTTTTTATCTTTTTTCCTCTAGTTCAATACCAGTTTTCCTCTAGTTTCAAAAAAATCATAAAAGATAAAATCCATTCTTCCTGATATATTCTGACTAATGATCTCATGGGATGACCTCTTCTCTTCTGTCATTCCTCTCATAGCAACCAGTGCTCATGCTGAATGAATGTAACCCTCCCACTCAGGATTGTCTAGTCAGCATTCTATTATAGCTGAAACTAGGAGTTTACATTCTTGTATTTCACAATGAACTGAATGTCACTGTGTTTAGATTTTTTATTCATATCAATTTCTCTAAATGAGTATGTTTTATGTTTTATGTAACTTCATGCATTTGGTGAGTTGTCTATGTTTAAATACCTGGAATCCTCAACTATTGTTAAAATTGTATTTGACATAGTCTGCTTTTAGGTAAAGAAGACAAACCAGAACACCATGAATGTCAATGTTTATAAAAACACATAACTCAAAGCCTATGAAATTATATTATTTACATATTTGTTCAACTACTGATGTACAAAATAATAATTAGAACATGTTTTATTTACATGTGCATAACATTTTTAACTTAAAAAATTTCAAATGGTGTTACTTTTATTACCTCAATTGAATCTCATAAAACAGATTGTAAGGAAGCATATTATCCTACTCCACAGATGAGAAAACTTAGGCTTAGTGAGTCCCACAGTATAGGAATGAAAAGGCTACTGTGTCAGATATGACTAATAATCTATTGTTAGAGAATCCAAACACTCATTTCATAACAGTGGATTCTGAACAAATTAAATCACAAGCAGAAAACCCATTTTCTCAATTTTTTAAGTGAAATAATCCAAAGTAAAATATTTCCAGTTTATAAAAAAAAGGATATTTGACAATACTTAGACATAGATAATGAATTTACTTTAAAAAGCAGAGTATGCTTAAGGCAAAACTTTAACACCTTTGTAATGATCACAGTGCAGTCTGATATTTGTATTTCTTACAAAGACCAACTTCTCCAGCTCTGTTAACTCTTTCTAGTACCTGTAAACTCTCTGACACCATAAAATAGAGAATAAAAGATTCTTCTACTCCCTATTTTCACTAAAATAGTATAAAGACAGAATTCAAATAATTTTCCCAAGATGAAGCATTATGGCAGAGAAAAAAATATGAATCTGAACCCAGATTCACAATCCCATTCAATCCATCTTTATTTACTTTTTAGTATGCTTGGGTTTTTTTTTTAATGTGAACCTATTAAAATCTCTAATAAACATTGAAAAGATGGTAAGAAGGAAGGCAAATAATGATTGAGTATTCATGGAAAGAGCTAAATATATCTTTCTATATTGGAGTTAAACACTTCAAAATAAATGATTGATGTTATTAAAATCCTAAAAGTTTAATTGTACATTCTTCCTTTCATAGATAATGCCAAATTCTAAGAACATTAGTTTCCCTGTATAGCTCTGATAATCTGTATCAATTGGTGGTGAAAGATTTTAAGTAAATCTCCTTAAGATACATGATAGTTTTAAATGGGTTGATTAGACTAGCCATGTTTCTTTAATCTCAGTTGGAAAAGAAATGGCTATATCTGGACTTTTATACAGAATCACTTTGTTCTCTGACCCTCATGAGTTTGTAAAGGTATATGATTTAAAAAATTTTTTCCATTGTATAAGGACGTGAATATATTTAAAGATGTTTAGTCAAGTGTATAACCAAAATTTAGCTCTTTATATTACTAAACTTTAGTCAGAAAGCTGATCCAAAATGTTTTGTTCAATTAAGCGATATATTCCATAGTTGTTTGTTGTTCCTCTAATTCATTTCATGAACACAAACAAGTGCAGTAGTGCCAAATGTAATTCAGCTGGTAAAAACACTGCCTAGGAACCGACCTTATTTTTATCAAGAATGTTCACTGTAGCACCTGCCCAAATATTTAAAACGGACTTTAAGTTTCCAGTTTTGCTATGATGGTGTGAATTCCCTTTAGCTTATCCACCCCACTGACCAAAACATTAAGCAGGAAGTAAGGAAGAAAGGGAGGGATGAGGGAGGGAGGGAGCGAGGGAGGAGAGCAGAGGGGAGGGGAGGGGAAGGAGAGAAGAGAGAGAGAAGAAAAAGCCCTAAATCCCAAACTACATGATATCTGAGAGAGATATAAAAGTAGACTGACTTCAAAATTAAGGACTTAGAGAAGCCAGGAAAGAGAAAACAAACAAACAAAAAAGAGAGAGGACAAACAGAAAACAAAAGTAAAATGGTAGACTTAAATTCAATCTTTTATATATTCACACTAGATTTTAATGGCATAAAAACTCCAATTAAGAAATTGGGGATCAACAGAGGTGAGGCTTAGAACCTCTCCCCCCCTGTTCTGAGAGAAATCTGCTACATCTGTGGATGTTTTATTGCCTTTGTCTAGCTTGGATTAACACATAGTCTACAGGCACACACCTGATCATCTACATTTGCCCTCTTACAACACTAAACTATGTTTTGTACCTTTATCTTGCATCTACCTACCACTTCAGCATTTTATTAAAAATAATAATAATAAAGAGAGAAATGTGGTATCCACATATAAATCAGGTATAAAAATCAAACAAATATTCATATTTGCACTGACTGCTTATAGTTTATAATGCATGATCAAAACCAAAAGTTTCTGTGATGACTGCCCTTGTACTGTTCACCATGTAACTTATTTACTATGTAAGAATTTGTTCTCCATGTAAGAACTTACTCGTTATGCTTCAGAAGATTGGAGACTGACGAAAATTAGGCTTGGGGTGGATTAATGATTATACATTGAGCATTGAGTTCCCTATACAGAATTTTATTGTTGTTAACAACCATTTGATCAATAAATAGGAGAGATGCCCTCACAAAAAAAAAGAAAAAAAAAGTACACACTTTCAATTGTAAAATAAATAAGTAACCGGGATGTAATGTATAGCATAAGGAATATAGTCAAAATATTGTAACAACTTGGTATGGTGATAGCTGGTACCTAGAATTATCATGTATATAAATGTTGAATCACTGTGTTGTACACCTGAAACTAATGTAATACTGTGTGTCAACTATCCTTCAATAAAAAATAATTATCTAAAAAAAAAAAACTCCAATTAAAATGCAGAAATTTTCAGAGTACACAAAGCAGCAAGACCGAACTATTTACTACCTACAAAAGACAGAGGGACTTTAAATATAGACATAGGTTAAAAGTAATGAATGGAAAAAGACCATTGTAAGTTATAAGTATAAAAAGGCTAGAGTGGCTATGTTAATAACAGACAAAATACTCTTGAAAACCAAGAATATTTCCAGAGATAAAGAGAAATATTTATAATGCTAACTAAGGTGATATACCAAGAAGACTTAGCAATTATAAACATGTGTTGTCTTAATAATAAGCTTTAAAAATAAATGAAGCAAAAAAAATATTGATATGAATCAAAGGGAGACAGAGTCCATGTTTATAAAAGGTGATTTTGACACTCAGTTTTAGTAATTCAGACCACTGATCAAAAAATTTACTGAACATACAGAGGATCAGAAAAAAACTATCAAAGACCTTGGTCTAACTGACTTTCACACAACTGACTATTTAATAACTTCAGAATACACATTATTACCAAGTTCACATAGTACGTTCAATAAAATTAACAGTATGCTGACCCATAAAAAAGTCTTAATAAATTAAAAAATATTGAAATCAAACAGTACATTTTTTAAACATGGTAAAATTAAAAATCAGTAATAATAAGATATCTAGAAGACCCCAAATTAAAAAATTAAACAGCATACTTAACAGCTCTTGGGACAAAGAGAAATCAAGGAAAATTAGAAAATAGTTGAACTAAAGGATAATGAACATGTAAGTTATTAAAGTTTGTGGGATGCAAGGGAAGTGCTGCTTAGAGGAACACCAATAGCTTTAAATACTAACATTATGAGTTTTCACCTTAAGAAATTGGAAACAGAAGAGCAAAGTACAACTACAATCAACATAAGAAAGTAAATAGTCAAGATAAGAGCAGATATGAAATAGGTAAAGTCAAAGTAGATAATAGAGAAAATATTCAAGATTCTTTCTTTGGTAAGATCAACAAAATTGGTAAACCCCTGTCTAGGGTGATCACAAAAAAGAGACCATAAATAATTAACATGAGAAATGAAAAAAGCAGTTATCATCACAGATAAAAAGAGACTATCTCAAATGACTAATTTTATGCCAACATGTGACAAAAGGAAATAGACAAATTTCATGACAACTATAACCTGCAAGAAAAAATACAAAGTATTAAACAACCTATATGTATTAAAGAGATTGAATTTGTTATCAAAAGCCTTCCTAAAAAGGAAATCTCAGTTCCAGATTGTCTGATAGTGAATTCTACCAAATATTTCAGGAATAGATATCAATTTTGCGCCAACCTTTTAAGGAGCAGAACTAACTGTCCAATTAATTTTATGAGGACAGTGTAACTTGAATAAAACCAAACTGGATAAAACACTACATGAAAAGAAAATTGTAGAAATATTTCTCATGAATATAGGCACAAAAAATCCTGAACAAATATTAACAAACCAAATCCAACAATATAAGGAAAGGGTAATAATCATGGCCACATGAGATTTATATAAGAAATTCAAGATTACCCTTCAAATATCAATCAATATAATTCACTATATTTTAGTAAAATAAAGGAGGCAAACTACATGATAATTTTAAGATACAGCTAGGATGAACAGAAACTTCCTCAATCTAGTAACAGACATCAATGAAGAACCTACAGCTAACATCCTATTTCATGCCTCCCCTAAGATCAGGAAAAGTAAAAAATGCCTGCTTCCACTACTTTTATTCAACATTTTATTAAAAATCTTAACCAAGAGAAGACAAGAGGAAAAACGAAAAGGCAGGAGATCAGAAATGAAGCATGAAACTGTTCCTAAGTATATATATGTTTATTTAAATGGAAAATAGAACTAGTAAGTGAATTTAATAGGTTTTAGGATACAAGGTTAATGTTTCAAAAACTGTTGTATATTTCTATGCTAGCAGCAAACAGTGGTAAAATAAATTAAAAAAAACAATTTTATTTAGAATAGTTCAAAAATACATTCATCTTAGTACTACATCTACCAAAAAAACGTGTGTGTGTGTGTATATATATATATACACATATGTGTACATTTGGTTCTAAATCTACCAAAAAAAGTACATACGTGTATATATATAAATACATGTATATTTTTTATACTAAATCTCACAAAAACATTCAGGACTTCTACACTGAATACTATAAAATATTGCTGAGAGAAAGTAAAGAAATTTGAAAACTACGTAGTATTGTATGTCAGTTATACCTCAGTAAAGCTCTTTTAAAAACTCAAATTGTTCACTTTAAATATGCAGTTTTATTGTGTATAAAAATACCTCCATAAAGATGTAAAGGTAGATAAATTGGTCAATCAATAGATTGATCAATAGATTGATAGATAAATAGTGGTTTGTAAAAGAGTCACTTGGTTTCAACTTAATTTTGCTTAAGCATTGCAAGAATTCAGATCTTGTAGATCTATATCATGCACATACATCAAGCCTGGCATTTATGGCTCTTGAACTAAAAAGAATAAGATGTCAAAAGATTAATTATAAATATCTAAGAGTACAAACATTGGTTAAGTAAGTACACTCTGTTTCAGATTAGGCAATATCAGATGTTGCTCAAAATGTTCTTGTATTTCTAGTTCTGAGGCAGGTTACAATGCCTGCTGTCTAAATGGTCAATTATTATTCCTGATAAACAAAATGCTATTTGGAAGTTCTGGTTGCTCATCAAAGAGGAGGTTTATTGGTCAATTATAAACCAAGTAGCTTTTTTATAGTCTAAAATACAACTACATAGTTGAAGTAATGGCTGATACTATGCTTTAATGGACTGTAACATTCCTTAATTCATTTTTAACTGTGCAAGTATTATACAGTCCTTAAAGCATATATTCCACTATTTAGCCAAAGTGTATTTTAGATATATCTTGAATTCTAGTTTTTAAAAAGCTAAAGGATTCACTCAAGTACACATTCAAACTTTGCAAAGAAACCAATTATTTTATTTATTCTATTAGACATTAGAGTAGGCATATCAGTTTTCATAGATTCTTTTTGAAAAGGTATTTAAAATATAATATTTTCTATTGATATGCAATCTTACAGTAGTTTGAAGGACAACAGTGGTTCAACAGTTACCCATATTATTGAATCTATAAAGCTTCAGAAGCACAAGGTTGTCTAGATATTATACATACATATATATTCTTCCTATTTAACATATATAATGTATATATTAATATATATGTATAAATATATGTCTAACATACACTTTGACTAGACAGTGAGCCATATGTTGAAAATATATTTGTTTGCATAACCATGAAGATACCTGAACAAAAATAAAACACTATCTTATTTCATATTATATAACATGGGACTACTTTAAAAAGAGTACCAGCTGGTGGAACTTTAATATGTATGTACTTATATGTGTGTATGTGCATGAAGGTGTTTGTGTGTAATTTCTATTTCCAGATAAGTTTTGAAGTGTAAACTCATGATTATCTATCAATGAGACAGGCTCATACCCATTCCACTTTTAACAGTTGTTCTAGCCCTTAAAAGGTACCTTACAAAGGGAAATTTCTTGATATCTTATTAAGTTTTTGGAGAGATTTGCCAGTGTTAATTCCCCAAAACCTCAACTTTGCTAGATTTGGAGACTCCTGGAAAGTTTCTGTGTAATAAAGAGTATCATTATCAAAAGGACTTGGTGAAGCAAAGAGGTTTTCCCTCATGACCTCATTCTGAGCTTGTACCATGTTCTCTTTGCCAGGGAGCCTGTGCATTTCCACGGGAATCTCTCCCTGCATGGAACTGAGATGAACTGTCAGAGATAATGAATACTAAATAACGGAAAAATGAGTCCTTGACATAGGTTTGATGGCCGTAAAATACATTTTGTGATTGCCTTAATATTCAAATTCGGGGACTGACTGAGAGAATATTATTTCAAAATGCCAAGCTAACTAAAATTGTGGAGATTTTCAGTAGGTGCTTCTCTTATTAGTGTTTGAAGCAATTATAGAGAGAATGGGTCAGTGCAAATTTTCCTCCTGCACTGAGAAAATCTTTTTGTGGTACTGCAAGAAAAGCTATTCAAATTCAAATCAGGCTTCTCATCATAAATGTTCTGTTTGTGAGAGACATTGCAAATAAGCAGCACCCCCCAACCCCACCACCAAGGAGACTGCATTTCCAGTGAGAAGGAGGTCACTGTACTTTACTGCAAACATGCTGTAAACTCAACAGGTAGAATCAACTTTCTTTTTTGCCTTATCAGAAATGCTTAACTTCTCTGCACCCTTTATATGACACATATTTTATTTCCATCTGCTAATGATATCTCTAACTGCACTATGGAAAATCAGAAGTAAAATGAATATAAACACGTTTATACATGTTAGCTCTTTCTGAATGAATACATTTTCAATGAATTCAGTAACATCACAATTCAAATACTGTACTCAGTAAAATGAGGTTGAGTATGCTAGGAGAACTTAGAGGGGAAGGGAAGGGATCAGGAATATTTGTAGAAAGGATCTGATAACTCTAAGTTACTGGCTTGATTGAAAATTCCTTTTTTCTTCTTGTTTCATATTCACAATGACGTAGCCATGTAGCTTTATCTACAAATGCTAAGTGAAAAGAAGATAAAGCGACTAGATAATTCAAGGTTAAAGAAAAAGTTGACAGAGTATCTTCCTAGTGAGAAAAAAAAGATGAAAAATGCATTCACTTTCTTTTTATTAGGATTATTAAGGTTAGAGGTTTCCACTGACCGATGGAAACAGAAATATGATCCATGGCACTTTTTGTATTCTTATGACACATAAACAACGTATATACCAGGGCACACATCTCTGCGAATTTCCCTAGGTAAAATTCCCCAATTCAGAATCCAGGGAGGAAAAATTTATGTGTTTGTGTATGAGTGTGCAAATGGATAGAAGAGAGACAGAAAAACAGACTTGTTTTAAGAATTAATACATGCTACAAATTGAAATCAAATATCAAAGAACAATTGTCCAAGTCAGAAAATTATTTAAAATCAATCAGTGTATTTCCCCTAATAGAATAAAAACCATAGCTACTCACCTAACCTCTCAATGGAGTAATATCTCTGTTTACTATCCACACGCACTGTCTCCGCATAAGGGCTCCCAACACCGTAACCAATTATGTAACCTCGCACCACGATGTTGGGGTTCAAGGGAGGGGTCCAGCTCATGATGATACAGTTGGTCTGGGGCCTCACATGGAGAGAACTTGGCTGGTCAGGGACTTGAGACTCTGGAATTCAAAGAGAAGCATCATCAACCTGTCTCAGAACACATAGCATGGTGAAACCTTCCACTTAAACAAGACTCAATATCATATTCCATAGATGCTCAGATGGTGCATCATTTATTGCCCAAGTTTCTCCTTGTTCTAAGCATGTGATACGTTTTCCATGTTGGAGTTGACTTCCACAGAATTTCTGAAGGACAAGAGTACTGAATTTCTTCCAGAGGAACTGCAGCATCATGCATCTTTATTCCAATAATTTTTGGGGGGAGCTTATCACCGCCCCCCATATATCTCTTCTTAGGTATCATTAACAAAGGATGAAATCAAGGCAGACTTAACTAATACAAAGGGAAATGAAATACCAAAAACTGTCTTACACAATGATTACTTGCTCTGACTGAACTAAAAATGAAAATAAATGTAGCAGTCCTGTCTTAAGAAATGATCAGGAGAAACAGTTTAGGGCCATGATTTGCTCAGCATGATTAGGAAGATACTTGACCCTTGGTTTATTGCATCTGTGAAAAGTGCATTCATTATTAAAGGAAGGACAGTGGCCTGGATTAAAGCCACATGGATTTGGGACTGTGCAATTTGGCTTAATATCAGGGTCTGTCATTTACTATCTGTGTGTCTTCATGGGATTATTTATCTTCTCTGATTATAGTCTAATTAAGTTGGCATTCCAACTATTGATTCACCCAAAGCTTGAAATATGAAAGTAAAAGACCTAAAGAACCTATTCAGCCACTCTAAGCTCATTTCCTTAACTGCAGCGTGAGGATAAAGAAAGTAACAGTCTCATATGGTGTGGGGAACATTTAAGGAGATAATGCATAAAAAACACTGTCATTATGAGTAGCCCCAACTGATGTTAGCTATTAGGGAGAGAATGCACATACCTTGATATACATTTTCTTTTAGGGAAATCAGGTGTTGAAAATCAATGAATTCATATCCTGATTTTTATATCATCATTCTTCCTTATGATCCCAGCCTTAAAGAAATTACGTGTTTTCTAGGACCTTTATCATCATTCAATTAGTAAATATTTATAGAGCACCTATTATGTTTGAGGTGTGGGGCAAGGTATCCATCATGGTCAGAATATAGGACAGCGTGAATATGGCAGACATAAAACCTATACTCTTGGAGTTTATAGTTTAATGGGAAAGACAGACAAGGAAAATGGCAGTTAAAATATACTATGATAATTTTTTTAAATTGAGGTATAGTTGATAGTTCAATATATAAGTATACATTCTTATATTGGTTTCAAGTGTACAACCCAGTGGTTCAACAGTTACCCACATTATTAAGTCCTCACCCTCTCTAGTGCAGTTACTATCTGTCAACATAGGAAGATGTTACAGAATTATTGGCTATATTCTCCAGGCTTTACAACCATACCTGTGACCAACTTTTATCATAATTGAGAATTTCTGTGCCCTTTTACCACCTTTACCCTCCCCACCGACCCACTCTAACCCCTCCCCCATGGTAACCACCAGTCACTTCTCAGTGTCTCTGAGTCTACTTACTGCTCTTTTGTTGATTTTGTTTTGTTTGTTTTTATATCCCACAACTAAGTGAAATCATTTGGTACCTGTCTTTCTCCACCTGGATTATTTCACTGAACATAATACCCTCTAGCTCCATCCATGTTGTTGCAAATGGTAGGATTTGTTTTCTTTTTATGGCTGAATAATATTCCATTGCATATATGTACCACTTCTTCTTTATTCATTCATCTACTGATAGATACTTAGTTTGCTTCCATATCTTGGTTACTGTAAGTAGTGCTGCAATAAACATAGGGGTGCATATGTCTTTTTGAATAGGGGATCTTGTTTTCTTTGGGTAAATTCCTAGGGGTGGAATTCCTGGGTCAAATGGTATTTCTATTTTTAGTTTTTTGAGGAATATCAAAACTGCTTTCCACAGTTGTTGCAGCAATTTGCATTCCCATCAGCAGTGTAGAAGGGTTCCCATTTCTCCACATCCTCGCCAGCATTTGTTATTTCTTGTCTTAAGGACAGTGGCCATCCTAACTAGTGTGAGGTGATATCTTATTGTGGCTTTAATTTGCATTTCTCTGATGATTAATGATATGGAACATCTTTTCATGTGCCTGTTGGCCATCTGAATTTCTTCTTTGGAGAAATATCTGTTCAGATCCTCTGCCCATTTTGTAAACAGGTTGTTTGCTTTTTTGGTGTTGAAGCATATGAATTCTTCGTATATTTTGGATGTTAATCCCTTAACAGATAAATTGTTTAGGAATATATTCTCCCATACTGTGGGATATCTTTTTGTTCTGCTGATGGTGTCCTTTGCTGTAGAGAAGCTTTTTAGTTTGATGTAGTCTCACTTGTTTATTTTTTATTTTGTTTCTCTTGCTCAAGATATGCCAATGAAAAAATTGCTTATACTATGTTCAAGAGATTTTTGCCTGTTTTCTTCTAAGAGTTTTATGGTTTCATGTCTTACATTCATGTTTTTGATCTACTTTAAGTTTACTTTTTTGTATGGAGTTAGTTAGTAACCTAGTTTCATTCTCTTGCATGTAGTTGTCCAGTTTTCCCAACATCAGTTATTAAAGAGGCTGTCTTTTTCCCATTGTATATGCATGGCTCTTTTATCATATATTAATTGACCATATATGTGTGGGTTTATATCTGGGCTCTCTATTCTGTTCCATTGATCTATGGGTCTGTTATTGTTCTAGTAGACTGTTTTGATTACTGTAGCTTTGCAATATAGCTTTAAGTCAGGAAGAATAATACACCCAGCTTTGTTCTTCTTTCTCAGGATTACTTTGGCTATTCAGGGTCTTTTGTGGTTCCATATGAATTTTAGGATTATTTACTTTAGTTCATTGCAAAATGCTGTTTAAATAGAGATTGTATTAAAACTGTACATTTCTTTGGGGAGGATGGCCAATTTGACAACATTAATTTGATAATATTAATGAACATGGGATAGATTTCCATTTATTGGTGTCTTCTTTAATTTCTCTCATGAGTGTCTTATAATCTTCAGAGTACAGGTTTTTCACCTCCTTGGTTAGGTTTATTCCTAGGTATTTTACTCTTTTTGATGCAATTGTAAATGGAATTGTTTTCCTGGTTTCTCTTCCTGTTATTTCACTGTTAATATATAGTAACACAATAGATTTCTGTGTATTATTTGTATTCTGCAACTTTGCTCAAACCAGTTATTAGTTCTAATAGTTTTTTGATTGGGTCTTGAGGGTTTTCTCTATGTAATATTATACAATCTGCAAATAGTGACAGTTTAACTTCTTCTTTACCAATTGGATGCCTTTTATCTCTTTGTGTTGTTTTGATTGCTATGGCTAGGACCTCCTGTACCTTGCTGAATAAAAGTGGTGAGAGGAAATCCTTGTCTTGTTCCTGATATTAAAGGAAAAGCTTTCAGTTTTTCACCATTGAGTATGAAGTTAGCTGTGGGTTTGTTGTTTATGGTCTTTATTATGATGATATACATACCCTGTATACACATTTTTTTTGAGTTTTTATCATGAAGGGATATTGAATATTTGTAGATGTTTTTCAGCATCTCTTGAGATGATCATATGGTTTTTCTCCTTCTTTTTGTTAATGTGGTGTATGATGTTGATTGATATATGAATATTGTACTAATTGTGCATCCCTGGAATACATCCCACTTTGTAGTGATGGATGATCCTTTTGATGTATTTTTTAATTTGATTTGCTAACATTTTGTTGAGGTTTATTTATGTTCATCAGGAATGTTGGTCTAAAATTTTCTTTTTTTGTGGTGTCTTTGTCTGGTTTTGGTATTAGAGTAATGCTGACCTCATAAAATGAGTGGAAGTATTTCTTCCTCTTCTGCTTTTTGGAATACTTAAAGTAGGATGGATATTAGCACTCCTTTAAATGTTTGGTAGAATTTGGCTGTGAAGACATCTGGTTCTGGAATTCTGTTTTTATGGGGAGTTTTTTGATTACCAATTCAATTTTGTTGCAGGTAATTGGTCTGTTCAGATTTTATGTTTCCTCACAGGTCAGTCTTACAAGGTTCTATTTATCTAGGAAATTGTCTATTTCTTCTAGGTTGTCCAATTTATTGGCATGTAATTTTTTATAGAATTCTTTTAATAATTCTTTGCATTTCTGTGGTATTCATTGTGACTACTCCTTTTCTATTTCTGATTTTATTTGTGTACTCTTCTCGGTAAGACTGGCTAGGGATTTGTCTATTAAGTTTATTTTCTCAATGAACTAGCTCTTAGTTTTGTTGATTTTTTCTATCATTATATTCTTTTCTATTTATTTCTGCCTGATCTTTATTACGTTCCTTCTAGTAACTTTGGGTTTCATTTGTTCTTCTATTTCTAGTTTCTTTAATTGTAAGTTTACACTGTTTATTTGGGATTGTTCTTGCTTCCTGAGGTAGGTTTATATTGCTATGTACTTCACTCTCAGAACCACTTATTTTGGTAGGTTTAATATAAGCACATGTAGTCTATTTTTTGAAAATAAGTATTATGGGAAGAAATTTAAGAAAGAATGTGCCTTTCTTAACTTTAATGGTCTATTATGTGCTTAGTACAGTTCCTGGCAATTAATAGGGACTCAAAAATATTGATGATTTAACATTTTTCAAACTATTTCTTTCTTAACTTAAATCTCTTAAAGGAAATATATGTCAAGTTATGGAAGAGAAATTCATGATTAAAAGTAATACTACAACATATTTTTCTGCTTATGTAGTGGCAAAAGGTGACATAATCTTTGCCACCAACTTCATCCATTTTCAACATTTCTAGTTTAAGCACACTTCTAGCTTAAGTGACATATGGAGGCATGTCTTTTACAAAAATTTTTAAGTAGGTACTATCTAACAGCTTTTCAAAATGTTTACATTCTAAAGATGTTACATTAGCAGCATTTTCTAAAGATATTTTTCCCCCCTGAAGAGGTCCACAGTGAACATAAAAGGACAAGTTAGTAGTTGTCTATCCTCAAGTAGCCTCTAATATGATATGCAATGCCACCATAAAAAATATCTCAAAATGTGATATAAACTTCAATAGCAGAAACACAATATTTGTGAAGAATTTCCCACTAAAAACCTTAGGTAAAAGTAATAAAAGAGATGAAAGGGGTGGATTAACACTTTTCAACCCTATTGCCACAGAAACTCTCCAGTGTCCTTGAAATGTAATGGGTTCTCCAGTGAATTCTGTTTAACACATTTGAAGCTTTTGCAATAATTATTAAAACAGCAAAATAATCTGTTAACATTACATTTAGAAAATGAACTATACACTATTCAAATTTTCCACATTTATGACTTTTTAAAAAATAATATGAAAGCCCAACAATTTTAATGACAATACTCAACATCTTTTAGAATAAAAGGGAAAAACTATTTAAAGTATTTTCAGAACAATAATGGTCTCCATCTTTCTGCAAACTATAAAGTAGCTCCCCTGCAAGTTAGTTTAATACCCATACAGTTATATCTATCTGAACTTCACATGTACCACAGTAATGAATGCACAAACTGGCTCTTTAAGAAAAGGAACTTTTAGTACATAACAAGACTCATCTTATTTTTTACTGCCTAAAGGCAGTTCAAATCTTAGATCCAAATCTCAAAGGGATTAATGTATAATGAAAAATAAGGGTGTCAATACTTTAGAATATATGTTGCTTCCCCATCTAAATATTTAATAGGATTTTACCACCCAATTAAGATCATAGGGTCAGAAGGAAGGTGCGTATCAAGGAAGTATTAGACTTACACCAATCATAATATATGGCCTCATCATTGAGACAACTGCATTAGGAGACTGTTCATAATTCAGAATAACCTGTTTGTGCCCACCCACTCACTTCTTAATATAAAGACAAAAATGACAATTTTCTTTTTATGCTACCTTTGTGAGTTTTTTCTAACATAGATGACCTTATAGATTTTGAAAGTGGTTACTACTGGAATGAACAACATATAAAACATCAATTCAGAAAATTTGCTGCAAAGGGATGTGAGATGAGTATACTTTCCTTGGAGGCTGTAACTGGAATCTGCTATTCAGAAGTACATGAAAGATTTTACAAGTACCTCTAGGATAGTGACTGCACATGTAACGCAGAGAAAAGCATTTAAATGATTATTGAAATGACTTGAAACCGAAGGATGCATTTGGCCTGAAACATCCCAATTACTGAGGCACCAAATTTCTACCACAGCCTAAATCATCTAGATAACTAAGTCAACTGCCATTCTTGATCATACTGTGGAATTTTAAATTCTGCCCTACTTTCATTTGTTTCTGAGAAATATGTATTGTTGTTTGAATGATGACAAAGATTTCCTCTAATGAGTAATGTTCATATATAGCACATTAGGAAAGTTATCAAATTAATCCCTGTGACATTTCAACAATTATTGTGCAGTTCCTACGTGCCAGTTATAGTTGTAGGAACTGAGGATATAGTTTGGGAGGGAGGTAAGACCAAAGAATGAAAAATAAACAAACAAGGAAATCATGAGATCTTGTAAGTGATATGCTGATGGGATAGTACCTGATTCATCAAGAAAGGTATATCTGATAGAGTCTAGGGTGAATGATTAGAAAGAGCCGTCACACAGACATCAGGATAGAAAGCTTTATAGGAAGAAGGAACAATTACTGCAAAGGCCCTATGGCAAGAATGAGCTTGGTTATTTGAATAAACCAAAGAAAGTCTTTATGCCTGAACCTTAGAAGGAAAACGAAGATAAAAACAGAGTTGCCCAGTGGGAATGTAAAATGGTGCGCCTGCTATGGAAATCAGTATGGCAATTTCTCAAAAAAATTAAACATAGAATTACCTATGATCCAGCAATTCCACTTCTGGGTATATTCCCTAAAGAACTGAAAGCATGGACTGAACAGATATCTCTACACCTGTGTTCATAGCAGCATTATTCACAGTAGCCAAAAGGTAGAAACAGCTCAAGTATCCATTAACAGATGAATGGCTAAACAAACTGTAATACATACATACAGTGGAATGCTTTTCAGCTTTAAAAAGAAGGATATTCTGACACAGGGGAATGTGGCCGAGCCTTCAGGACACTATGCTAAGTGAAATAAGCCAGTCACAAAAGACAGAAATTGTATGATTCCCCTTATGTGAGATATCAAGAGCAGTAAAATTCAGAGACAGAAAGTAGAATGGTGACTGCTAAGGACTGGGAGGAAGGGATGAATAGGGAGTTATGTATAATGGGTAAAGAGTTTCAGTTTTGTAAGATGAAAAGGGTTTCAGAAAAGAGTGGTGGTGATGGTTACACAACAGTGTGAATATACTTAATGTCACTGAATTGTATACTTAAAAATAGTTAAGATGGTAAATTTTATATCATGCACATTTTAAAACAATTTTTTAAAAAGTTAGGTGACACCAAAAAGGTTTTTGCCTTTTTTTGTGCCTCTGGTGACCACTATGGAGATAAAGTGTATGTATTTGGGACATTTGGGAGGTATTGTCAGCAGATCTATAAAGTAGAGATGTGAGTGGTTTAGGGAAGAGGAACCTCAATGGTAACTGATAGATCTTTGGCTTAGGAAACTGGCAGGTGATGTTCTGAGATGAGGAAAAACAAGCAAATTCTTGGGACATGTTAAATTTGAGATGCCTGTTAGCCACAACTGTGGATATACGAGGGAAATAGATGGGTATGTAAGACTGGGATTTTGGTGAAAAACCATGGATGGATGTATAGATGTAGAAGCCACCAGCATATAGAGAGTATTTAAAATGCATGATATAGATGTAGTGTGAGCATGTGTGCAAACCAATAAGATACAAAAAAGATCATATCAAACAAACAGGATCACTCAAAACTCCTGAAGTCTTCCCATACCACATAGTAAGCCTGAGTTTTTCACGATAGCCAAAGGCCATGTAAGATCTACCCCTTCCCCCTCTCAGTTCTCTATCCTCATTTCCTACCACTTTCCCTTTGCTCACCTACCACAGACATCTGCTCCACACTGGCACTCTGCATGTTCTTCAAACATGACAGGCATGCCCTGACCTCAGGGCATTTGCATTTTCTGTCCCCTCTGCCTGGGAAGCTCTCCCTCAAATATGTCTTCCTCCCTTACCTTTTCCGGGTTTTTGTTATTTCCAATTTTAGCCTTAGCTAGCTACCACACTTAAGAGTTCAATCTTTTCCTAACCTCCTAATAACCTCATCTGTTATTGTTTATAGGTTTTATTGCCATTTATTGTACTACTTATTTAATGTGATTATTTCATTATTCTTTGTCTCATCTCCTTCCATAAACTCTCTCTAACTCCAGTACTTAGAAGAGTTCCTGGCATCAAGTGCTCAAAAACATGGGAACGAAGTCTGCATTTCCTATAAGTCTTAATACAATGTCATTATGTATAACTGTTATTAAATACAAATTACCACACTATTTAACTCCATAAGATAAGAATTTTAAGGAAAAAAACCAGAATAACATAGAAATGAAACAAGGTGAAAATAAAATTTTTGAAGTTATTTTTTTCAATGGCCAGAAAGATTTGTCTCTGCTGGCTCCTGCCATTGGAATGATCGCTGTTCTGGTACCATCTGCTGTTGGTGACACTGCCAACTGGCATCAGTCAGTTGGTACTTTTGACAAATACTCACATATCTGTCCCCCACTTAATGTGCAGCACTGTTCGGTTATTTTGTCAGAGTTTTGTGCCAGCCCTTAATAACCTATATTTCTTTAGGAGAACTACATAAGGCAACTGATATACCCACACTCTGCCTCTCCAGACAGGTCTGATTATTATGCATGTGCTCATTTCTATTGCCAGGGCCTGTTCTCAACTATGGACTTTATCTTCCTTATGCCACTTACCTCTATCAACTTTGAAAGCTATTTATTTGTTTATTTATTGCAGTGGACAATCAGTTCCAGTCACCATTGAACCTCTGCCTTGTATTCTTCTTCTTTTTTTGCACAGTGCTATTCTTACCATCTTATTATTATTAACTTCTTAGTATATTTTTAAATTTAACTGCAGCGAGTTCACTCAGGAGTACAAAGTTTCCCTAGAGGTTTTGATGACCCCCTAGGGTCACGTGTCCACTACTTCCATCACAGAGCAGTTCCGTCACCTGCAAACTTAACCCAGGCTGCCCCCTTTGCAGTCATTCCTTCCCCTTCTCCCTCAGTATTAATTCCAGTGATGAATTTTGAAATTTCATTCCTCTAAGAGTATATGCTGTTATGACTAATCTTTTTTATTTTCCTCATTAATTTTTAAAAATCTAGTTTCCTGTACTTGTTCCTAATAACATAATGGGCAACATTTATGGAGACCTATTATGCATAAGCTTATCCTCAGCATTTTAACAAATGTTATAACATTTCACACATACTGTGCTCTTAGCTGTTCTATAAATTTTATGTTACTTATCTCAAGTTTTTACTTCTTAATTTTTTTTACATTTCAAAGATTCATAACTTTTACTGTATTTATCATATTGTTCACTCTTAATACATGTTTTCTATTCAATCTTAGTTGTTTAAGGTAGAATAATCCAATTATTTCATTATTTTACTTTATTGTTAGCTGTTTTTGTTTGTCTAGTATCACTTCTCTTGAAATTGAAAATGGATGCAAACAGACACAGAGAGTGGAGTGGTGGTGCCAGGGGATGGTGGTGGGGAAAATGGGAGCTGCTGGTCAAGGGTACAACCCTCCAGTTATATGATGAGTAAACCCTGGAGATCTAATGCACAGCACGGTGACTATACTTAATAATACTATACTATGTACATGAAAATTGCTACAAAAATAGATCTTAAGAAATTCCCACCACACAATACACACAAAGAGGTAATTAGGTGAGGTGGTGGATGTGTTAACTTTTGTAATGTGGTGACCATCACATTGTATAACTTGTACACCTTAAACTTACACAGTATTATATGTTGACTATATCTCAATAAAGGAAAAAAATTTCAAGAAGAAAAACAAATGTAGGATAACACCAGAAAAAAAAAGGCATGTAGAAATTCAAAGGAACAGGGGAACATATAGTCAGTACTTTAAAAAGAGTATTCTGACAGATTCATTCCTTTAATACCACAACAGTAAATTCTAATTCAGAAAAATGTGTCTCCTAAATGTATGTTAATTACACTGAGAGATTTGGGGTGGACAGGTGTCTGTCTGTGTCCTCTAATTCCTGGTATTGATACTCTTACTCCTAGTGCCAAAAGGGAGACTACTGGGGTAGAGCTGTTTGCTCAGGCCCAGGAAACCATCTGAGGTCCCCCTGAAATCAGAGTCCATGTCCTATATAGCCTCTGCACCCTCACTCCCTGATCATGGTTCACACTGATAATAACTTGATGGGAAAAGGAAGGAAAAAAATATAAGATACTACCCAGAGAAGAGACCCTCAATGTCATGCCCCAAATTTAGTCTTAACAAAACAATCAAGATATTTGCTTCCCTGGTTCTCTCTTGCCTAGAGAAACCACAGAATCTCAATTGCAGATTATCTATAGGCTTAAATCAATCCTGTTATTTGGTCCACTGTTGGAAATCATGGGCTCCATCTGTTGAGTTCTTGATTTGACAAGTACCACCAGGAAGTTTAGACACCTGTCTTAGGGAGGAGGCTGGCATGCCAAACACATCATAGGACAAAAACACATGAATTTCAATTTATTAACAACATCCTGACTTCTTGAAATAGTGGGAAACCTAAGCTTGACAGTTAGGGGTGACACTTTTGTGGCAATCAGAGCTTACCAAAATCTGGGAGTCTCTCAATTAAGAGTTCAAGGACACCAATTTCAAATACCATAAAAATTTACTAGAATCTTGTATGTTTCTACAATGATGCATTTTATCAGCTAACTCATACTGAATAATTTCCAGATTTTTGGCCATTCAAATGATAAACATTATTCTGAAAGGGACAAAGGTGTACGTCTTAGTCCTTGCTAAAGAACGCACTTCCGTGAATTCTTCAGGTTCATTATCCTACAATTGGATTAATACTCAACTGTCTCAAAACCACAGACTTATTTCTTTCACTCTAAAAAAACCTCAATATCTCTAAAATACTATGCCAAGTTTTCTCTGGAACATTCAGGTTTTCATTCTAATATCTTACATGAGGAAAATGTAAAGCATCCCTACATTTAAGGAAAAAATGTACCAAAGAGCAAAGGATGTGTTTCTACCTCTCATTTACCTATAATTACTTTTTGACTACAATGATGGACATAAGTAAAGAGTCAAACTAAATGAACTGTATGAGTTTAACATAGCTAATACATAGATATGAATGCTTATATATCCAATCATCTATTCAATATTAATCACACATCTACTATGCAGAAGGTACTGTGGAATGTACTGAGAAGTTCAAGTCAAATAAAGCATGGCTTTTGTTTCTAGTCTACTGAGAAGAGTGACATAAAGCTAAGACAGTGTGCCCAAAGAAATCAGGCTTAGGGGTGGAGCCAACATGGCAGCATGAGTAGGACAGTGGGAATCTCCTCCCAAAAACATATTTTTGAAAATACAACAAATACAACTAATCCTAAAAGGAGACCAGAACACAGGACAACAGCCAGACTACATCCACACGTGCGAGAGCCCAGCGCCTGGTGAAAGGGTAAGATACAACCCCCGGCCCGGCGGGACCCGAGCACACCTCCCCGCAGCTCCTGGCGGGAGGGAGAGGGAGCCCAGGACTGCTAAACACCCAGACCCAGCCACCCGCACCAGAGCGCAGACACAGTGCATGCGTGGAGGGCTGGAAACTAGGGCATCAGGGCAGCAAGACCTCTGAGCAGGTTCCGAAGCTGATGCCCCTGTGACAAAGAAGAGCGAGTGCGTTTTGAAAGTCTTAAAGGGACAGGGACGTAACAGCTGGGCAGAAAGAATACAGGTCACAGCCCAGTGGCTGGAAATTACAGGGAAAACCGGGCACACTAACCCCTTGGGCAACAGTTCTGAGAACCCTCACGGAGGTAAACAGCCAAACAGCCCCTCCCATCATCCATCACCCCTCCAGGCGCTGCAAAAGCAGAGAAGCAGCCTAAGGCAGACCACGCCCCCAGAAAGGGAGATTCCTCCATATTGGCTGGGCAAGACACAAAGACCCAGTCTGCATGCAATTACCCAACACAAGCCACTGGGGTTGCAGTTGTCCCAGTAAAGAAAGGCCAGGAGCAAGTGAAAAGTTTGGCACTCCCAGCTGACAGTCAATAGCACCTGTCAACATGAAAAGGCAAAAAACTATGATCCAGACAAGACTAACCCAGACAGCTTCGGCATCTGCTACATTTTCCACTGAGAAGGAACCTGGGGAGATAGATTTAACCAATCTTCCTGAAAAAGAATTCAAAACAAAAGTCATAACCATGCTGATGGACTTGCAGAGAAATATGCAAGAACTGAGGAAGGAGAATACAGAAAAAAAAAAAAAAAGCTCTGGAAGGGCTTCACAACAGAATAGACGAGATGCAAGAGACCATTAATGGACTAGAAAACAGAGAACAGGAATGCAGAGAAGCTGATGCAGAGAGAGATAAAAAGATCTTCAGGAATGAAAGAATTCTAAGAGAGCTGAGTGACCAATCGAAATGGAACAATATACACATTATAGGGGTACCAGAAGAAGAAGAGAGAGAACAAGGGATAGAAAGTGTCTTTGAAGAAATAATTGCCAAAAACTTCCCCAAACTTGGGGAGGAAATGGCCTCTCAGACCACAGAGGTACACAGAACTCCCATGACAAAGGATCCAAGGAGGGCAACACCAAGACACAAAATAATTAAAATGGCAAAGATCAAAGACAAGGACAGAGTATTAAAGGCAGCCAGAGAGAAAAAACAGGTCACCTACAAAGGAAAACCCATCAGGCTATCATCAGACTTCTCAACAGAAACCCTACAGGCCAGAAGAGAATGGCATGATATACTTAATGCAATGAAACAGAAGGGCCTCGAACCAAGAATACTGTATCCAGCATGAGTATCATTTAAATATGAAGGAGGGATTAAACAATTCCCAGACAAGCAAAAGTTGAGGGAATTTGCCTCCCACAAACCACCTCTATAGGGCATCTTACAGGGACTGCTCTAGATGGGAGCACTCCTAAAAAGAGTACAGAACAAAACACCCAACATATGAAGAAGGGAGGAGGAGGAATAAGAAGGGAGAGAAATAAAGAATCATCAGACAGTGTATATAACAGCTCGATAAGCGAGCTAAGTTAGGCAGTAAGATACTAAAGAGGTTAACCTTGAATCTTTCGGTAACCACAAACTTAAAGCCTGCAATAGCAATAAGTACATACCTTTCAATAATCACCCTAAATTTAAATGGACTGAATGCACCAATCAAAAGACACAGAGTAATAGAATGGATAAAAAAGCAAGACCCATCCATATGCTGCTTACAAGGCACTCACCTCAAACCCAAAGACATGCACAGACTTAAAGTCAAGGGATGGAAAAAGATATTTCATGCAAACAACAGAGAGAAGAAAGCAGGTGTTGCAATTCTGGTATCAGACAAAACAGACTTCAAAATAAAGAAAGTAACAAAAGACAAAGAAGGACATTACATAATGATAAAGGGCTCAGTCCAACAAGAGGATATAACCATTATAAATATATATGCACCCAATACAGGAGCACCAACATACCTGAAACAAATACTAACAGAACTAAAGGAGGAAATAGAATGCACTGCATTCATTCTAGGAGACTTCAACACACCACTCACTCCAAAGGACAGATCCACCAGACAGAAAATAAGTAAGGACACAGAGGCACTGAACAACACACTAGAACAGATGGACCTAATAGACATCTACAGAACTCTACATCCAAAGCAAAAGGATACACATTCTTCTCAAGTGCACATGGAACATTCCCCAGAATAGACCACATACTAGGCCACAAAAAGAGCCTCAGTAAATTCTAAAAGATTGAAATCCTACCAACCAACTTTTCAGACCACAAAGGCATAAAACTAGAAATAAACTGCACAAAGAAAGCAAAAAGGCTCACAAACACATGGAGGCTTAACAACACGCTCCTAAATAATCAAAGGATCAATGACCAAATCAAAATGGAGATCCAGCAATATATGGAAACAAATGACAACAACAACACAAAGCCCCAACTACTGTAGGACATAGCAAAAGTGGTCTTAAGAGGAAAGTATATAGCAATCTAGGCATATTTAAAAAAGGAAGAACAATCCCAAATGAATGGTCTAATGTCACAATTATCAAAATTGGAAAAAGAACAAATGAGGCCTAAGGTCAGCAGAAGGAGGGACATAATAAAGATCAGAGAAGAAATAAATAATATTGAGAAGAATAAAACAATAGCAAAAATCAATGAAACCAAGAGTTGGTTCTTTGAGAAAATAAACAAAATAGATAAGACTCTAGCCAGACTTATTAAGAGGAAAAGAGAGTCAACACAAATCAACAGTATCAGAAATGAGAAAGGAAAAATCACAATGGACCCCACAGAAATACAAAGAATTATTAGAGAGTACTATGAAAACCTATATACTAACAAGCTTGGAAACCTAGGAGAAATGGCCAACTTCCTAGAAAAATACAACCTTCCAAGACTGACCCAGAAAGAAACAGAAAATCTAAACAGACTAATTACCAGCAACAAAATTGAAGCGGTAATCAAAAAACTACCAAAGAACAAAACTCCCGGGCCAGATGGATTCATCTCAGAATTTTATCAGACATACAGGGAAGACATAATACCCATTCTCCTTAAAGTTTTCCAAAAAATAGAAGAGGAGGAAATACTCCCAAACTCATTCTATGAAGCCAACATCACCCTAATACAAAAACCAGGCAAAGACCCCACCAAAAAAGAAAACTACAGACCAATATCCCTGATGAATGTAGATGCAAAAATACTCAACAAAATATTAGCAAACCGAATTCAAAAACACATCAAAAGGATCATACACCATGACCAAGTGGGATTCATCCCAGGGATGGAAGGATGGTACAACATTCGAAAGTCCATCAACATTATCCACCACATCAACAAAAAGAAACACAAAAACCACATGATCATCTCCATAGATGCTGAAAAAGCATTTGACAAAGTTCAACATCCATTCATGATAAAAACTCTCAGCAAAATGGGAATAGAGGGCAAGTACCTCAACATAATAAAGGCCATTTATGATAAACCCACAGCCAACATTATATTGAACAGTGAGAAGCTGAAAGCTTTTCCTCTGAGATCAGGAACTAGACAGGGATGCCCACTCTCCCCACTGTTATTTAACATAGTACTGGAGGTCCCAGCCATGGCAATCAGACAAAACCAAAAAATACAATGAATCCAGATTGGTAAAGAAGAAGTTAAACTGTCACTATTTGCAGATGACATGATACTGTACATAAAAAACCCTAAAGACTCCACCCCAAAACTACTAGAACTGATATCGGAATACAGTAAAGTTGCAGGATACAAAATTAACACACAGAAATCTGTGGCTTTCCTATACACTAACAATGAACCAACAGAAAGAGAAATCAGGAAAACAACTCCATTCACAATTGCATCAAAAAAAATAAAATACCTAGGAATAAACCTAACCAAAGAAGTGAAAGACTTATACTCTGAAAACTACAAGTTACTCTTAAGAGAAATTAAAGGGGACACTCACAGAAGGAAACTCATCCCATGCTCGTGGCTAGAAAGAATTAATATCATCAAAATGGCCATCCTGCCCAAAGCAATATACAGATTTGATGCAATCCCTATGAAACTACCAGCAACATTCTTCAATGAACTGGAACAAATAATTCAAAAATTCATATGGAAACACCAAAGACCCCGAATAGCCAAAGCAATGCTGAGAAAGTAGAATAACGTAGGGGGGATCTCACTCCCCAAATTCAAGCTCTACTATAAAGCCACAGTAATCAAGACAATTTGGTACTGGCACAAGAACAGAGCCACAGACCAACGGGACAGACTAAAGAATCCAGATATTAACCCAGACATATATGGTCAATTAACATTTGATAAAGGAGCCATGGACATACAATGGGGAAATGACAGTCTCTTCAACAGATGGTGCTAGCAAAACTGGACAGCTACATGTAGGAGAATGAAACTGGACCATTGTCTAACCCCATATACAAAAGTTAACTCAAAATGGATCAAAGACATGAATGTAAGTCATGAAACCATTAAACTCTTGGAAAAGAACATAGGCAAAAACCTCTTAGACATAAACATGAGTGACCTCTTCTTGAACATATCTCCCCAGGCAAGGAAAACAACAGCAAAAATGAACAAGTGGGACTATATTAAGCTGAAAAGCTTCTGTACAGCAAAACACACCATCAATAGAACAAAAAGGAACCCTACAGTATGGGAGAATATATTTGAAAAATGACAGATCCTATAAAGGCTTGACGTCCAGAATACATAAAGAGCTCACACGCCTCAACAAACAAAAAACAAATAACCCAATTAAAAAATGGGCAGAGGAACTGAACAGACAGTTCTCCAAAAAAGAAATACAGATGGCCAACAGACACATGAAAAGATGCTCCACATCGCTAATTATCAGAGAAATGCAAATTAAAACTACCATGAGGTATCACCTCACACCAGTAAGGATGGTTGCCATCCAAAAGACAAACAACAACAAATTTTGGCGAGGCTGTGGAGAAAGGAGAACCCTCCTACACTGCTGGTGGGAATGTAAATTAGTTCAGCCATTGTGGAAAGCAGTATGGAGGTACATCAAAATGCTCAAAACAGACCTACCATTTGACCCAGGAATTCCACTCCTAGGAATTTACCCTAAGAATGCAGCAATCAAGTTTGAGAAAGACAGATGCACCCCTATGTTTATCGCAGCACTATTTACAATAGCCAAGAATTGAAAGCAACCTAAATGTCCATCGATAGATGAATGGATAAAGAAGATGTGGTACATATACACAATGGAATACTACTCAGCCATAAGAAAAGGGAAATCCTACCATTTGCAGCAACATGGATGGAGCTGGAGGGTATTATGCTCAGTGAAATAAGCCAAGCGGAGAAAGAGAAATACCAAATGATTTCACTCATCTGTGGAGTATAAGAAGAAAGGAAAAACTGAAGGAACAAAACAGCAGCAGAATCACAGAACTCAAGAATGGACTAACAGGTACCAAAGGGAAAGGGACTGGGGAGGATGGGTGGGTAGGGGGGATAAGGGGGTGCAAAAAGAATGGGGGTATTAAGATCAGCATGCATGGGGGGGTGGGAGAAAGGGGAGGGCTGTACAACACAGAGAAGACAAGTAGTGATTCTACAACATTTTGCTATGCTGATGGACAGTGACTGTAAAGGGGTTTATACGGGGGATGTGGTATAGGGGAGAGCCTAGTAAACATAATATTCGTCATATAGGTGTAGATTAATGATAACAAAAAAAAAAAGCAGTTCCTGTGTGGTGACCTACAATGAGTTCTACACAATGGTATAAAGGGCATATAAAAGTGTAGGCAAAGGGTCTGTTTGTGTGTATACAGAGGTTCAAAGCCTAATTTGGCTACCCAGAAAATGAACTAAGATACAATATGAAAAAGAACTTCCAACATCAGCACTCTCTGGAAGACTCATACCAGTAGATGATCATCAAAAACCCCAACAAAGATCCACGCACTGCTACAGCTGTAGATGCACTCATCCCACTGGTTCCTGGACTTGCCATGGGAATTAAGAAGGAGATATCTAAGCTGGCCTGTGCTTTCAGTAAAACAACAAATTTGACTTGATCTATACTGTTGGAACTCAATGAAGAATTAGGAGAAGTGCAAATTGTAGCGCTCCAAAATCTTACAACTACAGACTATCTACTGTTAAAAGAACATATGGGATGTGAACAGTCCCCAGGAATGGGTTGTTTTAATTTGTCTGATTTCTCTCAGACTTTTCAAGTTCAGAATTTTATTGTTGTTAACAACCATTTGATCAATAAATATGAGAGATGCCCTCTCAAAAAAAAAAAAGTACAGACTTCCAATTGCAAAATAAATAAGTAACCGGGACGTAATGTATAGCATAAGGAATATAGTCAAAATATTGTAACAACTTTGTATGGTGATAGCTGGTAAGTAGAATTATCATGTATGTAAATGTTGAATCACTGTGTTGACCACCTTAAACTAATGTGATACTGTGTGTCAACTACCCTTCAATAAAAAATAATTAAAACAAAAAAGAAATCAGGCTTAGAGGAAAGGCATCTGAATGAAACTGAGATAGGACAATCTTCCTAGATGTACAGCATCCAGTGAGTTTCAAAGGACAAGAGGTGTGAAATCATGTGAAGGGATACAAGGAAACACTAAGTGAGAAAGCATGAGATAGGTTGGAATGTGTCTGGAGCAATGTGCAGAAACGCAAATGTGATAGAATATCAGAAGAGGCTGAGGACAGGACCACACAGGAAGAAGATGGATGGGGAAATGACATCATTAGATCTGGTTATGAAGAATCCCTCTGTTGGCACTATGGAGTCTGGAGAAGAGGGGGAGCAAAGTGGTGAAAGGAGACCAACTGGGAGGCTCTCTTCAGGTAACAAGTGATGAGAGCCTGACCTAAGGTACAGTGGAGAGATTGGACTCCAAACCTATTAGGAAGGTAGGAGTTCCAGGTCTTGGTGATTTGAATGAGTATTGGGAGGGAGTGAAAAAGCAGTAGTTGAGGACTGTGAGACTCACCGGCTGGGATGCTGGTGGATGCTAACAGCAGTCCCGATGTGAGGGACACAGGGGGAAGAGTACACTCAGCTAGAATAGGATGATACCTTGACGCATCAGCTGACAACGTCCGACATTGTATAAAAGGATGCTCATTTGAGTCCTCCATTTTTGTTATACAGGAAAATGCCAAAAGAAAAAAGCAACAAAATCTTTAAAGCAATCAGCAAAGGTTGCATTTTTTAATAAATAAGAAGTGATAATGTTGCCGCTTTTGGCCTTCAATTCCATCAGGAGAAGCAGCCATGGTCAACTAGTTTGATGTACGAGAAGGAAAATTTTATGTTCTACCCAATGTACTGGCAGTAATCTCAACACCATTTCCTGAATAATCTGCTGGTAGAAATGCCAACTTTATTTTTTACTTCTCAACTTCAGCAAGAAGTATTTCTTTCCTCTCTGCTCTGTTGTTACACCAATGTGCACGTCTATTTCTATGCCAGAAAGCACTACATTGGTTTTAAATCAAGCTTTATAATAAATGTTAATGTGTATTCTACTTCTACAAAATTTCTCAGAACTCTTTTATATCTTCCACATGAATTATGATTTGAATTGTATTAACATAATTTGGGAAGAACTCACAATATATAAAGGTAAGGTTTTATATCAAGGAACATATATTTTATTTATGTCTTATTTCATATCTTTTAATCAAATTTTATTTTCTTCATGTGAACTTGTTTACAGCGAGTTAAATTTACTTCTAGATATTATTTAGGTTCCTATTTGACTATTTCTTTCTCAAGCTAATTATTGATAGTGTGAGAAAAATTGTGTGGATATGTTTGTGGGTGTGTATATATATATATACACTACCTTATTAAATTTTCTTAATAGTTTTAATAGGTTTTTCATGTAGTTTTTTGGAATTTATAAATACACAATCATACCATTTGTAAAAATAACTTTCTCTCCTTTAATTGTATGTTAGGGCTTTTTAAGTTTTTTTTCTTTTCTTACCAAAACTTCTACACTTTGTTGACTAACAGAAATAGTAGGAAGCTTCCCTGGCTTGTTTAGATCTTAAAAACCATGTTTTTAGTGTTTTAGTGTTTAGCATAAAGTTTGTTTTTAGTTTCTTACAAAAACAGTGACATTTGAAAGCTTCCTTTTATTCCCATATTAACATGAGTTTTTAAAAACTTGGTAATGATTGTCTAATTTTACAAAGTGCCCTCTTGCATCTATTTTTTTAAATTTATTATTTGTTATTTATTTTTATTGAAGTTTCACATGAAAAACAATGTGGTTACTACATTCACTCATATTATCAAGTCTCCCCCACACCCCATTGCAGTCACAGTCCATCAGTGTAGTAAGATGCCACAGTCACTACTTCTCTTCTCTGTGCTACACTGCCTTCCCCATGACCCTCCCCACACCATGTGTACTAATCATAATACCCCTCAATCCCCTTCTCCCTCCCTTCCCACCCATCCTCCACCACCCCTCTCCTTGGTAACTGCTAGTCCCTTTCAGAGTCTGTGAGCCTGCTGCTGTTTTGTTCCTTCAGTTTTTTTGCCACGTTATACTCCACAGATGAGTGAAATCATTTGTTACTTGTCTTTGTCTTATTTCACTGAGCATAATACCCTTTAGCTCCATCCATGTTGTTGCAAATGGTAGGATTTGTTTTCTTCTTATGGCTGAATAATATTCCATTGTGTATATGTACCTCCTCTATATCCATTCATCTACTGATGGACACTTAGGTTGCTTCCATATCTTGGCTATTGTAAATAGTGCTGCAATAAACATAGGGGTGCATATGCCTTTTTGAGTCTAAGATCTTGTTTTCTTTGGGTAAATTCCTAGGAGTGAAATTCTTGGGTCAAATAGTATTTCTATTTTTAGTTTTTTGAGGAACTTTCATATTGCTTTCCCACAGTAGTTGAACTAATTTACATTCCCGCCAAGAGTGTGGGAGGGTTCCCCTTTCTCCACATCCTTGCCAGCATTTGTTGTTCCTTGTCTTTTCGAGGAAAGAGCTCTTTCCTGCTTCCCAGCTGCAGTGCCTGCCTCAACTGCCAGGGCTCATGGGCCGAGTGTGCAGGGAGGAGCCTCTATATTATGAACTTATAGCTGCCATAGGCAGGGCTGCCCTCTGGCCGGCCTGGTGCAATGGCAGGGCATGTATTGCAGTGGGGGGCCTCACAGCTGCATTATCAGTGAGGGGGATGGAGTGCCTGAAGCTCCTGAAAGTTCCCAACCTGCTGGGCTGAGTGCGCCGGGACAATTTTGTCCACCTGTCCTTTCTCCTGAGCAGCAAGCTCTGTCCAATACTTGCCCCTTTAGGAGCCTTTTATCACTGTTGGGAAGTCTCTCAGAGTGCCCACCTTTCTTTTGTCCCAGAGCAGCCAGTTGTGGGTACCTGTTCTCCACAAGCAGCTGAAATCTCCGTGTCTCCAAATATTCCCCCTTTCTTAGCTTTCCAACCCCACTAATCTCCAGAGCACCATGCATTGTTCATGCTCCCAGAGCAGATCTCCAGGGCTGGGTGTTCACCAGTCCTAGGCCTCCACCCCCTCCCTGCTCCGAAACACTTCGGTCCCGCCAGATTGCAGCTCTGGTACTTTATCCTTTTCCGTGAGGTCTGCTGTTTTCCCCAGGTGTAGGCAGTCTGTCACAGCCTTCTTCCCTGTTGCTCTTTCAGGATTAGTTGTATTTGCTATATTTTCATATTATATGTGGTTTTGGGAGGAGGTTTCTGTCTAATCTCTCATGCTGCCCTCTTTAAGCCGATCCCTGACTTCTGAATTCCAGCTCCTGTCTCTTCCATTTATTGATATAATTATATAACAACACCCCTTTAAATTATACCTTAAATAGATAGTAGGCTTTTAAGAGTACTGATTGTATGCCCTGCTTTTGTATCAGATGTATTTTCTTAATGCAGACAACAAGATTTTATCATCATGAATGAGAAGAAGCTTCATGAGACCAATGGTATTAGTATTTCACATTACTGTCGAAGTCTGAGATCTAATTTATCAAAATGAGCAACAATAAGCATCTCTTGAGTGTTTCATATACACCAGGCACACTGCTGAATACTTTGCCACTACCATAGCTAATTCTTACGAAGACACCTTGACATGGACAGTGTTGTTATATTCTATTTATAGAGGAGAAAACTTAGGTCTAAGGGAAATTAGATTACTTGCCCAAGATTATACAGTGAGTGGAGCAGGATTCAAACTTAATTATTGCAACTATAGAATCTATAATCTTATTCATTACATTGTATTTAGAAAATTCAATAAAGTCATAAGAGAATCAAAGATTTCATGAGCACATTCAAAATTTGCTGTGGCCAAGGAAAGGACTCCAAACTTTTCAGACCTTTATCCAAGTCTGTCTAATTTGTACCATCCCTTGTACAGCCTAGCTCTGAGATTTTGAACAACTTTCCATAAAAACTAAAGCAGATTTCAAATTGCTTTCAAAAGACAGTTTTGGCTTTGACTGCAACATTCCGTATAGGTAAGATGGATTCCACTTGAATGACAGTAATAGGTTGGTTTCTTCAATTTCATGACAGATTAGATGCTACACCACTGGCTCACGTCATTCCACAAGCCTGTTTGTCAGTTAGCAGCCCAGAATATCATGATTGGCTCCTATCAAAAGCCCACGTGAAAGGAATCCTTTTTCATGGATATGCCACCTACATTCTTTTCTGCATAAAATTCTGTATTTGCATCACCATATTGGCAGAGGACCACATTTGGGAGTTCACTCATGTAAACCCCACTCCTCACCTTGAAATTGTTATCTTTTATTTGGATCTGTTTTAACAGATTGCCATTGGCTTTCACCAAGAATTTTATCACAATAATAGTCAAAGGAAAATCATTTCTGTATTTGTTAAAAATTTTAAATTGTTTTGTATAATTGCCTGATATTTTAAATCTGATTCTTATTCAAGTAAACCAGATTGCCTAGATATAAGGCACTTAAAGTTGCATTCTAGATGTAACATGATTTCTTTTTTATCAATGAGTTATTTGGAAGTATATTTTACATTTAAAAATACATTGGGTATCATTTTATTATTGGAAATTAATTACATTTTGATCAAAGAATGTGTTTAGTATTACACGGGAACCTTAATATTCATTTCTTTATAGCCAAATACTAAATATTATTTGGATGCTTAGGAAAAAAATGTGATTCTCTAATTGTGTGCATATTTCAATTATGTCAGGTAAATCTTCTATATACCTTCCTCTATTCTCATTCTATGCTCAGAGATTTTTCACTTCTCGGACTCTATTCTTTGAGTGAGTATAAAATTTTAATATGCAATGCTCCTTCTCTCTGGGGGTCTCATCATTAGATTTGATCATTATTCTGAAAATAAGTTTTCAGGTGTTCCTTAAACTTACTGATAAGTTTTAAGGTATTCTCAAAGATATGTTCTCAATGAATATTATGTATTTTGTAAGTTCAAAACTCAGTTTCATCACGGTTCATTTCTTAAACCAAGTGGATTTACCGTTATCCCATTTACCATTTACCACCCAAGCTAATCGGACTAATTTATCTGTTTCCCAGGGGCAGGAAATCAGAGCTTGCTCTTAAATTCACAGCTCTTGCTACATCAACATGTTCCATTTTCAGGAGTCTCTGCACTGCTAGGTTTGGTTATCCACGCTACTGCATTTTTGGGTAGAAATTAAATTTTCATTTACATCATTATTGACTATGTATAGCAATTTCTACCTGTTCACTTCAAAATTAGAAAGGAAAAAAAAACAAAAGGCAGCATGAATAGCTCCCCAAACTCAATTTCCTGGAAGACACCTTGATGAACTTCATCACAAATTTTCTCACATCCTTACAAAGATGTTTGCATGAACTGGGGGAGTTCTAATGATCTTGTTTATTTTGTTTTAAGCTGAAATTTTGAGGCACAAAATAAATATTTGAAAACTTCCCAGCTGTTAGTAATAGGAAACATGCTTTCAGGGAATCCTGAACCAACAGTGAGGTCGGCTCTATAATGACTTTAACAAAACATCCTGATTAGAAGGGCAAGTCCAAAAGGAACGGGAGTATTGCTCCACGATGCTTGTCAAGCAGGGGATGCAAGAGGGACTATGGAAATCACAGGAGCAGAAGGGATTGCTCTCAGCTATCTGCACATACCAAGGCCTCTTCTGTTCAGGTGACTTGCAGAGCTCAAGGTTACTACCTGAAAGAGTAGATTACTCCCTGGGAGCTCACCAGGAGATTCAGAAGCAAGGGTGGGGAACTATACAATACATGCACCTGGGAAGGGCTAATACTGCAGTTCGTTTCCTTCTATAGACGATTCCTTTGGCTACAGCAAAGAATTCTTCCCATTTCAGTTGGTTTTCAAAATGATTGCTCCCTCTTTATCCATAATTTAAGGCAAATCAAAGCAACTCTATATGGAATTGCATTACTTTGGAATGTTTAGGATTCAAAGCTTTCCAACATTAGCCATGAAAGCTTTGGTAGAAGTCATTTATGTCTCATTTCATGATTTAAACATTTGTATGAATAAGTTAAAAGGAGATGAATATTTAACAAAATATCCCAGCTTGCTCATTCATTCATTCATTCATTCATTTGGAAATAAAGCAAGCCATCAGCCTGAGCATTCTTTTGGAGCTACTAGTGACCACTTCAGTGATTGTCCATTTGTCCAAATATTAATTCTTCTTAAGGGTTATGCTTGTAATCTGTGGATGATGTGATCAAAATAAGAAAAATGGGAGAAAGGAGAGGAATTGAAATCAGTTTTGGGGAGTATCTCAGTGAAAAGAGATCATGGATCAATACATTGAAAAGGCCTTATGATCAAATATGTTTGGTTCTATTAATTTCTTACAGCAAGTAAATCACTGCTTTACAAAAGAAGTGAAACTTATCTGTTCCACACTCATATTTAAATACCCTGATATGGCTATTAGTTTCCACTGTTTAAAGGTGAACAATCTTGTGTCATAATCCATATCAGCATTATGTACAAGAGTATCAACTCCACTAGCTTGCTTCTATTAATTTTATTGACTTTTTCAGATTGCTAGTGTGTATATTACAGGGAAGAGCAAGAGTTGTCTAAGCAATTATAATCCATGTGAAGAAGTGGGAAAATGAAAAAAGAGGCAATATTTAAAATGTGTTGGGATATGTTAAGATAACCATACTTCTACTCAATAAATGAGTAATATTTGGATGAGTAGGGACACTAATCCAACAGGGGCAGAAATAGTTTTCCTAAAGGGATTCTTTTTGATGAGTCTACTATGTTGTCCCCCACACTCTTCCCCGTAATCCTAGTAAACCCCCTTCCCCTGAAGCTTCTAGTTCAAATAATACTTGTTTTCATGAAGTTGTTTTAATCCGTGCAGCCACTGTTTAATCCCTCAAGAGAACTGTTCCTATTTCTTTCACGTTTCTACTCCCTGTGACTTGGCACACTATAGATTCTTAATTATATTTCACAGTAACTGCATCAATACTCAAATAAGATAAAAGTAAGGAGGCATGTTGTGTGCAGAGGAGGGCTTTTATGAAGCCAAGAGCATGGAAAAGTTCAAACGAATCCAATCAAGTAGCATTTACTAAGACCCTAATCATGAGCATGGCATAGAGATTCTGGATTAAAATGGTTGTATGAATTGGATTATATTAAAATTGCCCTGACATGAGAAGTATGCAGTTAAATGGAAGTTTTGTGCTATCCTCAGAGCTATGACTTTACACTTTGGTTTCACTTAGACTGTGAATCATTTGGAGTGAGGAGAAAGAGCACATAAGTCAAGTGGGGAGCCCATTCATCCTGGATATTTTATAGGACCTTCAGCACCTCTGCTCCATTTATTTTCTCTCCTTCCAGTAAGAGATACAGTCCCTTAGGTTTGGGTAAATGATATGACCTCATTTCTTAGAATCTTTGCCTTGAATCACTGTCTTTACTGTCACTGGGTCAGTTCTAGAGGATTAGTGGAGGCTTTGCTCCAATATCCTGTACTGAACACAGTCACAGGACCCAGTCTTGAGTTTTAGCTCCACAGTTAGTAGCCGAGTGACTTGATCAAGTAAGTTAAATTTTCTTAGCATAAGATACTCTTTAAAAGTAAGGCTAAAAGTATATAACCCATAAGGTAGATGAGAGATAAAAGACATGTATATAAACTTTGAAAGTTATTTTTCAAATAAAATAGAAAAATAAGGTGTTTGCAAAGCTTGTCCTAACCATCCTTTTAATCTTTAGAAAAGACAGATCATGTCCTCAGGACTTTATGCCCAGCTACCCTGGCCTCCTTGCCAAACTTTAGCTACCAACTGGGCTCCAATCTCAGGATGCCTGTTCTTGCTGTTGTTCTGCCTGGAGGTCTCTTGTCTGCCCTACTCATACGGCTGCCTCCCTCACTGCCTTAAGGCGTGTGCC
Source organism: Manis javanica (assembly GCF_040802235.1). Classification (NCBI taxonomy): domain Eukaryota; kingdom Metazoa; phylum Chordata; class Mammalia; order Pholidota; family Manidae; genus Manis; species Manis javanica. Next base: position 106,375,082 of record NC_133164.1, on the reverse strand, counting down.
TGTATTTCACCTAATCAGAGAGATTGTCTCAACCCCTTTTAAAACAGTCCCCTCTAATCATCTGCTATTCCTTCTATCATGCTTAATTTTTCTTCAGAGCATTTATCACCATCTATCTCTATCTCAATAAAATTTATACTCCTTGAGAGTAGGGACTTTACTTACTGCTTTATCTTTAGTTCTTAAAATGATGTCTGCTATATATAGACCTTCAGGAAGAAATACATGTAGAATAAATAAATACATAAATTAATGTTGTCTAACCTCTTAGCACAGGGTATAAACTTTATGAAGTGTGATTTTTGTGCAATGCCACAACTCAATTTTTATTACCTAACACACGTTAAATAATATCTTCTAAGCCTCAAGTTGCTTTTCCATCAAGGCTAATATTATCTCTAGGATAGTCCTAACTGGGTTGGCCCATGTTTGCCTACTTATATTATTTTGCACTTCCACCAGAGTAATCTCTTCAAAATGCAAATATAATTAAGTCACTATTTTAAAAAGTAATTTAATGACTTGCTTAGAGTAAAGCATGTTATTGCTTTAATGATATTCTTAAGACAAAGTTAAAAATCCTTAATTTGATCTACCAGACTTAGAACCTGCCTATCTTAAAAACTTTATCCCATGTCAACTCTGTGTTTCAGTCTTAATAGTTCTTTTTTCAGGGCTCTAACAGCATCATGATCTGTCTTGACTTTAAACCTGAATGTATCTTGCCCCCTGCTTTTCCCCCTCAATGTTTAATGTATACTTTCGCACAGCTCATTCCTGTTCGACCATGGCTCAATTTAAATGAAAGTTTTCTATATGTTTGCTTGTTTGCCTGTCAATCTACCTACCTCTTCATCCTACATTGACAGATAGGACAGTACCAATAGGACAGTCAACCAGGTTGGAGCTATAGAACGGTGATTTCCCAGGACTTCGCCTAGAAGGTCTGTCATTCTTTGCTTTGCTCTAAGCTCCACAAGGAAAGGATGTTGTCTTTCTTATTTATTATTATATCCACTTCAGTGCCTGAAGTTTATAAGTTTCCTCACAGAGTTCCTTGAGTCCATATGCTGCCCTTGGCAGCAATTATCAGTCCTGTGGAAACAGCACTGGTTGATCATGGAGCACGTGGGGAACACTTGCTGCCACCATAGTCTTGTAAGACTCCATCTGTGACTGTTTTTAAATCATGAATGATGATGAATTATTTAGAAAGCAAAGAAGAGAAAGATTAAGGAAGAGGAAAATGAGGAGCAGTTCAAGGAAGAGGGGGGCCAGACTTGGGGTAATGGAAGAAAACTAGGACAAGAATAAAAATGAGGAGGGAAGGAGGGAGGGAAAAAAGGAGAGGAAAAGGGAGGGATGTAGGATTTTCACCTTCTAATGACTTGAATGCTTTCAGGTCTATCAGGTAAGGAACACAGGATTTCATTGTCAGTTATTTAGGCAGTGACCTCTGCCGTCACATTTGCAATACACATGTTTACTCTTTGAGCCACTTTTTCCAGGTCCAAGTTTTGAGCACCTAGCTTTCAGTTTTCGGATCATAACTTATTTTTCTAAGAGCCTTTCATTTTCATGAATTTGTACTTCTTTCATTGTAACTCTAATTCTATGTGGTATATTTGTTTTTTTATTTAGACTTATTTTCTTTTGCTCTGTTTATCTTGAACTTGATCTTAATTTAGTCACAGTATTTTAATTCCAATAACTATTTCTCATCTAATACTGAAGATTCTGCTTATATTTAATGTACAGATATGAGACTTTTATATGAATCTCAATATCTCAAATATCAATTAAGCAAATAAGGCAGATTGTTCTTTAGATTAAAAAAATGAAGTGCCAAATATTGATGACTGTATCATAAGTAAAAAATACATATTTCTGTTTTTCAGAAGCATCATAAAAGGGCAAGAGAAGCTAAATAAAGTAGTTATATTTTATGATTATCAGAAATTGTAATAGTTCCTGTGGAAAAAAATGTTTAAAGCTGATTATTTTAAATAAAAATCAATTAAAAAATCATTTCAAATTATGTTGAAAAAAAAGCAATCCTTATGACATCCACATTAATGCACGATTAATTTATGTTTATATAGTATAGTTGACAATTCTATATTCATAAGTGTTTTTTGGTTTGTTTTACATCTAAAGGTACAGGAGGAATAATATCCCTGGTGTCGGAGTTCATCAACTTTTGAAAAGGCAGCCTTTAAAGTTGAAGTAACAGAGAATAGAGAAATCAGAGTGACAGTGCTTGGAGAAAGAGCTTACCATCTAGATCATTCTCCGGGGTCTCTGCTGTGTACCAGTTGGAAGGTGGTCCAGTGCCATTGACTGTCATGGCTGACACCTGGAAACTGTACTGACTTCCTTTTTCCAGTCCTGTGAGAGAATTTTTCACAGGGGGGAAAATGTTATTGGATAACAAGTATTTCTAGCTAGGTTTCAAAAGTTTTAGTCAAACTTCAGCAAAGGTAAACCCGCTTTACATCGTTTGTGATTATTCTGGTAATTATTATTATTTTGGCCACAAAGGCAGGAATATTACAGTGAGAAATCAAATTATTTTTCATATATTTTCATTTACTTTTTTTTCAGGTTATAAAAAATGTATCCCTGAAAATGGCCTCAGGGCAAATGGAGTATATAAAATATGAACAATAAAGAAATAGTCCAAAAAAGCAAGGATCATTTTTCTCACAGTCCAGAAGAGAACTGCCTATCAATCAAGAAGAGGTATTCTAAAAATGTATGTCTCCATCATCCCTTCAAGGTCAGTGATTATGTTTCTTTTGTGCCAGAAAAGAAGAATCCAAAACCACTGAACTTCAGCAGAAAATACTCAGGCTTTTGTCTCCTGAAATCAGCACAAGGCATATTTGATTCTGCCTCAGTTTTCCTACTAGAGCTTGAAGTCTATTTCTGTGAAAATGTGGACCTATAATACTGCACATAGTGATGACATCAGGGCTTATTTTAAAGCCCAGAGAGAACCCACGGATCATTAGTGTGATGTTTATACATTTTTTATGTAAATAACATTCCTATTAGCTAAATCTCAAAGTAGTTCATTTATGTGACAAATTACTGTAAAACAAATGACACTTGTCAAAAGACCTGATGATGTTGAGGACTCGGCTTAATCTGACAAGTCCTTAAATCTCAGGTTGCTGACCAACTCTTAATAAAGATAAAAATTTGATCTTTGCTTTTGCATTAATTTGAAAAGGATAAATATTTGGTGCCAACAAAAATTCAGAAATAAAATAAACTTGGAGAAATTATGCTTATATCTTGTACAATGTTAAATATTTGTAGATTTTTGCATAGGAAGATGAGTACATCTTGGTACCGAGGAGGATTCTAACTGTGTATTAATAGGGGATGTTGTTGTGATGGTTAGAATGGACTTGCTAATTTCAAGGGGCAGTTGCCTTCAATAAATAGTATTATTGGAGAAGGCAATTTGATAAACCCACTTGCACAAAGCCATCTGTAACACAAAGTGCTATCTTCTTAAGGAGCTTGTAACTTTATATAATAGACAGGAAGTTCCATGAAGAAATAGACTGAGAATGGTATAGGTGAGTTATTTTAATTGTATATCCATAGAGCCCACAACAGTGCCTGACTCATGGAAGGTGCACGCGCGCACACACACGCACACGAAACAACTGTTAAAAGAGCCACTAAACTAGTGCTTAACATAAAAGAAATATTAGGTTAAAATACAATATCCAGCATCATGAGCAGTGGATACTTTTAAACACAAGGCCTTCGTCATGCTTCAAGTAGGCTCGTGTACACATTGATGTGTGTCTTAATTTACACAGCATTGTTCTGGGATTTGTTAACATTTGCTCCCTTTCATAGGCACTGTTGTTGATTACTGAGGCAGAAGGATTACAGGCCTCTTTCAGGAAATTAAAAAACTAATATTCGAAGAAATGCTTACTAATCATTGTAGCTTATGACTTTCATAGTGGTCTTCTCTGAAATAGTTTTAGGCTGCGAAAAATATCCTCTTTCGTATGAAGTGGAAATTTAACTTCATTTTTCTTTGAAATAGATGGGCAATTATGTCAACACTATCTTCAATAACAGATTTGAAATATCATCTGTGATAGTATTATGTGTTCACTAGGCTAACATTCCCAGTTTGTCAGTCAAACTATTCTGGTTGTTGCTATGAAGGTATTTTATAAATGTGACTAAAGTCCACACTGTAAATTTTAAGCAAGGGATATTGTCCTAGATAATCTAGGCATGCCGGATTTAATCAGGTGAAAGGCCTTAATTGCAGACTTAAGGCTTCTCTGAAGAAGAAATTTCACCTGTAGACAACATCATTGGCTCCAGAGTTCCAGCCCGCTTTTCCTGATGGCCTGCCCTGAGGATTTTGGAATTGCCTAACCAGTTACCACAATCAACTAAGCCAATTCCTTGCAATAAATCTCTTAGTATCTGTTTCCACTGGTTCTGTTCCTCCGGTTGAACCCTGAGGACACACCATCTTATCACATGTACTATAAATGGAAATCTTTTTGAATGTCTTATATTCTATCCCATTCATCTTTAATAGAATTTAATTAAAATATCTCACAAGAAAGTAGATATGCAAATTTCTCCTTATAATTTTGTCATATTTTGATTCAGGATATGACAATATCATTAATTCAGTTTTGAGTTAAACAAAACCTACTAGCAATTTGAAGTGAACATTATAAGGCACATTATAGACCATCCATTAAGTGTTTCCTTATGGGGTCTTACCTGGCCAGCCCAGGGATATACTGATCAGAATATCCCTTCTAACCAGGGAAGGGAAACTATTCATATCATCCTCTCGATGACATCTGCAGTGAAGGTTTAACGACCGTATAGATTAGTGCCTAGGTCACTCTGAAGATCCTACCATGTTTCCTTGAAGTATCATATTTCAGCTTGATTTTTTTTTAATTTTGCATTTTATTCTAGAGTATACCTGTGGAATCTCTCTCACTACAAACACCTAGAAACTCTGGATTAAGCATAAAAAATGTTTAAATATATACATAAAATCCCAATATTAAAAGATCCCATAATTAATGCCTAGGCAAATAGCCTAGCCTGGTGCTATTTAGATGTGCTTTTAACAGAGTGGTCCTGTAAATAAAACAGGAATGCCTGTGGAATAGGAAATTTAACAAGGGTGAGGGGGGAACCTATTCCAAACATTTTATTTGTTAGAAAGTTTTTCTTTCGTTCGCACTGAATCTGCTTTACCTTAGTATTATCTACAGATGAACCCTAGCTTTTCACAGTGGAATTAAAAAAAAAAGCGCTTCTCCTTCATAGTATCTTCTCCCAAGTCTTCTTATTCTAAATTCAGTGCTTTCTATACTAAATCTTTAGCAACAGATTTAAACCTGTGACCCTCTTCTATGTCTAGATAGGATGCAGTGATAGGCAGAAGCAGACATTTTTTTTGGCTTTTCAGAGAGGTATTTTGTACATTGCCTTCAGAATTTCAGGTTGCAAATGTTCCTGCTTCTTTGCTGCGAGAGGTGGGCAAGTTTCAGATGTGCTGGTAGTTCTTTTTAATCCCAACTAGCCTTATAAAGTAATTAGGTAATATCTGCTCTTCCATGTATAATGTCCTTTTGAGATTCAGAAGATAAATTAATTTTTAAATAGTTTGTAAAATTAAGCATTTAATAGATGTAGAGGTAATTAACATTTGCAGATTATTTTGACTCAGTTTTCAAGTACTCTATGATTTTGATATCCAATACATTATTACTGCCACTTTAGAAATAAAGACAATAAGGTTCAGAGAAATGAAGCAAGGGTACTGTGTGGTGCTTTAATCATGATTAACCCTTGTGTGTGTATATATGTGTGTGAGTGTGTGTGTGTGGACCATTTTTGAGTGAAGACTCTGGACTCTGTCCTGTTTCTGCTGGGGCCCTGTAGACTACTCTCTTCAGAGACCGACATGGCCGAGGCTGGGACCTAAGAGGGTCATAAGCCGTGTATGTAAAGCACTGTGCAAATGTGCAAGGAGATTTTGTCCGTAATGATTACATCCAGAACTGAATAACAGACGAGCAGGCAGGAAAGAACTGATGATTCCATTATGGTGACAGTGGTTTAAACTAAGCGATCAGTAAAACCTCAAATTCACTATAGAGTTAAATTGTTCTCTTAAGAAAAAAATGGTCACCTGTTATAAAGAGGAGGTATCTTCACGAGTTACAACCATCACTATCAACAAGCAATTTTTGAGACCCAACCTGATAGCTCATATTTAAAGATCATTCAATATAACATATATTCATTCATTTGCTGGTGGTGGGGGAGAGGGAAATCTGTCTGTAATCAAAAGTATTTTTGTGCATTTGTGAAAGTTTTATCTGGGGTTTGTTTCCTGAGTTGGGCTAGTGGAAATACTAAGTAGTATTTTAAAAATAAGTTGGTAGGAAAGCTTTGTTTTGATCTCTGCTAGAGTTATACAGCTACTCTAGTTGTAAAAGTAATCTTCGATTTTTATTATCCAATAGACATCCCTTTTGACCCTTACATTATCCCACTACCCCTTTATATACCTCATTGCCTATCATCAGCAACATTTTAGTTTGGATGTACGCATACATCCATGATGCCATCACCACAGTCAAGATAATAAAGATATCTATCACTCTCAAAGGATTTCTTGTGTCCTCTTGCTTTTTTTATTTAATGGTAGAAACACTTATCATGAGATCTACCATCGTAACAATTTTTTAGAACACAATATGCTATTGTTAACTATAGGCACTATGCTGGACATCAGATCTCTAGAAATTACTCACTCTTTGTGAGTGTCACTTTAAACGCATTGAACTACTTCTCTTTTTTCCCCTCTTCCCTGGCAACCACCACTGTATGCTTTGCATTTATTTAGATTATTTTAGATACCTCATATAAGTGCAATCGTGCAGTGTTTGTCCCTCTGTGACTGACTTATTTCACTTAGCACAATGTCATCTAGGCCTATCCAAGCTATTATGAATGTCAGGATTTCCTTCTTTTTTAAGGCTGAATAACATTCCATTGCAGTTATGCAGCACATTTTCTTGACCCATTTGTCTGTCAATGGACATTTGGGTTGTTTCCCTACCTTAGCTGCTGTAAATAATGTTGCAATGATCATGGGGGTGCAGATATGTCTTCAATATCCTGATTAAATTCTTTTGGATATGTACCCAGAGTTGGAAAGCTGCATCATATGATAATTCTACTTTTAATTTTTTGAGGAAACGCCATGTTAGTTTCAGCATAGTGGCTGTTATCAAGGTTGATGTTGGTCTTACGGCTGTCAATGTTAAAATTATTTTAATATCAATGATCTTTTACAGATTCATATCATAGCCAGAATCATCCACAATAAAGTGAACTATAAGTACAAGGAGCCTGCAGTCTAGCTGGGACCATCCCCTTAACTAGTGGCAGATCATAGCAATGTGATTTTCCAGACCTCAGTTACGTCCTCTGTAAAACAAGGGCTATGGATGAACTAATTGGTGTGGTTCCTACTCTGTCAGGGACCTATATTCAGTCTCAGTGTGTGCGTGTGTGTGTGTGTGGTGTGTTTCCTAGCTGCTGCTAAATATAATTTTATTCTAATGGAAGTACAGTGTAGGTAGCAATGCTTTTCTTAGCTGTAAAACAATTCTGTTGAAAACAGATCGCCTTCTGTCTTGCCTCTATCCTCAATACTAAGTGCCTTCAAGCTCTGTAATTCCTCTCTTCTATTCCCAATTTTTTAGAAATTTTATGGGAAGAGACTGTGCATTATTCAAACAATGTAAGTTCCCTTTATTCCCCTAAGGTTAATCTTGCTATGAAATTCTATGCTATTGTTCCAATTTTTCAGTCCATAAAATACCAATGCATGTTTGTCATTTTGCTTATTCTATATTGGCTATGAAACACAAGTAAATTCTCAAATTCAATTCCTAACACCTTCTCTGAAGAGCACTCAAAAATTAAAAACAGTACTTTAAAATTTAGTTGACATGGGATCCCACAATAAACCTGATAGCAGTGATTTAAAATCCTTGTTATAACTGAATTACTTTGTTACTGCAGATGTCTCATTATCCTAGTAAAAAAACACACACAAAGGAAAGCACCTGTCTAACAGACAGGATTATAAAGAAAAGTCTGAGTCTCTACACCTGAATATTTATATCATCCAAACGAAGCATTCTGGCATTTCCATTTTTGTAAGCCAATCAGTATACCCACGTATCTTACAGGTATTGAAAACAGGGGGTCAAATCCTGGACATTTTAAAGTGCTGCAGATTCATATAGAAAATCAATCACTTCAGCAAACTAGAAAGTTGAAAAGTTATTAAGTATATCCTAGGGACAAGTCAAAACCACAGTTTATCTATCAGTGTGTAGTTCTTCCTCATTTGTTTGCAATGGTTTGTACCATTGAAGACATTCCCGAAATGTCTAGAAATGTAACAGGCATTGCTGAAGCCTGGAGACAGAGTAGGGGCGAGGAAGGCAGTGGCTTTGCAAAACTTGATTTTAATGTTTTAAGGGTATGAGGGTATCCTCTGGCTGTTTTTATTTTTTCATTTCAAATTAAAAATGGAGTCCATGTGACTTTTTGCAATAAACACCAGGTACAGTTACAAATTTAATTGTTCAGAGTTATGTTTGCATTTCCAAATTCATTTTATAACTACTGAAAGGAAGAAGGAACAGTATTAGTGAAGATTCAGATTTGGAGTCCAGATTCCTACAAATCTATAAAGATGAGAATGGGCATTTGTGAGCTATTCTAATAAAAGCTCATTAATTCATCCTATTTCTTTGCTTTTGGCTGAAATGATCTTAAACAAGAGTACTGATGGGTTATCCCATGCTGATTATAAGTTCTAACTGTCACACATTTTGGATGAACAAAAATATGGGACTGAATTATTTATTTTCCAATTTAAAAGGTTTATTACAGAATACAATTAACAGTGTCTTTAAGAGGAAAATTAAAAAGAGTCTGTAGTGCATTGAATAGTGCCCCTGTTAAAACTCACGCATACCTAGAACTTCAGAATATGATCTGACTTGGAAATAGGGTCTTTACAGATACAATTAGTTAAGAATCTAGAGATGAAATCAACCTGGCTTTAGGGTAGAGTCCATATCCAATGACTGGTGTCCTTCTAAGAAAAGGAGAGGACACAAAGAGACACAGTGGAAGGTAAAAAGGAGACAGGAGAGCCGGATCTATGAGCCAAAGACTGCCAAGGATCTCCAGCAACCGCCAGAGGCTAGGAGAGAGACATGAGTGGACTCTCTCAGTCTTCTGAAGAATCAGTCCTACTGACACCTTTATTTCAGACTTCTGGCTATTTTGTTTTTTATGATTTCACCTTCTCTTGAGAGAAAATCCGAAAAGTTTGTATATTTAAGCAGTCAGAATCTTGGTTTGCTAATACTGAGCTGAAAGTGTTAAATTCCTTTTTCCAAAAAAACCCTCATAAATACTAAATAATTTGTATCGGTAAGTTCTCTTGGCCATGGGGCCACTATTCCCCATTCATTTCCCAGACCACTCTCTTTTAAGCTGTTCATAGGGTCAGTTCATAGAGTTAGCTATTCACAGAGTTTAGCTGGGCATAGAGTTAGCTTCAGTGGTAGGAATTTTCAATTTTGGTACCAAAAGTCATAATATGACATTAGGGTCTTGAGATTTTGTTTTTCACTTTATATATACAATTAAAAATACATGTATTTTATTATCACTACAGATCTAAGCAACAATCACTATTAATAATTTGGTATATATGTTTCTCTAAATATTTTCCTATGAATTCACAATTTTTTGGTTTATAAATATGGATTTGTACACTAATACTGATTTAAAACTGAGCTTTAACTTAACAATACGTTTTAAACATTAAACATGCAATTTAATGTTTTACATTACATCATTTTCAATGGATAGACAGTACATGATGCGATTTTGCCTGAATTTTCTAGGGAATAGCCTACATTTGATAGAGTCCTTTATTATTATTTGTTACTAAAATAACAAGTGCAGTGAGTACATTTATAGTTTAAAACTTTGCATAAAATATGGCTGCGAAATTGGGATAAACTCCTGGAGGCAGAAAACCTGGATCATACATTTATGAAGATACACACATACACGTACACACACATGTATATACATTTATATAAAACATATATCTCCTCATTGCTTTCCAGAAAGATTCTAGAAATTTTCTATCCCACAAGCAGTATGTGAGATTTCATATTTCTCTCAGATGCTTTCCAGAACTGAGTATCATCATTCATTTTTATCTTTATTACTTTAATCAAAGGAAAATGCTAACTCATTTTTGTTTTAATTTGCATTTTCCTCCTAATGAGATTGAACATTTTGTCATGCTTATTGGCCATTTATAGTTTTGTAAATTGAATATCCAATACTTAGTTTCTCTATTGGAATGTTCATCCTTTAATTAATTTTTTATGAAAAGAAGTATTTATATTTTCAATACTTTTCATTTGAGAAGAAAGAACAATGAAAAAAACTTCAGGGCTGCAAAAGCCTGTGTATATTTTAAAAAAAAATAAGGCTTTGTGCTGGCTTCAGCAGCACATATACTAAAATTGGAACAATACAGAGAAGTTTAGAGTGAACCCTGCACAAGGATGACTTGTGAATTCACGAAGCATTTCATATTTTTGTATGATGTACAGTGGACTCTTGAACAATGCAAAGGTTGGGGCACCCACACCTGTGCAGTCAGAAATCCACATATAACTTTTGACTCCCCCAAAAGTCCACTGCTAATAATCTGCTGTTGACCAGAAACCTTACCAATAACATTAAAACATATTTTGCATATTATATGCATTATATGTTGCATTCTTACAAAGAAGTAGAGGAAAGAAAATGCTTTTTTTCAGATTGTCACAAATCTCCAAGCAGTTTTCAATATATTTATTGAAAAAAATCCATGTATAAGTGGACTGGTGTGGTTCAAACCTGTGTTGCTCAAGGGTGAACTGTATATGAAAGTTTTTAAGAAAGTCGACCCTAGAGTTCACATCACAAGAAAAAAAATTATTTTTCTTCTCTGCTTTTTCTTTTTATTGTGTCTATATGAGATAATGGATGCTGACTAAACTTAATGTGTTAATGATTTCACAAGATGTGTAAGTCAATACCTTAAACTTGAACAGTGATATATGTAAATTATCTTTCAATAAAACTCAAAAAATAAAGCTTTAAGTTAGCCTTCAAATTTCTCCTTTTAGTCTAATATTATATCCTTGGAATTATGGTAAAACAAGTTAACAAGATTTTTCCAGTTTGGTGATTTCTTTGAAAGTAATCTACATGATGTAGTAAGTATCCTATTGGGCACATAAGGCTCACTTCAACTTTAGTAATTTTTACCTTCTTCCCGTCATTTCATCAGGGGACATGACATAGGATTTTGGCTTTCCTTAAGCTTTTTAAGTGGTATATTAGAATGTCATAGCTTTCACTTGGATTCAACAATAGATACCTAAATATTTTGTCCGGATATAAAATAAGTAATGCGAATTTTGGCAGCCTATTTTGGAAGCACTCACATTGTGCTAAAATGTTCTAGGCCTAAAAGGCAAAAATCCTGAAGGAGAAAAACATGTTTCAATCAAGTCTCAGAATGTGGGCTGAACAAGTAGCGGGGAGAGGGGGAGAGAGAGAGAGAGACAGACAGACAGACAGACAGACAGACAGACAGACAGACAGACAGACAGAGAGACAGAGAGACAGAGAGACAGAGACAGACAGAGAGAGAGAGAGAGAGAGAGAGTGTGTGTGTGTGTGTGTGTGTGTGTGTGTGCGCGCGCGCGCACGCGTGCTCCACTTCGAATGGAAAGTAATGGAGCACTTGGTATAGAGAAAGGAATAAGTAAGGGCCACTTTCTTTCTTTCTCACTTGCACTGATAGTTTATTTGTTAGCGGTAAGGGCTGAGTTTCAGTCTGGACATTGCCCTGGAGCTGGTTGGTGCGCCACCACGGACTTGCTCAGCCTCACCCAGCAGGCCTGTCATGAGCCGCTGTTTGACGCTTTGCTTCCCAAGTCCCTGGCAATCACTCATGCTCTTCTGAGGATACAAAGTCTGGAATACTGCTGCGACCCTAGACCAAGTGGGCCCCACACGAAGTGCTGACTGACAAGGAGAGGATCCCATGTTTGCACTCACCAGGAGCCATGGCTTCCCAGAGGGCTGTCTGGAAGGACAAGACAGTTGACAACCTGTTGGCTGGCTTTGATCAATGACAGGCAAGAGAGGAACTGCTCACTCCAGCCATTGACTGAGACATCGGCGCTCACACGGCCTCTCCCGAGACAACCCCATGAGACCAAGCTCGCTCTGAATTTGCTCTTGACTTGTGGCCAGCTCAGCAATAGGCCACCATTACTGATTTTTCTTCCTTCCTAGCTCACTTCCCTGGTTTGCTCACTCTTGCTTTCCCGGGCTTGTATGCCCAGAGGAGTCACTTTGAACACCTGCCTCAGTCTCCATTTTCTAGAACCTGGACTGACATGTATTAAGGGTTCCAGTAGTTAAAGGAAATATATAATTATTCATTTTATAAGACAGGAAATGGAATCTCTAAATACTATTTGGAAACTGGGTCTAGTTTTCATAGAGAAGCTTGACTTATCATGAGTTCCATCAACATTGCTAAAAAAGTGAATTTACTTTTATGTTTATGGGATAGAATAATTTCTGTTTATTTCCTAAACTTTCCTTCTCCCATTTTTCAATCCCATCCTGATCTCTGGAGATTAGGGGAGAGGGTATCAAAGTGACTTAAACTTGGAACCATTTGATCAGATGAAAGTTACTAGGAAATTAAGTTATTTGACAATAGGAACTATTATTGGGTCAGCAATGATGAAAAACTAATACGGATAAAAAATCCTTGATACATTTAATAGGATGATGATCTAGAAGCAAAATATATAGTGAGTGTTTTACAGAGAATATTAAGTTAAAAATATAAAGGCTATTCTTGCTCAGGTCAATAAATGTCACCTGCCAGGAGAAAAAAAAGAATATTCCCTTGAAGTGAGAGTACATTTTATTCCTAAAGAGTTTAATACACCAAAACCTTGCAAGACTGCATGTGAACACTGACCTGTGAACAGGTACCAGAGGTTGTTTGGCTCCAGTGTTTCCATCTCACCCCTGCGGGTCGTCTTTCTGTGTCGAATTTTATAGCCAGTAATAAATCCATTTTGTGTTCCTGATGGAGGAGGCAGCCAGCTTACTTTGATACTCTGTAAAATAACAGATGTAAATTAAAACACTGGAGAAAGGAAGGACCACAGAACAGGGTGAAATGACCCAAAGCTACATATGAATACAGCTGAGAGGGAGGAAGTGCTAGGGATTGCCATTTGGAGCCAGATTAAATCCGTTCTTGCAGTCTGACAGTATTCCTGTTTGTCTGATTTTAACAAAAAATGCACAACTCATTTGATTGATTACATGCATTATCACCCCTACTTTGTCAATGCCATGAAAATGACAGTAAATATTCTACTGGGTACAAACCCATAAGAAAACAGAGAATATGACTCTAGTGGATGAGAGATGCTAACAAATATTTAAGAAGTGCAAACTAAGGTAAGTGCAGTGACTGAGCTAAAGGTGATGGAAGGAACCTAACTATTCTCTTAAGAGATATTAATGAAAAACAAGGTGATCTGCATGGCAGAATTCAGGGAGACTGGGAATTGTTGCTTTCTAAACACCTTGGAAAGCAGGACGGAGGCACATGCTAAAACAGGAAATGGATTGAGAGTTCTACCCACACTCACTGAAAGCAACCCACTAACCCTTCCTAACCTTGGAATAGCTGGGGGCTTTATTCTCTAGAGATATGGGAACAACCCACAGATTCAGACAAATGAGGCACAGAGGGGAGCAGAGAAGAGGGCAGAGGTTATTAAACCAAAGACAAAGACATGCAAGTTTTCTTCCTCCATCTGATACCTAGAACAATGACAATCACGTGTATATTTCCCAGGCAGAATATCAGATAATCATTGTCTAGAGAAAATTACAAGTTTGGCCCAAGAGAGACTAGCCAGGTCCCAGATCAATCCCCAACAGTGAGGCTCCCACTTAATAACCCCCACTCATGCACTAGAATCTGTACTTTACAATCAGCCTTTTAGTATTTCATTTTAATATGGACTGACAGTTTAAGATTACCAGACATCAAAATTGCCTTTAGCATAAAATACAGAGGAAAAAATACACAAGAAAATGGCACCTTGAAGGAAACAGCACTAATGCTTAGAACAGAGAAAGGATCTGAAAAGTTGTTGTGAATACCCTGAAAATTGAAGAGATGATAGTGAATCCTTGAATAGGATCAAATTACAGGAATAATGATTTTTTAAAACAACATTTATGACAATTGTAATTGGTGGCACAAAATAAATATTCAATAGATTAATTGGAAGGTAAATCAAAAGGAATCTCCTAAAATTCAGTGGGGAAATAATAATCATAGGAAAATGGACAGAAAAGATGAGAAATGAGAGGTTCAGTCCATAATTTCAGACACCCAACCAATAAGATGAGAGAACGAAAAAGCAGATACAATTCACAGCAGAAAGTTAGCAAAAAAACACAAAAACAAAACAAATACTCTTCCTCCCAATAAGAGCCTTGTAGAAATAGAAGACTTGAGATTCTAGTCTGAAAAGGTTTAAGGAATGTTTATTGTAATACATGAAAAAGAACCACATCAGGGCACATTACTGTGAAACACGACAGCTACCTGGCAGAGAGAAGATGCAAAAGCTTCCAGAATGGAGAAAAAAAGCAGGTCACATAAAAAATGATCAGAAGTAAGAATAACAAGGAGTACAATTTCTCAACAATATTAGAAGTTAAAAACAATGAAAGAATACTTAATAAATTCTAATCCTACAGGATTTTAAACCTATAATTCTTAGACAAATAATCAAGTATAAGAAAATATAATACATGTACAAGAACATGTATTTGCCTAAGTATAAGCATAGAGGTATTTCAGATAAACACCACTGCAAAGATATCCACGCATCACGTTCCCTTTATCAGGAGGCTAATGAGACTAATGAGGAAAACGAGAGTGCAAACAGAAAGGAAAAAAGATTTGAAAGTCAAGAAACAGAGAATCCAAAACAGAAGAAATACGGAGTTCTCAGGAACCCAGTGAAGAAAATTATAATATAAAATTGGACATGATGAGACACCAGGCTCAAAAGAGTAGGAACTGTATAATTCCATTCATATGGAATTCAAGAATAGGCAGAATAGAAGTTTAAGAGGAGCTGCCTATAGCAGTTACACCGGGAGATTCATTGACTATGGGTAGAAGGAAACTTTTTTGGCTTTTTGGCACTTCAGTATTATGCTTGGGGTCCATTTTAAATAGCAAAATCATCACAAAAAGCAAAAAATGCAACAAAAAAGTAGCATTTATTCAACTGCAAAAGGACACTTGGTTACAATATGAGAATGGAAACCAGAAGTGTCTCCATGCTCAGCCTCAGCTGGGAACGTGTGCTTCTGCAGACTCAAATTTTTCAGATCTTTGTGTGTGCAAATCTGCAAATGACTGTATAGGTACTGTGGGTATTGATTTAGGGTTGCTGTAAGTTTTAGTAGGTAAGGTGAATTTGCAAATACAGACTCTGCAAATAATAAGGATCAATTATAATTGAATAATAAATAAGTTTTAATAATTTTTGAGGAACCTGAATAAGTAGAACTAATTTGATGATTTAGGTTGTTGGAATATATATGAGTATAGCACTCCTGAGATTATTTACTTTACCCCCACAACTCCTTAAATGTGAGAAGCTAAGTACCACTCTTATTAATATTTGTTAACACTTTTTCTGCAATATGGAGCTGGCGATGGTCTAAGCAGCCTATGTATTTACATGAGTTAGGTTTTTATCCTCACAATGACCCTATGACTTATGAACTGCTGTTGCCCCCTTTGTACAATCATGTAAACTAGGACACAAAATGGTTAAGTAACTTAGAGCCATGCAGCCAGTAAAGTGATACAGGCAGAATCTGAACTGAGATAATACGAGTTCAAAGCTGTCATTCTTTAGTATTTAATCTTGTCTCCCATCTCCCACAGGACTTCAAGAGGCTTAGAGTCTAATTCATTGTTATTATATATTCAAAATATATTAACTGTGTCTTTGCTGTGTTGCAAACACTATCTTTGAGACTAAGGAAATATCCAAATAAGTCATGTTATCCATTCTGGCTGAAGAAATAGATGCATAAACTTGTAATTAAAACACGAAGTGCTAAATGTTAACAGATATAGTTCTAGAAAATACAGTGGAAATATCACAGAGGGAGAGATTAATTTTGTTTCACATGGTCAAGACCACATGAAGCCCATCCTTCAGGTATGCATAGGACTTCAAGGAGGGGATAGGAAAAGTATTTAAGACAGAGGGAATATCAAGAGCAAGTTCAAGGTGTCCTGACAATGTAGAGCATTTTCATGCAGAGGTCAAGTCATCCCTTAGTGGCTGGAGGATGTGTAATGGAAAGGCATATTGGAAAAAAGTTAGTCTTTTAAGTAGAAGGAAACTTATTTGGCTTTTTGGCAAATTTTAAGTTATGCTAAGGACATGCATGGTTAGATCAATGTGCTCATTTAAGAAGCATTTGGCTAAGTTCCTTGAGCAAAAAAATAATGAATGAAATAATAATAAATTGTCCCTGACTCCTAAAGAACACATAGCTTTAAATACACACACACTCACCCAGCCCTTCTCTGTCCTCCACACACACACATACATATATGCACATAGGTAGATGTATTCCTTACTTTCAGGTGTTTTAGAAACTAGTAAAGACCAGATCCAATGAATAGTTATACTTAATATTTTTCAATGCTTCAAGGCAGTCCTGGCAGATGATATCACCATTTACAACTACACAAAGGAGGAAACCGAGACGCAGAGCTAAATGAACAGGCAGAAGTCACCTTGCACCATCATAGGAAGATCACCCAACTGCGGAGTCTAATGTGCTTGTTATTTCATACTAAAATAAATAATCACAGAGATTCTGCTTGGCAATTCCACTCACCTAAATTCTCTTATAAAATATTCTTGAAGGAATAAAAATGAATTTCAATGACTTTTTCAGTGCATCCAACAGGTCTTCCCCTAAATACCCCTTGGCAAATCAAGAAGGGTCATTTTCTCAGGATTGCAAGCTTGTTTTTTAGAATCAAAATTTAATTCGAATAGAAAATGAAAATACAAATTCAGACATTAAACTTTAGACCAAGAGGTAGAACTTTATGACTTCCACTCAGTGTTTACTATGGCTTTGCTGAGTGACCTCTCATATGTCTTATTAAGTGGCCCAAATCTCAACACACGTATTGAAAAAGGGAGAAAAACTGTGCTTACTATGTCTGCCAAATTATTATAGATGACTTGATAAGCCTGAAGAAATTAATTATACTAATGATTACATGAGCAATGCTTAGTTTTTGACAATAATTTTTCTTGATATCTGCAGATTTCCAGTGATTACATAAATTATCCCCACATAGCCAATATCTTAATCAATGCCTCGCAGCAATTAATAAAATCAGTCATACACTTTACACACCAGGAGGTGAATCCCCACAATGGTTATTATTCATCTTTGAAAGTAATTTCATCATTTGTATTCATCCTCATAGGAGGGTAGCAGCTAAGTTTATTCACAGCTTTCATGCTTTGTCATCGATTTCAAGCAAGCAACAACATACTATAAAACTGGATAGTATGTTAAATTCTTTCTGCATAGGTTTTTCTGCAGATACGGCTGCATGTCCCAAATTATATTGTTTTGGGAGGTCAAATGAAAACCTTATTCAATGGTATGGTGCATCTGATTTTCTATGAGATCTATTCTCTCAGTGTTCAGAGTTCATTGCCCATTCCCTCACCAAGGCACCTAAATCTGTCACTGTTATGGGAACATTCTTGTAACACAACCTAGTCTTCATGGGCAAGCCTGGTAATGATTTTTATTAAAAGTACTTAACATATGACCTTTGACTTTTGAAAAATCAATTCTAGTAGTTGTGACTTGACTTCTGGTTCTTTCATTACTTGAGAGGGAGAGATTAATCCGTTTGACTGTTACAGTGTTCTACCTTGAATCAAGGATTAATTTCACTTTTTCTTTCTTCCAGACTCGGAATAAAGAAGAATTGCAAAATTCAGCCTTCCCTAAATCCCTCCATCCCCTCTTTGATTACCATAAAAATGAATTAGTTTCCAAATAAGCACAGTGGAGAGCAGTTAGGTCATTGATTTAAAAGAAAGGATTTATTGGCCATTAATTCCTGAGATAATTCTGTTCAATTCAGTGATGTGCTATCATGATTTTCATGGACTCCATTAATTCATTCTTTTATTTTCCTTTTCTCTAGATGTATGTGAGTAGTAACAAAGCAGAAAAAAAATTGGTAAACCCACCACCAAAAATGTTTCTCAGAAACCACATTTCATTAGCTTTCTATTTTTAATTCCACATATCCAATTGCACCAGTGTGCATTTTGCCTTATTTCCTCTAGCGTGAACTGCAGCCCCTCTCCAAACACATTCAGTTACTGTAGTAAAGAGTCTTTTTTTAAAAGAGTGGTTTTATCTGTACAGTATTCCCATAGAAGGGAACTGGGGGGCACCACTTGAAAGAAGGTCCTTGTAGCAAATAAGAATGCCTTGGCTGAAACATAGCAGGGATCTAAGGATATTGAAATTTAATTGAAAATCAGTTTTGAACTATGACCCTTATTTCTGTTCTGTATTTCTGGTGACTTGTTGAACACATCTCATGTGAAGTTACTTGAAAAATGAAATAGTCTTTCAATACTCATGAGGGCTTATGGATTTTTATTAAGGAGTGCCCATCAGCACTCCTAAAGAACCTCTTTTTATTGTATCTTCATACATTCCATTATTCACATTCCTTCTGCTACTGCCCTAATTCAGACCTTAATTTTCCACTGGCCAGAATACTGCCTTAGCTAATTGGTGCCCACGCCTCTGGAGTCACACTGCTCCCAAGAATATCAGTTCACTTCTTTATCAGAGAATGAGCCACCTAAGTTTTCTGAGCCCAAGTTTTCTCATCTGCAATATGAGCTAATAATCTACTTCCAACAATTGTGGTGCAGATTAAAGGAGACAATGGGAACAAGCCTGGACGTCCCTTCAGAGTGTTCCTAAGGAGAGTTGTAAATAAATGCAAAGACTTCAAGGGAGGAAAGGAGGAAAAGAAAAGGAAAGAGATTGAGGGAGTGGGATCAACAGATTAAGAGATCGGGATGGGGAGAATAAAGAAAGACAAAGTAAAGTAGAGTAGGAAGGAAGCAAGCAAGACCATGTACATATGGTATACAACATTCAGAATGTGGACCTACTTACTTGTGTATTGACTCAACAGTATTTCTTCTGATGGAATTAAGGATGGATTTAAGAAAGATACGTTACCTAGTAACACTTTTCAAAGTCCTTTTCTTCCATGAATATTTATTGAACGATTTACTCTGTAGCGTACTATTCGCATTTCTTACTGTACCAATAGAACCTTCCAGCAAGGGTAGTGAAGACACCTCCTTGGAATAGGGTGGAGACCATACAAATGCAGAAAAGCTAAGAAATACTATACATATTTTTGGAGGTAGACTTGGTGATTTATCAAATGCCGAGTGTCAAGGGGGGAGAGTCAACAAGAATGACTCTAAGATTTCTGGCATAAGCAACTCAGTAGATAATAATACATTTACTAGGATAAAGTTGTCTGAAAAGTAATCCACCTTCTAAAAACATTTCATTGGACATCAATAAATGACAATTCACAGAGGATGTAGGAACAAAGGCTACTCATTAATAATATTCAAGTTAATGTTGAGAAGGGCATTTTCTAAATTTATTGTTTAGAATAAATAATATCTTAGTAATATCAAAATTATACAATAACAACATTTAATATTTAACTATTGATGTCTATCTAAATGCCTGGTAAATATTTATATTGATGCTGAAATCACCTAATTAAATTTCAAACTGGAATAGAAATTAACTCACTCATAAAACAGGCTTTAAAACTCTATTATGTGCATAATTGTATGAACAATTTCCAAAAACTGTTTTGCTTTTTATAAACCTGCCTACTTTATGGTCCTAACTATGGATCTGATAAAATGTCAATAAGATATTATGAACATCTATATATATCTTCCCTGCAGTTATATACTATTCTTGCAGATTTGACATGTTTTTACTTCACTGTCATAAATATGCAATCAGTCTCTTTTGATAAGTGAAGTTAAAAAGTTGGGTAGCATGCTAAAATTGGCATTCTTGAATTCATGTAGGCAACTGTTATTCAAAATAACATAAAACTATGCTAGCAAATACTCTGAGGGACACAAATCCAGAGTGAAGTCTACTACTACCACATTCAGTTTGAGTTAAATATTTTCACAGTGATAGAAGTATGGCATTATACAATTTGAGTAATACTTGACTTTAAATAAAATTTTATGAACATGCCAAATTCAAGAAAGAAACATGCTTTATTTAAAAAAAATGAAAGCTAGCCTGTTGTGATCTTATTTAATGTCTTTGAAATAACACAAACATTTCTTCATCACTAGATCTGTTTAGCTGTAAAATAGTCTTCCCTTTATCTCTGCCCTGGTGGCCCCTTGCTCTTCATGGATAGCACCAGTGGAACTCTGACCTAGACATTAAATCCTGCTTGACCTACTTTGGGAAAATCCTGTCCCTGGCTATGTAATAAACTATGTTACTTTGGGACATTTTCTCAGGGTACTCAACTTCAAATAAAATTCTGTAAATCCACTTGGGATCCCGGGCTTAGTAAGTGGGTTTCCTGGTATGGACGCTGCCATCCCTCTCTGCCAATGTGTTTTTACCTTGGTAGCTGGTTTGGGTCATCTAAGACACCTAAGCCCGAGTCTTTCAGGAGCTAGTGTCTCCTTTGGGAGAGTACCAGGGGATAGCAGACTTCCCTGACAACATGTATTTGCCTCTTTGAATCTAGGCATGTCACCTGCTTTCACACTCTGAACTGCCCAAACCTACTTGCTTTCTGATTCCCCATCTGACATGCCCCGTCAGCCCTTTCTGGTGCCACCCACCAGACGCAATTGCTAGTTACCACTGTTTCCCTGGATCTTGTGAGTGGTCTTCCTAAATGAACATGCCTGAACAGCTTACCTACTATTTCCGGGTTAGAGGTACAACCCTCCTGACTCTGGCTCCGAACTCCATACTCATCGCACAGATCTGTCTTTTTCAGGTATAGATGATGGGCACACACCAGATTTTTTAAAAATCACACACAGTGAGAAATGGTATCTAGTATATGCTCCCTTCTTATATGCTCCATTTTTACATTCCTTAGCTAAAGTAAACTGGGCTGAATTTAAATCAGGTTCCAAGAGCTCAATCTTCACAATGCCAAGAAAAAATGGGGAACCTATTCACTGACCTAACCTGCTTCATTTTAGTAGCACATGTGTCTTAAACCAGTAAATTATGGTCAAGTAAGCTTCCAAACCTTCAATGTGAGGTCCCCAATCCATCAATGTCCATGGAAACACAGGGCACTCCATGTATACTGACAATTTGGTAGTCTGGTAACATAGTATTTTTCATACCTTCAAAATAACATTTTAAATATATTTCTGGAGTCACTTAAAGATGAGACTCAGAGTTCTATCAGGAGAAGAGTGGACAAGAGCTGGGTGTGGCCCATAGAACTTCTCCTGCAGTGTGGCTAGCTCAACCCTAATTCTTGCATGCCTATTCTATACAATAAATACTAGTCATCTGTTTAAGAATTAATTCCAAATGTTAAACAAAGCTTAAATCCTAGGCACACGTACATTAAAATACATTTTGTGCCTCCCTTATTCTTACAGCTAATGTTTAGAAAATCGTAGGTGCACTGTCTAGCATGCAGTTCTGAATTGTTTAGAAAAACAGAGAATAGTGTTCTGCAAATAAAAGATACTCAAGAGGTATACTAAAATGCATGACAGGAAGCATACTATTTCACTTTCAGCTTTTCGTTAGTTTGCTAAATGACATTAGGACTCATTTCCCCAAGTTCATCAACTGTGTATCTTATGACCATCCCTGTCTCCCACCTAATTGTTGAGAGGTGACCAAGGAGAAAGGGCTTAGAAACTTGAACACAATGCAAAATACATAGCTTTCTTCTTTTTCTAAATTTTATAATAATAATTATTATTATTGGTAGTAGAAGTATGTTTTGAAGTACACAAAATGGCAATGGAAACTGAAGCAAGTGTGGTCGCTTTGGCCTCACGTGATTGGGTGTTGAAGGCATAAGAATGTAAATGAAGGAATGAGTCTCACTGAGGCTGAATTATCTTCATAAACACTTCATCTGTTTGCAACAACTAGATTACACTTCTATGGAAAACAACTTTCTCTGCCACTCAAAAACCATTTGGTGCAATGTGTGAACAGGGGTTTCTTTATGGTAGATCTGACCATATGCTGTTGAGTGGCCCATAGAAACAGTGCTTTCACTGTTGATGAAAACCCTGTTGTAGTTGATTCTCAGATATGTAACCATATATAGTCTCTATTACTGGAAGAAAAATAAAGAAAAATCCATTATTCTACTTTCACACTCTGAACTGCCCAAACCTGCTAGCTAAGCTTTCTTGCCAATAACCAAATACTCCTAATCCAACCAAGAAAATCATCCCAAATGTAGAACATCATCCAGCCTAAAGTGGGAAAAGAAAAAATTTTTAAAAAGAGGTAGAATTGGTATGTAACTAGCATCTTCTTTTTTAAACTCCTGGATTCAAAATAGAATTTTCTATTTTTTTCCTGTGATAATTTGCTATGCATAAGTCTCAGCCTGATCTGTTTTCTTCTAGGTCCTAGAAACTGGGAATGTAATTTCTAGAAGTTATTCGCATTTTGACAAAATTCCATTACGATAAAGCAATTTGGTTCCCTAGAGTTGATGATAAAGTGAACTTACGAGTAATACATTTCAGAATTTGTCAGTATCAATAGACTTTATTCTCTAGTGCCTAAGTCATTCCCTGGAAATAAGCTGGATGTTTGGGGAGGCTCATTAACTCTTTCAGATCACGAGGTCCTTTCTTAGACTATTCATTTCTACTAAAGAAAACTATTAAAAGCAATCTAATAGCCTTGACGCAGGAACTAGAGTTAAGAAAGCCAGAACAGAAATGCAAGAGAGAAGTTATATATAAAATCATACCCTTGAAAGGCATAAGAAAATAGACCAATATATAACTTAAGGAAGAAAATACAGTGTCCACTTATTTTCCCATTTCTTTTTTGTTTCAGAATATAGAAACCAACGTATCAGTGGAGACAAAGGTGAATGGCGTAACTTCAGAATAATTGATTTCATCTGATATTTAAGCAGCCCAAGGCAAAGAGATAATACTTTAAATACTAATTTGTGCCATATAAAAATTCTTTCATGTATGGGATAAAATGCATTTATCAGGAATGACCAGTAAGAACTCATGGTATTGCAGCAATGTCAAAATGATCATGATATATCACCTGGTTTCTTAAAAAATGAAACATTAGTTTAAAGATTGTATAATGCCCAATGAGAATAAAAACAATAATTTTACAATATTTTATGTTAAAAAGTCATTTCATAGTAATAAAGCCAGAAACTTTAAAAATGATTGTCACAAAAACAATTTCTGACTAATGGTTGATGGAAGAAATACGATTGTAAAGCAGTCTTACCCTGCATAGGACAATGCCCTCTTTGCTTTTATGTACATTAAGTTTTAGGCATGTCCTATACTCAGGGATACACTTACAACTAGGTCTATATTAAATAAGGAAAAAAATTTTTACTATGAAACAATTTTCTTTTGAAAAAAATGCAGAAATGGCTATTTAACAGAGGCCTATCTTCAAACAGTCAAATTAGGCCCTAAGTAATTAATCTCTGAAAACAGTAGGCTTTCAATCTCAGAGCAGCCATCTCAAAGGCATGACTTACCATGTAATTACATGGGACATTACAATGTACTTATGAGGTCATTTGTTACAATGTACAGTAATTACAGAGTACTTACATAGCTATTTATGTCTCATAAAATGAAGTGAGACTAAATATTTTAATTGTGTTGGGGGAATAAGGGAAAATATTTGAGTTCCAAATGTCAGGTGAGATTATAGGTCAGATTCGCATAATTCATATTAACAGCTGGCTGCTTCCAGAATCACAAGTGTTTTGTGTTGCTGTCTTATTAGAAATGAAGGTCTGAGGAATATTCCTTCCAACGATGAAGTAGAATTTTTACCAATTTCAATCTTCAGGTAATGCCAGAAGACAGACCAATAATGAGATTTAGTATTTATATTTTACAGCCAAACAATAAATGTTCAGGTATCAATAGAGATGCTAGATTTTAAAAATGTCATACACAATCTTTTAATAAATGGCACACCATGTAACTAGACAGAACGATGAAAGTGTAGTCGTTATGTTTTTCACTTCTGTTACTTTGGATAAAAATGGTATTGCTTAGATTTTGAGAGCCCCTCTGCTTAAATACAAAGCCTAAACCATTCTCATTGTGTGTATATATATGAAAGAGAATGCAGCCAATGAAATTTTCAAAATCGTTTTTTTTCCAAATTTCTCCCCTCATCCCAGCATATACTTGGAAATTCTTAGCCTAACAGGTGAATTATAGCAGCAGACAGAAGAGGATTCTGCTTGTTATATCTGAAACATCAATGACATGTAAATAATCAAGAGAGCTCAGTGGTCTCATAATGACATTGTTGATTTTGAAAATTAAATTTAAAACCTTTTGGATTGTTAATGATCTGTTCCCTTTGGATTAGTGCCCAAAGCAAATCTTGGTATTATTTACATGCATTGCTTTATTAATTTATTTAATAAACATCCCAAACGCCTGCTATGTTCCAGGCATGGCACTGTAACAGAGTCATAGTCACCTAAAACACTCCTTGCAGAGCATGATCCTTTCTAGTGCCAGATTCTATGATGCTGTTGGTAGACCGGCCTTAGTAAATCTATTAAGCTAAATAAACACACCTAGTATGGTCTCCTTTTGGGGAAATAAATTCCGGCTTTATATACAGAGTTATGCCTTTAAATTAGAATGGTCATTATTTGATGAATCATGAAATACAAATAATATTATCCAGCCTTTGCTTATTCTTACTAAGTTGTCTCCCATTCATGTGATTTAATGATTAGAAAGTACAAATAATTTTTAGTCTTGATGGTAGAGACAAAATATTCCTTTCAAAGCTTTAGCCTAGTCTTGTGAAATTCAACAGTCATTTTTTAAAAGGAATAAATGTCAAATTGCTTTTTTTGGTCATGCAGATATTTGAACCACCAAATGGCTATAAATATGTGAGCTAATTAATTCTTGTAAAGGCCGATCAGCAGGTTGATAGTGATACTGACTGCAACCTCCTGGCAAAACAGGGATTCTACAAGTGTTGAATGACTGTTGCATTCCTATATAATGGTCCCCAAATTTGCCAAATCTAAATACTAGGGGCCCACAGAACCATCTGCAGAATGTTGCCTGTTAATATGCAAATAAACCAATTAAAATTCACAGACTCATTCAACAGCCTGTTAGGTGAATTGTGGTCAGCTGTACCTATTTTATTTAAACATACAGAAAGAGCAGGTCCATTTCCCACCAAAGTTCAGAGAAGCTACTCAGAGTATAGTTGGGAACATATTCTTGATAACTCATTGCAATTTAAGAACAGTAAGAGGTAGTATACTTTTGAAAAAAAATTATGGATGACTATCAATACTTCAATCAGTATTTCAATTAGATATGCAATCGTTTTGTGTCTAATTGATTAACAATTAGCAGCACCTGTAGTTGGCTATAATTTTAATTACTGATTACATTATGACTGATGACTTAAAATGATATCTGCATGAGTACTACTGGATTATACAGAGTAAAACAATTCCAGAACAGTGTATTAAAAATGATATTAAAACCAATTCAATAAAATATTTTTAAAGAGCGTTATTTTAAGCAATGTTAATAGATTTTCCTTAAATTATGCAACATAGCAAGAAGCTGACTGTCTTGCCTGAGGGTTTCAAGCCTTGGGCAAGTTCACTGCAGATTCAGTAAGACCAAGGAATGACAATGGAATGTTCTTGGGGTAAAAGTTTATTACCTGGCTTGCTCTCCCTACAATAGGTTGAGCACTAGAATCACATCTGCATCCAACAATCTGCAGGTTCATAATCCTCTGTCACTGACTCTGCCCAGTGCTCTGGGCAGACTCTATAGTGACTTGGTCAATAATAGCTTATTGCCTACGGTGCGGAAGCAGTAGCCTAGGAGTAGGCCAATTATATCAAGTCGTTTAGGTTCAGGTGAGGGTCCTGGCCATAGGAACTTCCATTTTCCCCCACAATGACCAGTGCCCATTTTAATGAACTAATCTGCTATTTTCCTGGAAGATATGTAATAAGTCATTGTTCATCAAAACAATAGGCATGAGAAGGAAGGTCCCAGGTAATAACAGATAACAATAGAGCCCCATCCCTAATCTGTTTTATTAAGTATTAATGTTTTAGAAATGGAAAGGTTTGCTGATTCTTTAATCATGAATATGAACAGACTGGTCAACAGCCATCTTTAAAAGATACCTTGGACTTTTTTTAAGGCACAATGAGAACCCAAATAATTGTTTCAAACATAATTTTTTTTTAAAAGTCAGATTTTAACTAAAAGACCTTTAAATTAGGTCATAGTTGCAAAACATTCTGGTGTGCAAACTACATGTTTTCATTTTGATACTCTCAGGGAGTGTTTGTAGTAAATTAGGTGTTGTAATTAGACCAACAACACCTCCAAACTTAAAAAAAATTACAGTTGTATACTATTACAACATTTTTTGAAGATTTAGTACATCAAAAAATTGATTAAGGCATGAGCTACAAGTAACTTTTTTACAATCTTTTCTGGCATTAAGTGGAAAACTTGTGCAAAAGAGTGTTCTAAACATACTGAGAGTTTGATATTTCTTTCTTTCTGAAATTATTCATTATAAATTTTTAAAAATAAATATAAAATTAAAATAGTGTGATATACCATTTCATAACTACAAGGATGGTTGACTTGCCAATGGGTTTCAGCCCTGGGCGAGTTCACTGTGGATTCAGTGTGACCAAAGAAATGACTGTAGAATGCTCTTGGGCTGAAAGAGTTATACCCACCTTTATTCCCACTGTGGCAGGTCAATCACTAGAATCTCGTCCACTCAGAGTGAGTCTGCAGGCAGCAAGCCGGTCTCTGCCTCTGGGCCTCTGTCCTTGGCACTGCCACCACTCCAGCCTCTGCTCTGCTCTCCTGCAGCCTTGCAGCCCTGCAGCCCTGCAGCCCTGCAGCCCTGCAGCCCTGCAGCCCTGCAGCCCTGCAGCCCTGCAGCCCTGCAGCCCTGCAGCCCTGCCACTGTGTTGCACCCAGAGCACTGAGCGGAGCTCTTTATATAGAGTCAATAGCAACATATTGCCCACATGTGTGCAATGAGCTAGCCAACCAGGGCCAGGTAAGAATCCTGGCCACAGGAACTTTCATTTTATCCTTAATAGTTATGACTGAAAAGATGGGTAATAACAATAGTGGCTAGAATGTGAAGAAATTAGAACCTTCATACACTGCTGGCAGGGAGGCACACTGGTGAAGCTACTTTGAAAAAGTCTGGCTGTTCCTCAAAAGGCTAAACATGGAATTAAACACGACCTAGTGTGGATAAAGTGAAGGCTCCTGTGGCCAGGATCCTCACCTGGCACTGGCTGGCTAGCTCACTACAACACGTGTGGGCAATACGTTGTTATTGGCTATGTATAAAGAGCTCCGCCCAGTGCTCTAGATGACATGGTGGCCCAGCTGCAAGGCTGCAGGGGAGCAGAGGCTGGAGTGGTAGCAGTACAGAGGACAGAGACTGGGACAGCTGTGGAGGGTAGAGAGGCCCAGAGGCAGACAGCAGCTTGCTGCATGCAGACTCGCTCTGCAAGGACGGGATTCTGTGTGGACGGGATTCTAGTGATTGACCTGCCACCATGAGAATAAACACCCCAAGAATGTTCCATCATCATTTCTTTGGTCTCACTGAATCCATTGTGAACTTGTCTGGGACTGAAACCCATTGGCAAGATACCTAGCAATTTCTTCCTAGGTTACTCTTCAAACAAAATGAAAGCATATGTTTACAGAAAAACTTCTACACAAATGTTCACAGCAGTATTATTTATAATAGCAAAACAAAACAAAACAGAAGAACTGGGAACATTCCAAATGCCCATCATCTGATGAATGAATAAACAACCTGGGTACATCCATATAATGGA
This sequence comes from Manis javanica, assembly GCF_040802235.1. Classification (NCBI taxonomy): domain Eukaryota; kingdom Metazoa; phylum Chordata; class Mammalia; order Pholidota; family Manidae; genus Manis; species Manis javanica. The sequence continues at coordinate 106,346,527 of NC_133164.1, read as the reverse complement.
ATATTATTTGACCATAAAAAGGAATGAAGTATTGAAACATGCTGCAACATAGATAAACCTCAAAAACATTATCATAATTGAAAGCAGTCACTTACAAGAGACCAAATGGTGAATAATTCCATTTATATGAAATGTGCAAATAGTCAAATCTTAGGGAGAGAAAGTAGATTAGAGCTTACCTAAGGCTGAGGGAAGTAGGGGTAGGAGGAAATTAAGGATCACTGCTAAAGAATACAAGGTTTCTTCTGTGGATGATAAAATGTTATAAAATTAATTGTGGTGATGCTTGTGTAATTTTACATGAGTGAACTGTATGGTATGTGAATTATATCAAAAAAGATGCTACAAAAATAACTGTACTACAAAATCATTAGAATTGTACAATGAACCCCAGTGTGCCCATCACTTGATTTCACATTGTTTATTTCCCCACTCATTCTACATATCTACTAAACTCTTAGATTTTATTTAAAGAAATTCTACATACGTTTGTCAAGTGGAGAAACATACCTACATTGTGTTGGTCTTGCTGTAAGTGGGAAGTGCGTTCTGAAGGGACTGAATATAATCTTTTTTTTTTTTTTTTTTAGTCTACCATTACTGGTACAATGTCCTATACATGTGGTACTGACAAATGTTTGCAAATGGTCATGGTGACAGGCTAGGCTACATATGACCTCCGGAAGGAAGCAGCACGCAGAGCAGCTGCATTAAACCCCACTGCTTCGGGTGCTTCCTTTGAGGACATTTAGAAAGTGGGGTAAAACTAGGGACTAAGGGATTTGCAAAGCGCTCAGGTGTTGAAGAGCTCTAATTATGTCCTGGGAAACTTTGTGGGGCTACCACCCAACTCCTTAAAATAATTATTGTGTAACAGAACTAGATGGCAAAACATGGTTCCAGCCTACACAGGGTGTTTTCTTAGGCAATTGGAGGGAACAGAGAATGGAGGTTGGTGAACTACTGGATACAAATGAATGGGTACACTAGGTGTGAAGTTGATGAAAGGTCTCAGAAACTATTTTGTATGCTTATTTATTTGCTTACGCCCAAGAAACTGAAATGAGGATACAGGCATGTTTTCATGGGCTATGTGCTTTCTCTCATAGTGCTTATCACAGTTCTGCATTTCCATTTATTTGTTTGATGATTTGGTTAATGTCTTTTTAAACTCTCCTGCTGTATCTTACCACAGGGTCCCTGGCACCAAGAATGTCTATAATTTAGAATACATTCAATATATAGTTATTGAATAAATTAACAAATAAGCATTTTAATGGAATTGGTTCTTCATTCAATCATATTTCACTTAAAATCATAATACTTTCCTTTTCCTTATTAACAAAGATATCAACAGCATAGCATTACACTTGGAAGATGTCTCTTAGCCTTATTTGGCTCACTCATGCAATGAAAAAAGAAAGGGATAACAGGGTAGCAGCTCCTATGGAGTCTGACAAAAGTTTGGATTAAAAAATGCAGAGGCTTAAAAATGAGAGTGTATTTGTGAGGAGGAAAATGATTACCTAAATTCAAGTGAAATAAACTGCAGTGAAAAACAAACAAAACAACTATCTGAATTATGGTTCTCCAAACTTCCACCAGGGGATATCCCTAGAGTAAGAATGGGGGTATGTTGGTGGGGACAATGTTGAAAAGAAATGAAGTGTGGAGTCCAGGATACCCTGGAGAAGAGTGGGGAATGGTGAGCAGGTCCTGTGGCTGAAATGTCATCCAACCGGATGCTCAGGAAGCAGGGTGAGCCTATTCTTAACACTGGCAAACTCTTGCTAGAGCTAATAAAAAATTAAGTAAATGCCAAGCAAGTAACAACAATCATGGCACATATATATTTTTTGATTAAAATTGCACATTGAAATATATATAGATATTTTTTTGGTTACAGATATTGATCATATACAATTATAATACTGGCCCATGGTTTAATTTTCCTTCTCAATCTTTTTTCTGTGGTATGAAGGAAGTCGTCTAGGAGAACAATGGAAGAAGTGTAATAAAAAATAAAAAGTTCTACTTTTAACTTTTTATCTGAAGTTATATCAAAATTAGATTGAAGTACCATGAAAACATCTTTAAAATAAATGGATCAAATCAGCAAACACTTCCTTCCTACATTAATGTCTTAGTTGAAGACACTGAATCAGAATATGAAAGAAAGAAAGATGTTTCTTCCCTGGAATAAACCAGAATACACTTTTAAGTAGCCATTCTGAAGGCGACCTTGTCCATCTATCACGTTATAGCCAACCTACACGTAAACATTTCTACCCTTTAAACTCCAGGTTTTCCTTATGCATGAATTCTGGCTGAACTCTTTTCTTTTGGCTCTAAGCTTTATGATTCATATGAAATATTGAAATGCTTAAACAAAAATACTTCCCTACTCTTGAGTTGCCTGTAGGTCAGTTGTACATACATTCCCTTTGCAATCATTAGGTCAGGGCTGACTTACTGATTCCTTCTTTTATGTCCCCTTTATTGTTCTGTTCTTTGGTGAGTTATTATGTAAAGATCATGTGATATAGTCACTGACTATTACTAGGGAAGGCAAATGACCCATAGTCAACACTCAACGCACACTTTATTTTTAGGATTAATAACTAGGGTTATACAGTGCAGGCATTTAAATTTTGTACTCAGCGGCATTTATTTAATTAGAAGAATGCTCTGCCCCCTGCACAAATTCAATACCATAAGGCTAAATGCTATCATGTGTGCATCTTACATATTAACTTAGAGATGAAAACAGAGTCTCTATCTCATTTTGTTGTTTCCCACTTTAAGACATGAATATTTTTAAAGATTGGTCTGACAGTGGAAAATAGTAGGAAGGCTGTGGAGAGATGTTAACACGTGGAAATGCCATTCTAATGTTCCACATTTCTTATGACACTATAGTGTAATGAACTCCTAAGATATTAAATAACTTTTTCTACTCAATTTCCTATATCGTAGGTATTTTGAAAACAAGGACAGAGAAACAAAGTGACTCTTGGTTGTTTGGGGAAAATTATATACACAAGTCACTAATTTTCTAAATCTCTACTTCAGAAACTTTCTATGAGAACTCTTGCCTTTTCAATGTACGTTATCTTATCTGGGGGTGGATGTGTTAAGAGATAAGAGGGGAGATGACACTCAAGTTTTGATCCTACTCATCAGGTGCTCTTGTCTAGGCAACAGTGAGTGATAAGAGGACAGTCTTCACGTCTGTAAGGCCTGGGTTTAAATCCCATTTACTGTCATTTACTAGCCATGTGACACAACTGTGCTTTTAACTTTGTTTTGTAAGTAGAATTTAAAACACACACACACACACACATAAGAACAGACAACTGCAAAATGATAACCTAACAGGATCCTGGTGAGAATTAACACAATAATTTTTATCAGAGAGTCATGTTGTAGGTGTTGAATAAAACCATCTCTTTTCCCTGCTAAGTTATCAGTGTTCCTGAAAAGACTGGTAAGGAGAAACTGAATCAAATCTTTAAACAGAGTGTGCGTGTTGTCATTTAAAAAGTTTTTTTGCCAAATTACAGTTTGCCAACTTTTTATTCTACCCCAACTACTTGTGTACAGTGTTTTAGAGTTCTGATTTAGGCTCTTACTTAAACTATCTATGTGTAATAATCAGAAGTAAAGCTTTCTGAGAATTTTACTGTAACTGTTAGCTGTGTGAATTCCTGTTGTATACTAGTTAATTGGCTTTCTGACAAAAAAAGCCCCCATGGGTAGTATTTGCCAATTTCTGTAGGTTAATGCTTCCACCACAGCCAATTTCAACTAGCAATGGTTTCACAACCACTTTGCATAATTTCTGAATATATAACAATTGGCTGAGCTCAGTCCCGGCCAGCTTCAACACATATCAAAAAGGGACATGAGGCAGTTGGCCAACAAAACGCCACAAATCCAGGAGTTAGAATGGACAGGTTTGCATTGGAGCAGTACATTACAAATAACTGCAGAGTCCTTGGGGGGCAAGGCCTTTGTTTGAATCACAGCTTTTATTGCACTACTTAGCCATCAAGAAATAATCATAGATGGAAAGATTGAAGCTCAGATGGCCACACAATATTTGTTTGTGCTGATCTTATACAGTTAATTTTAGTTTCTATAAAATCAGAAAGAATGGCATCATATATTAAATTTAGACTGGAACCATTAAACACTACCTTAATCTTAGCCCTAATTTACTGGTGCTGGCAAAGTGACTAAGTACTTGAAATTAGATTTTTTTTAAATTGAAAGGCTATGCCAAACATATGCTTCATAGCTATATTTAATAATTGCTCATATCATTTTAAATGACACGGTGATGGTCACAGACTCATCATGCTGCAAACATTTTAAAAAGCTGCCCTTGTGAAATTGAAGACATTCAAGATTCCAACATCTCCCAAACAACCCTTCTCATTCCAAGAGAACTTACAACATTAGGCTAGTGTCTCAGCCTCTTCTGAAGAGAGGTTCTGCAAAGAGGAGATTACATATTGCTACTTTATTCTCTATATAAATACACAGATATACTTAATAGCAAATTATGAAATAGTTGCTCTCTTAGGTTAAGCCCTTCTATGAAGTGACCAATGATGAATTTTTTTTGACCTAGAAAAATGGTGATTTCATATAGTTCAGATGAAGAGAATATTTTTTATTCTTCATGCCCAACTTGTTACAGTTTTGATAAAAGAAATAGAGGCTCCAAGGACATTTTAGATGCTCTTGCTGAGAGGCTTCCAAAATTTTTCATTTTTGGTATGGTAAGAACCAGAATGAACAAGTTTGCTCAGTTCTTCTAATTTGCTAACTAATATTAATGTTGAGAGAAAAAAATTCATACCACAGGCCACCTGACAAAGAGGAAGTCACCTGTGCTAGAAGCTTGACAATAGTCTACATAAAACACGGGAAGTTCATACAGAAGAGCATCCTCCTCCATCCTACCCAAAAATCTTCAGAAAGGAACTTAAATCAGGAAAACATTCAAAGGTTTGGGATCAGGTATAAGACTCAGTATTACGATGTGAAATGACCCTTTCCACAACTTCATGAACACTTGTTCTCAAAATACTGTTTCAAAAAAACAGTAACAAAACCTACAAAAATCTTTGAAATGTAAACAGTAATGAGATTGTACACTACTATAAAGTAAGTCCAATATTGGGAAAGAAAATAAATATTAAATCAAAGTGCCTATAGAAAATAAAAAATAGCAGTTTGCATATGACTGGATTCTATTTTCTGTGATCTAGCCTCTATGCTTTATATTCTTTCATTCAACAAGCAAGAGGTAGTGACAAAAAATTATTAGTCCCCAGGCTCCTAAAATAGCTTAGATTTGCATCTTGATTTCAACACTCAACTGTGAGTTCTTGGGCGCAAGTTATTTACCCTCTATCCTTCATTTTCCACAGTTACCCAGTGGGAATAGCAATACCAACTGCATTGTGTTGTTGGATTAACTGAGACAACAGATGCGAATCCTTGATGAGCGCATCATTTCCGGTGCTGTGTAAGGCTGCATCCCGAGTCAAGAAGTTCGTTTCCGCCAGAGGAGATTGACATTAATTATATTCAGGAGAAATGACAGTCACATCACTGGGAAATTTTTTTCTTTTAACTTTTGAAAACTTTTTGGACTTTTGAGAACTAACACCAGAAGAGGACAGGGAACAGAAAATGGAAAGTGCAGGAAAGAGAACTTGCATTAGCTCTAACAGATTAATGAAGAAATAGTAAATATGAATTCTGTGGCATCTAAAGGAGTTCACATAGCCCTTTATAACACAGCCTGTTGTTGTACAGAATTGATATAGATGGTATGATGCATAAATTCCTCTTTCACCCACCTAAGAATCATGTAAAAAAAACTTGCTATGGCAGTGTTTCTCCAAAAGGGAATATTCCAATCTGAAAAAAAAGAAAAAGTTTGTTCTCTCCATTTGAAAGAAAATTCTAGTCTTTCTTGAAAATGAGATCAGCACAGGATGTAGAAACTTGTGCTGATCTCATTTTCAAGAAAGACTAAAATTATTCCCAAGTATATGAGTGAAAGAGCCATGAGGTTATTCAGAAGTAATATGTACACAGCACCAAATATCTGCATGTTTGTATTTTTGTTCAGATATTCTGTTAAATATACACTATTTGTCCAATCATACCCTGTGTATATTTTTAGATTTTTGTTATTTATTAAAGTCAGTTCACTTAAGAGAAAGCCATGTTATCCTATGTTCTTCTTTTGAAGGCAAAGAAAACCAAAATATTCATTGCAGTACCAATTTTTTTAAGAACAGAATTAACTATAAAGAGACCCATAGTCACTGTTATTTCTGGAAAAAACAGCCCAAATCCTGAAATATGCCATTCTCTTTCTCTCTAGATGCTTGTGTGGGAACTTTTCAACAGCAGAAAATTGCCATCGCATGACCTGCGATCATAGCTGGTGGTTTTACAGATGTGTAGAGCAACCCGCAGTCCTAGCGGCTGTAAATATGCCAGCATGACTGCTGCTGTACTCCGTGAGCTGAAGCCCTGTGGAGCTGAGGTTCTCTGTAGAGTGAGGGCTTTATTTTTCCAGATGATCAAAGGACCACTTGGGCACAGTCCACTGAAAGAGAGGGAAGATATCATTGGGAGACTAGCTCACTGATTTGCTGCTTTAGTTCTATCGTCAAGACCGCAAAGGGGAGGAGAATTGGTGGCAGTGAAATGATTCTTAAACATCTCTGTCAGAAATTGAATGAGACAATCCCATTCCACAAGATTGTCTAATTTCATCAGAATTCTATCTGCTGTCAAGTCAATGACTGGAATGTTGAAGCAGTAACAACATCGACAGTGCTGGGTGAATACTCAGGTGATGTTTGCACCTGGCAAGCCAGGCTGGGGAGTGAATGGAATAGCAAGTAACACGGGATCATCTCATTCAACCCAAAGACAAGGTAAATGGAACACCATGAGGCTGCTGAGGAGGTAGGTGTCTGGCTGCAAGGCCCCCGGTGTAGGAGATGTAAGTCGACATGTACTGAGCAGGGCCAATGGCCGAACACGCTTACTGTTCTTTTCCTGGCTATGCTCACTGCTGACATGTAAGGCGGACAGTAAGCTGTCCAGTGGCCTGCACTGTTCTTTGTAACAAAATATGCCTGGTAAAATAATGATCCAGCTAAAGTTTCCAGAGCTCTCAATAGCCAAATCAAACAGCATACACAGCTTAGCCAAATCTACTCTCAGTGTATCAAACACACAAGTGGCCCAAATTCCCAAAAGACTGACAGGTGGTTGACATGAGGTCCATCTGTAACACTTCAATTTTGTTTTCAACCTTTGTTTCCTAAATCTTTCAGACAGATAAGGCTCTATCAGCTTTTATTCTTGAAGGAAAACCATAGACCTGCGTACTTCATTTCCACTCTAACAATCTCATGGGCCTACTAGAGATGCTAAAACACTTGCTAGAAATGCTAAAATGTCTTTTAAGATATGGCTTATAGCAATTTAGAATGGAGCATGAAACACTAGTATTTTGGAAATTATAATTAATTTTTATATGTGTGTAAAAGTACTGTATTTCTTTCTTTATACTTTCAAAGTAGGTTTTGCATTCATTTAGATTGCCACGTTCTGATTATCTTATTATCTGTTAAGTGCCTCTCCTTTTTGTACTAGTACCTAGCACTGGTTAAGCTGTGTTTGGTCTGGGTCCTTTATTCCCATCAGTCTGTATCTGCTGTAGATGGCTATTTTAAATCAGTTTCCATGGCTTCAACTATCACTATGAATGGGTGCTTAGTGAAGCTGCAGTCCTGATTCCAATGCTGCTGACCCAAGTTCCAGAATAAAATTTCCAACAGCCTTATCAACACCTTAATGTCAACATCTCATTAACACTATAAGCCCAAAATGTCAAAAATCATATTTCTTCCTAATGTAATTCCACCATTAATTTTGGCTCTTCCTCTCCTAGACTTCTTTGCACTCAAGCAGGCATGAGGTCCTATTGATGATATTTTCTAGGCATATCTCAGACCCATCCCTTCCTTTTCCAGGGGCATAATCATGACCCAGGTTCAGCTCCAAGCATCTTTCTCTTGAGCCAACCTCAATAGACTCCACCAGGACCATAACTTTGTGGGGTCACATGGCATCAGGAATGCCCTAACGTGGAAAGATCATTGAAGGAAGGAGATTTGGAGTAACCTGCTACTGCTTTTATTTTCCAAAGAACTCAGAATAACCAAATTGTTTATTGGACTCAATCAAAATAAGACAAGGGAACTGGAGGGTGAAGTAGAATTCATTTGTGATCTGTCCAAAGACAAATAGTGATGGTAAAAAAAAAAAGAAATTAAACTTGGAAATAAAAAAAGACAGGTGATGTTTTTTCATCGGAATTTAACAGGCCTACACAAGGATCAATTCATCATATAGGGAAATGTTCTTTATTAAACTTACTGTTTATTGTTGATTAAAGGACCCTAGCTTGTTGACATTACAGGTTAACTTGAGATTTCCTGTCCAGGTGAAATGCAGATAATGTCTTTCCAGCAGGGAAGAAAATGTCAAAGTTTATAGTTTAATACCCCCATGGATATTAACCAATTTCATAACTGTCCTAGCAATTTCAGTCTAACATTTCTTTATTAAAGTGCCCATAAATATCAGCCTTGCCATCTTTCTACTTCCATCATTAATTAATGAGATGAATAAAATGTTTGATAGATTCATTCCATATTTATATGGGAGTCATACTTTTCATTTTTCGGAAGTTATGCTTTACCAATGGCTTAAAAGAAATTGATACTTATGAAAACCTGCTTTAACTCACGAAGTATGTCTTTTTTCATTGCTAATATAATATAAAAGGAGAAAACTTTAACAGCTTGATTTAAAAAATTAATATCAATAAAATGTCATCAAACCCATTAGCAGTAATTATCCTCTTCTATCTACTACCACATTAGCTGGGGAGACACCAGAGCCACCTGAAGAGCAAAATCAACAGGAACTTAAACAGAAAAGACCTTCGCTCATGCTGGTTGATTTTTTAGTGGGTCGTGGCTCACTGTATCATTATGACAAATTTCTCAAAATAGCCATGTGTTTTACTTGACTACAGTCATAGTCCTTGGTAAAAGCTTTTTCCTCCAATTTTTCTGTGCTCCACCATAATACAGTGAACTAAAGGAAGCCAACAAAACAGTTGAATGAAAGGACTACCAATTTAAAATCAATTAAAGAGAACTCTTTCTCTATGACATACTCAATCATATTATAGAATTTAGGGCCAGGGATCATACTGACGGGCTTTTCCAAAGGTCAGTAAAATTTTGTAGTAATTTCAGTAACAATTGAGGGAAAAAGAAGTCAAACCTCTTGTTCCAATATAAAATAATCTTTACCTTCTCAGGACTTGCATAGAGGGATAGCCTTAAGCTCAGAATCTAGCAGTTAACTAAATATGGGCTTATATTGCTAACAGCTTCTGGAATGCACGTTTTATCTCCTATAATGGGAAAGCAATCACAATGTCAACTAATTCCACTGTTCTGCAAAGCTGATATCTTTCTTTTACTTTCTGTTCAGTCCTCACTTTCCCGAGCATGCACCAGAGGCATCAACTGCTAATTATCTGTATTTGCATTGATTGGCAATTTGGAATTTGTGGTGCAATTGGGTATTACCGCTAGAGGACAAGGTTTGGAAATTCAGTCTTGCAGCAGAAACAGTTCTCTTCTGCAGTTTGGAGTATATCCTACTAGAGATCCAAGCATTTGAAGCTCAGTGTTTTACATACTGTCATCAGAAGAATCACCTGGGGTATCTTGTTAAGTGCAGATTTGGATTCTGTTGAATGAACATGAAGCCTGAGACTACATTTCTAACAAGACCCTAGGTGATGCTAAGATTCATGCTTCTGCCCAAGAGGTCACACTCTGACCAGCAAGGGCTTAAGTAATTTGTTTTAAAAGCAACTGGCAATCCATTTTAGGCATCTAGTGTCTGAATAAAATCAAGTACAGTCATCTAGAACAGGGATAGTTGTTCAACTGGGCTTTTCAAATTAATCCCATCTTATTTCACTGAGAATAATATGCTTTTGAAAATCCAAATTAATTTTAGGAGTAGATATATCTAGTCTTATGTTACACAACTTTGCCCATAGGAAAACATTTTATCTTAGCCTGGCATCCAAGGTTCTACTTGAATTACTATCCAATCATATTTCTGCTTTCTCTACTCACCAGATGCCCTTACGCAACCACCACACATCTTTACATGGTTTCCTCTCATACCTGGCAAGCAATTCTCCACTTCTCCACCATTCCTTTTACTTGTTTAATATCAGTTCAAATGTTACATGCTCTGTAAAGCTGCCTTTACTCTTCCTCTTGCCCAAATTCCTTAAAGGTAACTGTTCTATGTATACAACTCTATTGAAGCAAATAGTATCGTAGTTAAAGCCACAATCTATGGAGACAGATACGGATTAATTTATCCAATTGACTCAGTTCTGACCTCTGTGGACTATAAAGGTTACCAAGGCAGAGTCCTGGCCTCAGGCAACTTATATTCTGGTACGGAGACCAACACAAATATACAAAAACAATTCCAACTGTTCTCTGAAGAAGATTGATTAGGGTGATATGACTGAGAACAATGTTGGGGAGAAGGGGGCTGTTTTAGTTAGGAGGGTGTGTAAGGTCTTTCTGAAGAAGTGATATCCATGTCTCCTGAGACCTGAGTGATAAGATGGAGGTGGACAGCTGAAGGTTTGAAGGACACTGTTCCAAGCTGAAGGAACAGCAGTGTGAAGACTCTGAGTACTAAAAAAGGCATTATTTGATTCCTGGCATGGCAAATGCTGAGGAAAATGAAGGAAGCATATGAGGAGCAGAGAAGAAGGAAGAATAAAGGCCAAAAAACAGAAAGAAGTGATGCTATTATTGCTAACAAAAAGAGTCAAGACCGAACTAAGTATTAGGAAAATGAAGATCCATAACTGCTCCACTAAAAGACTTCAAGATGCTTTCCACCGGTCCTTCTCCACCACTAAAGAGAATGTGCTACAAAGAAGGGCAAATACTTAAAGCACACCTTGGGTTCTTTAATGAGTCTCATCTGGAATGCCAAAAAAAATAAATACAGTCTACACTCATAACTCATTGATATGTAATTTCTTTAAAAATTCAGCCTTACATGGTATCTACTTCCTTCTACAACTACAGATCCAGCTCAGGGTCTTAGCCTCCTTCGATGAGAGATTGTCTGCCAGCAGCATCTTCTGAACATTTCAGTTTCTGCTGGCACCACATATAATCCCCAGTCCCAATGGCCTCATGAGACCCGTGGTAAAGAAAAGAGATGCAAATCGTGTGATATCCTCAGATTTACTTCATAGGAGCTAGACATCACATATAATGACAGTATATTGCAACCTAGTCTACTGACAAAAATACTATTACCTCCATCGTGAGTTTGTTGCAAAAGGACACAAGGCAAAGTTTAAGAGGCAGAATTTTAACTTCCTTATGGGATTCTGGATAATGGAAGGGCAACCACAACTCCTTTAATTCAGCCCCTCGACACAATCCATGGCTGATCGATATAACAGGCTATGATCCTTCTTTAGAACCAATAATGGTCCTCTCATAAATTGCCCTTACTGAATTAGATGGAGATTTTAAATTCACCCATATAAATTGATATATCAATAATTTATTTAAGAATTAAATAGATGACAGTGTCTTTGAAACATCAGAGCCAGTTGCTTCCTATTTTGCCCCATCCTCCACCCCCGGTTTTCATTTTAAATGAAATTTGGAAAAATTCTTTTTAAACTTAAATTGCAGCTTATCAACCAATGCTCCTCTCTTCCACATCCCTTAATTAACTGTTTTTCTCAGGCTTGCCTGGGGCCCCATTGATTTCTTTCTTCTGCACAATATTATGGGCTGGAGGGATCTGCTTCTCTGTGATTGTAGGTCACATGTACTGATGCCTCACAGGTGTGCCAGGACCACATGTGTGATGTGTAGACTCTACTGAGGTAACTCACTTGGACAAGCGGAGTTGGAAAGAGGATTCATGTTGAAGTAACTGGGGTGAAGAAAACAGAGTAGCCAAAACAGATGTGACATAAAGACATAAATTATGGGGATAAATGATGTAATGTGTAGAAGAACAGTATTTCCAATGGTATGGAAACCCCAGTAAAACAAACCCAGAATTTATTCACAAATAGTCAACTATCTGGCCACATTTATGAAATGCAATATTTAATTTATCAAGTGGAATTCAGTACCCAGTGATTTTCTTGACATAAAGGAATATTAATCAAACAATTTGAGAGTTTATAAAAAAGGAGTTTAAAAGACATTTGGTCTTTAAATTCTAATCAGTTCATAATCTTCTAATTCTACCCATCAAGTTTCATTTGACTGAAATCATTCAACACAGCCATTTTGGTGACAGTGCATCAGGTCAGACATTGCATGCACATATAGAGGTAACTGTATCAACCAATGGTAAGAGCACAAAAGGGGCAATTCTCCCCAATTCAGAGGCTCATGTATAATTTTTTATTACGAAAAAAATCATGAGGTGATGATTATTCATAAGAGCTCATATTTTCAGCTCTGTGGGACTAAATGAGATTATGATATCTTAAATATAATCGCAACATCACTACATTTAATTTACAACTCTGTAGCACTTATCTGCATGTGGCTGATCTTGCCGCTCTTGAAAATGCAGGAATAATCAAGCTAAATTATTTCCATTTAGCAATGGATCATTATCCCTCTTTCACTATTTGCTACTGACTCATAATCAAGGTTTAGATCCAATCAATAATTGTGTTCTTTTCTCACTTGGTTAATTTATATTTCTATATCTGTGTTGAGCCTTTTATTTATCTCCATATGAAGCATCATTTTTAGAGAATCACATTTTAGTTTTTGGTGATATTTAAATGCTAAGAGAACACCTTTTCTGAAACATCAAAAGATAACATTATTTGAAGCTTATCTTCTAATGAAAATTTAAGAAGTAAATACCGCTCACTTCCTCAATCTAGTGTGAGGTACTAAGTACTCTCACTTATTCTGAAAAATAAGCAATGGCTAGAGTCACATTGCAGTGCTTAGAATTGTTTGGCTCAGAGCAGGTACTCAGTAGACAATTACTGAACAAATAAATGACTGAGAAAATGAATGAATGAACGAATTCCATGAGGCAATAAAAATGATCTGAGATATGAACAAATGTGACATCAGTGGATCCATTACCAATTCACCCTACAAATCAGGATCAATTTATAATGATAAGTAGGAGGAAAATGCGTTTATCTCTGAAAGGATATTTTGGCAAAGAATGACAATAATTCCTTGAGGAAGGATGTGTTTCAAAACTCAAACTTGGTATCATTCTTTGATGGGGATAATCAGTCATCAAACATAACTTTACACAGAAAAATACAATTTACAATATGCTGAATTCCTGACACATTTTACTAATTAGTTCTACATTTTCCTTTATTTTGGATCTGAAAAATAGGCGAGGGAAAGCCCACTCTGCCTCTAAAATTTTTCAATCTAGTGCCAAGCAAGCACACCCTTTGATTAACTCAGCTAAACAGGCATGCACTAAATGGACTCAGATCAGTCAGGTTGGTTGCTTGCCTGAATTAACAACTTGTTTAAACAAATTAACCAGTCAATTCTGCCAAAACGTTAAGTCTCCTATCCCTGTAACAAAGGAGAAGCAACTCTGAAACAGAGAAGATACAATCAAAACATCTTAAAACAACACAGCAAACTGGAAAAAACTGGTATGAAGAAAATGGAGAGTACACAAATGGTCTCCTAAAAAGATGCTTTAAATAGAAAGCAAGTTGCTGTGTCCATTAACTATAAAAACAGGCAAGGAGACAACAGACCCCAGGTCTTTTATTACTTCACAGCCAATTCTAACTCAATTTAGGCTAACAAAGAGGGATGCATTGTTTAGTTAGAGACCTCAAAAACTGAGTCCAGTGATTCTCCTCACATGGTACTTATGGCCTGTGTAATCCCCTCTGCTAGAGTCTGGGCTGGACCTGCTGATTTGCTTCCAATGAATGGAATAAAGCAAAAGTGGTGGTCACAAAAAGACTGTGGCTTCTGATTCGAGTTGCCTTGTTTTGCTGGCTTGCTCAGAGGCAAGTTGTAAACTGTTCTAGAGCGATGTCCATGTGACAAGGAACCAATGCCTCTGGTTAATGGCCTGTGGTACTTGGCTGCTTCCAGCTGCCATGCATAAGAGCTTCAGAGCAAGTCTTCCCAGTCGGGCTTGGAGATGAGACTACAGCTCCAGGCCATACCTTCATGACGGTCTTATGAGAGGCCCTGCATCTGAGGCACTCAGCTAAGCAGTAGCCTGGATTCCCAGACTCAGAGAACCTGAGAGATAACAAATGTTTATTGCTTGAGGCCACCACTTTTGGATAATTTGTTATGCAGTGATAGATAGCTATCAACACACATTGCTTACTTCAGTCTGTATGTAGTAATATAACTAAAAATCACCTTCAGATTATCTCATCTGTATCTATGCTGGTAGACTGCGTAGGAAATCTGCCTTTAGTAGTATTTGTTTACATTGTAGACAAGTAGTTAGAAGTACCAAGCAAAAACTCCAGTATAATATAGAGCCGACATACAGGTTTAAACTTATCCTAAGAGGAGAGGAGAGTGGTGGACAACAATTTGCCTGGACTTAACACTGAGTTGTGATATATAATAGCTATGCTCCATTGTGCTAAGTTATTAAAATACTTGGGTCTCTGTTCCCTCATCAATAAAATGGATAGTAGAACCTACTTCAAAGGGTACAGTGAGAATTAAACAAATTAAACAAATTTAATGTGCATAGAATAATGCCTGAGACATAATAAGCACTATATAGGTATTACTTGCTTATATTGGAAAAGAAATCGTGAAGAGTCTTCTCTTAATAATGAGTGAAAATTGTAAGAGTAAAACCTTAGAAGTATGATTATAATAAGAGAAGGAACTTCTCTGGGTAAATCTGCACAGTTCAGATCTGCAGGGATTAGGGTAATGAAACATAATTCTTAAAGGCTAACAACTGGTACCAATGTGCCATCTGGTATTTTGGAGCTAATTACATTTTCTGCATCATAAAATACAGGGAAAAATTGTAAGAAGTAGTGAGCCTTTTATTTCAAAGTTTTTTCTTCTAATTGTTTTAAGGTAAAATATCGTAGTATATGAATCCCAGGAAGCAGGTTGACATTCATCTCTTTAAACCAGCATTCAAAAGAGCTATTTTAATTATAAGGTCTGTCTAAATTCCAGGACTGAGACCATCTAACTAACTGAACAAAATTAGATTTTCAGTTATGTGATTTTGAATATTCTGCTCCTATATAAAAATATTCAGCACTTTGCCTCCCCACCCCATAAAAAAGCAAAGAATCAAAAGAATCTCCAAGTGGATACACTTTTTTATAGATAAAAATATTGGGACCAACATTTTCAAAGCAACTTGAAAAAGCTTAAAAAGATTTCTCAAATCCCCTACTACATTTGAAAAAAGGCATCCTTGGAGCCAAAAGCTTATGGGTGGTACTCTTTTGAGGAAAATGAGTGAACTATAGATATTTTGTGTCTGTCTTAAGAAATGGGAGGACAAATAAAAAGCTGGGGAATTTTGTTCCTATCACTTTTGATCTTCTACCTTTCTAGAATGAGAATGTCTATTACAAATTGCAGTTCTACTTGTCCCTACCCAGCATGACAGCCTGTTTGATCAGCTGGATTCTCCATTACCTCACGCATGCACCACACTCATTCCCTACCTCCTGCCTAACAGAATGTTATTCTTGTTATATGTCAGTTATCTCAATAAAGCTGGTTAAAAAAAAAAGAATGTATTTTCTCCTCTAGAAGTCTCCTTACCCTTTCACATACCAAGTCTCAATGTATCATAATGCAACCCATTCTCCAGGCCAAACTCACGGATATCTATCTCAAGAAAAGATAGGAGTCATATCACATTAGATATGTGCTACAGATTCAGTATAATCATGTATGATTTCTGGATTTGCAATCTACTGTGAATTTTGGGACTGTTTCTTAAAACTTCTTTGTCTCAGCTTCCTCATCTGTAAAATGGGGTTAAAAATAGTACTGACCAGACAAGGGAAACACAAGAAGTACAGAATAAGACACCTAACATATAAAGAGTGGAGGAGGAACAAAAAGAAGGGAGAGAAATAAAGAATCTCAGACTGTTTTTATAATAACATAATAAGCGAGTTAAGTTAGACTGTTAGATAGTAAAGAAGCTGTCCTTGAACCTTTGGTAACCATGAATCCAAAGCCTGCAGTGGCAATAAGTGCATATCTATTGGTAATTGCCCTAAACATAAATGGACTGAATGCACTAATCAAAAGAAAAAGAGTTACAGAATGGATGAGAAAGCAAGACCTATCTATATGCTGCATATAAGAGACTCATTTCAAACTCAAAGACATACACAGACTAAAAGTGAAAAGATGGAAAAAGATATTTCATGAAAATGATAGGGAGAAAAAAGCAGGTGTTGCAGTACTTGTATCAGACAAAATAGACTTCAAAACAAAGAAACTAACAAAAGACAAAGAAGGACATTACATAATGATAAAGGCATCAGTCCAATTAGAGGATATAACCATTATAAGTATCTATGCACCCAACACAGGAGCACCTATATATGTGCAACAAATACTAACAGAATTAAAGGAGGGAATAGAATGCAATGCATTCATTTTAGGAGACTTCAACACACCACTCACTCCAAAGTACAGATCAACCATACATAAAATAAGTAATGACAAAGAGGCACTGAACAACACATTAGGACAGATGGACCTAATAGACATCTATTGAACATTCCACATTCTTCTCAACTGTACATGGAACATTTTCCAGAATAGACCACATACTAGGCCACAAAAAGAGCCTCAGTAAATTCAAAAAGATTGAAATTGTACCAACCAACTTCTCAGATCACAAATATATGAAACTAGAAGTAAATTGTACAAAGAAAACAAAAAGGCTCACAAACACATGAAGGCTTAACAATGTGCTCCTAAAAAATCAGTGGATCAATGACCAAATTAAAACAGAGATCAAACAACATATGGGGACAAATGAAAAGAAGAGCACAACACCCCACCTTCTATGGGATGCAGCGAAGGCAGTTCTAAGAGGAAAGTATAAAGCAATCCAGGACTATTTAAAGAAAGAAGAAAAATCCCAAATGAATAGTCTAAATTCACAACTACTGAAACTGGAAAAAGAAGAATAAAATCAGCCCAAAGTCAGTAGAAGAAGGGACACAATAAAGATAAGAGAAGAAATAAATAAAATTGAGAAGAATAAAACAATAGAAAAAATTAGTGAAACCAAGAGCTGGTTCCTTGAGGAAATAAAAAGAATAGATAAACCCGTAGCCAGACTTATTAAGAAAAAAAGAGAATCTACAGACATAAACAGAATCAGAAAGGGGAAAGGAAAAATCATGATGGACCCCAAAGAAATACAAAGAATTATTAGAGAATACTATGAGAATCTATATGCTAACAAACTGAATAACCTTGAAGAAATGCATAACTTTCTAGAAAAATACAACCTTCTAAGACTGACCAAAGATGAAACAGAAAATCTAAATAGACCAATTACCAGACCAATGAAATTGAATCGATAATCAAAAAATTACCCATGAACAAAACCTCCAGGCCAGATGGATTCACTGCTGAATTTTATCAGACATTTAGAGAAGACATAATATCCATTCTCATTAAAGTTTTCCAAAAAATAGAAGAGATGGGAATATTTCCAAACTCATTCTATGAAGCCAGCATCACTCTAATACCAAAATCAGGCAAAGACACCACAAAAATAAGAAAATTGCAGACCAATATCCTGATGAACACAGATGAAATAATACTCAACAAAATATTAGCAAACTGAATTCAAAAATACATAAAGAGCATCATCCATCATGATCAAGTGGGATTCATCCCAGGGATGCAAGGATGGTACAACATTTGAAAATCCATCAACATCATCCACCACATCAACAAAAGAAGGACAAAAACCACATGATCATCTACATAGATGCTGAAAGAGCATCCAACAAAATTCAAAATCCATTCATGATAAAAAACTATCAACAAAATGGGTGTAGAGGGCAAGTACCTCAAAAGAATAAAGGTCATATATGACAGACCCACAGCCAACATCATACATAACAGCAAGAAGCTGAAAACTTTTCCTTTGAGATAAGGAACAAGAAAGGATGCCCCCTCTCCCCACTTTTGTTCAGCATAGTTCTGGAGGTCCTACCCATGGCAATCAGACAACACAAAGAAATAAAAGGAATCCAGATTGTAAAGGAAGAAGTCAGACTGTCCCTGTTTGCAGATGACATGATATTGTGCATAAAAAAACCCTAAAGAATCCACTTCCAAACTACTAGAACTAATATCTGAATTCAGCAAAGTTGCAGGATACAAAATTAATACACAGGAATCTGTTGCATTCCTATATACTAAATGATGAACTAGCAGATAGAGAAATCAGGAAAACAATTCCATTCACAGTTGCATCAAGAAGAATAAAATACCTAGGAATAAACCTAACCAAGGAAGTGAAAGACCTATACCCTGAAAACTACAAGACACTCTTAAGAGAAATTAAAGAAGACACTAATAAATGGAAATTCATCCCATGCTCTTGGGTAGGAAGAATTAATATTGTCAAAATGGCCATCCTGCATATCTACAGATTCAGTGCAATCCCTTTCAAAATACCAACAGCATTCTTCAACAAACTGGAACAAATAGTTGTAAAATTCATATGGAACAACAAAAGGCCCCAAATAGCCAAAACAATCCTGAGAAGACAGAATAAAGCAGGGGGTATCTTGCTTCCCAATTTCAAGCTCGACTACAAAGCCACTGTAATCTGGACAATTTGGTACTGCCACAAGAATAGACCATAGACCAGTGGAACAGAATAGAGAGCCCAGATATTAACACAAGGATATATGGTCAATTAATATATGATAAAGTAGCCTTGGATATACAATGGGGATATGACAGACTCTTCAACAACTGGTGCTGGCAGAACTGGTCAGTTACATGTAAGAGAATGAAACTGGGTTACTGTCTAACTCCATACATGAAAGTAAACTTGAAATGGATCAAAGACCTGAATGTAGGTCATGAAAACATAAAACTCTTAGAAGAAAACATAGGCAAAACTTTCTTGAATATAAACACGAGCAACTTCTTTATGAACATATCTCCTGGGGCAAGCGAAACAAAAGCAAAAATGAACAAGCTGGAATATATCAAACTAAAAAGCTTCTGTACAGCAAAGAAACAAAAAGCCACCCTACAGTCTGGAGAATATATTCATAAATGACATATCCAATAAGGGGTTGACATCCAAAATGTATGAAGAGCTCACACACCTCAACAAACAAAAAATAAATAATCCAATTAAAAAATGGGCAGAGGATCTGAACAGTCACTTATCCAAGGAAGAAATTCAGATGGCCAACAGGCTCATGAAAAGATGCTCCACATCACTAATCATCAGAGAAATGCAAATTAAAACCACAATGAGATATCACCTCACACCAGTTAGGATGGCCAACATCCAAAAGACAAACAACAACAAATGTTGGCGAGGAGGGGAGAAAAGGGAACCCTCCTACACTGCTGGTGGGAATGTAAATTAGTTCAAACATTGTCAAAAGCAATATGGAGGTCCTCAAAAAACTAAAAATAGAAATACTATTTGACCCAGAAATTCCACTCCTAGGAATTCACCCTAAGAATGCAGGATCCAAAAAGACATATGCACCCCTATGTTTATCGCAGCACTATTTACAATAGCCAAGAAATGGAAGCAACCTAAGTGTTCATCAGTAGATGAATGGATAAAAAAGATGTGGTACATATACACAATGGACTATTATTCATCCATGAGAAGAAAACAAATCCTACCATTTGCAACAACATGGATGGAGCTGGAGGGTATTACGCTCAGTGAAATAAGCCAGGCAGAGAAAGACAAGTACCAAATGATTTCAGTCATCTCTGGAGTATAAGAACAAAGCAAAAACTGAAGGACCAAACCGCAGTAGACTCACAGAACCCAAGAATGGACTAACAGTCACCAAAGGGAAAGGGACTGGGGAGGGTGGGTGGGAAGGGAGGGATTAGGGGAATAAGGGGCATTACGATTAGCACACATATTGTAGCAGGTGTGCAAGGAAAAGGCAGTATAGCACAGAGAAGAGAAGTAGTGACTCTATAGCATCTTACTACACTAATGGACAGTGACTGTAATGGGGTATGTGGTGGGGACTTCATAATGGGGGAAATCTAGTAACCACAATGTTGTTCATGTAATTATATATTAATGATACCAAAATAAAAAAAAATAGTACTGACCACATGCACTATTAGGAGACCCAAAAATGTAACACATACAAACCACTTAGCATTCTGCCACAAATCAGGTACTCAAAAGACATTAATGATTAATGTTATTGCCATTAATATTATCACTACTACTCCTGTCAACGTTCAATACATTTTGCTTCTTCCATTTCTTGCATGTAGGAAAATAATTTTCTCCTCTGCTTTTTCTCCTAGGACCTTGTTCTATATTGTAAGCAGGGGACAGTTTAGTTGAAACCATTACCTCGAATGGAACTTTACACCCAAGGTATTGGTGCAAAATAGAACATTGGCACTGAATTTAGGATATCAGAATGAAACGTCTTTCAATTTGGCAAATGCAGGAATAATTAATACATGTGTGCTTTTAAAGTGAAATAGACAAGATAAAAACTTATTTTTATTAAAATCCTATTTTATCATTTTGTAAGAAATAAATGGAGAACAGTTTCATCAAACTGGTCAAGCAAATTAAAACACTAATCCTACGTGTACATTCACAAGTGCACATAAACACACACACATGCACACAGATACAAGTCTCTAGCAGAATAATAAGAAATCGGATATTTTTGTTAGGAACTCTACACCAGAGTAAAACTTGCCCCTGAGATGCCTTTCCTACTGAAAGCATCTGTTCACTAATGGACAATATTCTTTCCTCTAAAAACACATTTCTAGTGTAAATGACCTGGAGACTACAGTCTATAAAGAGCAATTGCCCTCTATCCCAAAGGTGGTCTTTGTAATGCTACTTCCCCTGCACTCATCCATCCTCATTCTGCACAGCAGCTCTGCGGGCCAAGGCCACTCCTTTGTTCTTCGGCTGACACACAGTGGTGGCATCGTGGCCGCTTCACCCTGTTCAAGTTGTCATCTCAAAGACAGAGAAAACAGAAGGGAATGAAGCCTCCTGAAATCAATATGACAGCACTGCGATTCCCTTATAAAAACATTGCAATGTCAAATGTATGAGAGTTCAGCAGCTGGACAGAGATATGAGTCTTGTCATATTTTTAAGGCCAAATAACAAAGAGAAGGAAGCAAGGAAGGAGAATGGCATTGCAAATGAGGAAATTGAAGGCTGAGAAATCCTGATTAGACACATTCTTGAGAAGGGCTCATTGAATATGTAAGAAGGCATTTTATATCTTAATATTCTTCCTGGGTGAAGAAGAAAAAAGAGATTTCTTTATTTTAATCCAATGTGCCCAATAAAGGAATCACTCTTGATTTTAAATTGTATTAATTTGGAAGTACACATTTTCCTTCCTCCTAAAATCTATGGTAAGCTACTTTAAAGTCAACCTATTTATCACATGTTCTATTTACAAAAGTATATGTAAACCATATTAATTAGAATTGCTAAAACCTTTTTTTTCTGAAAAATCAGGACACATCTCTATGCTGTAGAGTATAGAAAAAAATGATCCCTCAACCCCCCACAGAGAAAATAAAATCATTTGTAAGAAAGCCAGAGATAACACTTTATATAAATCTTGTTTGTGACTAAATTTACCTCAGAGACCTTCTACAAACTCACTTTTACTGCCTATGTTCAAGTGGAAATCAAATATTACAGATACAATGGAAGTTCTTTGCCACCCCCAAAGTAATAAGTGTGCAATACAACGCTCTCACTGGGAAATCTTCAAAGTACTTACCTTTTTATGCCTGCAAAATAATTATATCTGTGGTTATAATATAAATGAATATTCTTCAGATGTAACCAATCTGTGCCAGGTTTGGATTTTATTAAGTATCACACTTTGGAAATCTGCTGTTCACAAAGCTAAATGCATTTGAGTTATAGCCATTCAACTTGACAATCTGGAATATAATATATTGCCCATTCTTCACTAACAATATTGTCATGTGCCTGGAAATAGGCTTTTGAAAATACACAGTTCCAGCACTCACAGCTCTGAATAAAGCAAGTGACAAGTATTAGGCAAGTGTCAGGTGTAGACAAGAAAAAAATGAGCAGGAATTTTACCCACTCCAAACCTGGTGTATAGGAAACTATGGAGTCATGTCTGGCAAGAACTATAGCTGGATTTAGGCTCTTGGCAGTTTGGATGGTGAGTTTTGGATGGGATATTTAAAAAATGCTGCTGGTCAAGGTTTTACTCTAGCCAAGTTTCCCTAGTTGAGGAATAAAAGTAATAATGATAAATAAAGGAAGCTATTTTATGATATCCTTTTCCAAGGGGATCTAAGATACACATGTGGGGAGTTATATTTATTTTAGGGTATAAAATACACAGTCAAGTAAGGGGAGAGCTATTTTTAAAAGGGCACAAAAGGTGATCAGCATTATCAGCCGTCAAGTGCAAATCAAAGCCACAGTGAGATAGATGTACTCACAGGGATAAGTAAAATAAAAAAGATAATGAGTGTTGGTAAGGATATGGAAAACTGGAACCCTCATACACTACTAGTGGGAATATAGCAGCTTCATCTTTGGGAAACACTCTGGCAATTCCTCAGAAGGGTAAAAACAAAGTTATCATAGGACCTGGCAATTCCACTCTCAGGTAGCTACCAAGAGAAACAAAACACAGATTAATGCAAAACTAGTGCACAAATACTCATAATATCCTTATTCACAATAGCTCTAAAAAATGGAATAACTATATTGTCCATACCTCAAAAATGGGTTAAGAAGTGTGGTGTATCCATACAATAGAATATTATTTGGCAATCAAAAGGAGTGAAGTACTGACAGTTGTTAAAAATGGATGACCCTTGAAAGCATTTTATTAAGTGAAAGAAACCAGTCACAAAAGATAATATATTGTATGATTCCATTTATATGAAATGCTCAGGATAGGCAAATTCATAAGGGACAGAAAGTAAATTAGTGGTTGCCTGGAACTGGGGCATGGAGAGGATGGTGACTGACTGCTAATGATTTTTACAGGATAAAAGCTGAAATCAGATTGTGGTGATGGTTGTACAACTCTTCAAGCATACAAAACACCATTGAATTATTCACTTTAGAAGGGTAAATTTTATGGTATGTAAATTATATTTCAATAAAATTTTTTAAAAAGAAGTAAAAAGAACACACTAAGAGGATCAGAAATTTTGGTTTGGTCTCAGGTTTCTGCATTCTGGAATAAGTCTCTTAGCTGCTGAGTCTCATTTTACCCTTGGCATTGAGAAAACTAAAACCAAACCAAACAAATAAACAGCAAAAAAAAAAAAAATGTCCCTGTAAAGTGAGATAATCTCCTATATTTGCTCTAAGCTCTGCCTTTCTAACTATTCACGGAGCAACTACTATGTGGCCCATGAAATATAAGAGTAATGCAATAAAAATGCTTCCAAGACAGGACAGCACAATTATAAAGATGAGTTGTAGAGACACACTGAAGAGAAAGAAGGTAATGTGAAATCAGGTACTAAAATATATGGTGGTAATCATAAAATAGTAGAACTTCATTAGAAATTCTACATTGATGTGGATCTGAGGTCACTGACCTGATGCATGGTTAAGATTTCGATGCGTGGAGTGAAGTAGGAAGATGCTCTAGAGCAGGAAAGAGCATAAGCAAGGCCCAGAGGCAGAACTTGCACTGTACATCCATGGGGCTGGAGGCCTAAAACAGAGCTTGGGTGAGACTGTTGGGAAATAAGAGGAATGGACGGGTGGGGTATACTACGGAGAGTCTTGAAAGATGAGTCCAATATATTTAACAGAGGAACCCAGAAGAACAAAGTTATCACCAGCAGAAAAGAGATTCGTGGGAATTTTGTGGGGAAAAACGTGGGTTCCTGGTTTGCAATTTTGAGTTTGATATGATGGTGAGGAGATCTGTAAGCCTCTGTGAGTCCCAGGTAAAAGGTCAGAGCTGAACTATGTAACATGTCAGCAAGTTTACTTCCTCACTTCCCATTAATATTGGAAGGTACAGAAAGCAGAAAGATTAAACTTGAGCAGGATAAGATTCAGAAAAAAATAAGATGCTATGGTTAGTTAGGGAGAAGGAAAAAAATACAAAATTCTCAAAACATCCTAGGAGAAGAAATCCCTTTTGCTGTCAATCATTACATCTATTTTGAATCTGATAATTATCAGTCAACCATTTTCTAGGTGCCCTTTATACCTAGAATATTTCTTCAAAGCATAATACACTCTTAGGACTGAAATTTACCACCCAGAAATTATTTATGACATGCAAAAATTCACCTTTTCCCTCTAATTTCTCACAGGCTGTCACTTTTATTAGTAATATTGCGCCAGGTGATAGCTCAGAAAACCTAGGGCTAATGAGGTCAAGGACCTAAGTTCTCATTAGGTGGCATTTGGGAAGAAAAGAAAACTGCACTATTTTCCATAGACCGCCTCCCTAATGCCTGCCGGTTGCCTCTGCCATAGAGGGTGCTTATCTTAGGACAGGTCTGCTTAACTACTAATGAAAGCGTAGGTTTGCTTTCACGGTTCATTTCTGGGCATATATTGGGCATTTTGTGAATAGAAAACATGAAACAAACACTTGCTGAATGATGATACAACACTGTTTAAATAAGAAATCCTGAAAAAAAATTGTAAGAATCTTTTTTTCTCTAAGTATTACACAATTGTTCTCAAGAATCCTCTTTGGAAGTAGCTATCACTTCTTTTTCAAGATATGAAAAATGTTCCTATCATATTACCTGGTTTTATGGCATATAGCTCTGTCTGTGCTGATTTTTTTCATTTTTATTCTGTTCAGTGAAAAATGATGATAATTACTGAGCTAAAGGGAGAACCACTTGACAACTACTTTATAATGAGCTTAGTGCTGAGCAGCAGGTCTTCTGCTCAACTTGAAAGACTGATATCAGCTTTTCCAAATTTAGAAGAAAATCAGAGGTGCAGTAGACTCCATCTAGGAGACAATGGAAGAGAACCTTTAATTACAGTTAAATTCTAAACCAAGGCATTCAATGGGGATTGCCTAGGTACCACTGAGAAGTATTCTTTTTAATACCACTTCCCAACATTCTGTGTAAAAGGGTTTCATGGTGAAAGGAAGTTAGGAAATATGAGGAGAAAGTTAAAGAGGGTTTACCACTATAACAGCTCAGAAAGTTTCCAATGCTGAATAGATTTGTGAATTTTAAGCGTATAATATAGGAAATAGGATTTCCTAAATAGATTGAACTCAAGAATACTTTGTGACTTATTATATTCCACTTAAAATAAGTGAATGTGCCATATACAGAGTTTAAATCAAGGTCAACTTTGAGTTCCTCTCTCTTTAAAAATAAATAAGTACATAATTTTGAAGTTCCTAAAAGAACAATTCCAATTGAGAAGAATAAAATATCAGTAGGGTAGATTTTATTAATAAATTATTTAAATATTATAAATATTGTATTGTAAATTATAAAACTTACAGGATTTCTACTGCAGTAAATACTTGATTGGCCTGTATTTTAAAGATTATAAAACCAAATTAAAACTGTATTGCACATACATAGTACAAAAATTCTTTATCCTTTATGTCTAAAGATGTTTGGAGCATGCATTTCTGCTCTATCATTATTAAGTAGGGTATTAATAGTGGTCATAATCCTTGCCATCTACTTTTGTTCCTAAAGCAAACTTAATAAAAGACCTTTTTCATCAAATATGTTTTAAAATTTCAATTTTCCAAAAATAACATATGAAAGAATAAAATATTAAGATGTAGCAATACATTTTTAAATTATGCTTCCTGTACAATATTGAACTCATTCAGAGTAACAGAGATGAATTTTCTTTAATGTTGAGATATAGATGCGAATTTTATAAGAATGGCCTTGAGATGATTCCCATACATCTACCCAGTTCTCAGTGGACGTTCTCATTTCCAACACTTTTCAATGAAAGACCAACAATTTCACAGATATGCATATTGTATTCTTGAAAATTTTCAATCACCATTTAATATTTGCAATCTTTTGTTACAAATGAACAACTCTCCACTTCTGATCAAGGACTAGGGAAGACTGTCTATGCAGGAAATTGTTTTTATTTATCTTTTAGAATCTATCACTGTTTTTCATTAGATAAAGATAAGAATCATCTCCCCAGGCAACTATGTTCAGTACACATTTAAATATGTGCATTATTATTTAGCATACATCATATCTTTTGAAAGTATTTATCATGAGGTATTTGGATCAGATGGGATGATAGTTTCAAATGACCAGGAAGACCCAGAGACAATGAATTATATGGAACTCATTGTATCTGCACATAATATTGAAAGATAGGAATTATCTCATGGTGTCATACACCACTACATAGTGGACTCATGAATATCAGAATCTATAGAAATAAGGGCTTGATCTATAGGTTTGTACATGTAGTTGTTTTGTTTTGATTTTAACTTCTTGTAAAGAAGAGAAAAAATTCATAAGGTAGGCTCATGCATTGGAATAGAAGTGGGTGTGGAGGGCTGGGCATTTGTATTTTATTTAAGAGCATCATACCACTGATTAAGAACCTTTTTGGCAGAGGGGACATGCATGCATATAACCAGGCATACAGATCTCACCTTTCCATTTTGGAAGACTCTGATTCACTTGGATTGAAGTAGGTGCAGAATTTACATTCAGATGCTGGTGGCTCTTGAATCTCTCTCTCTCTTACCATGCTAATTTAGGTAGTCCAGTACAATTTGGGGATGATGCTATCTCTGAGGCCAACCTCACTTTCTTAGTTTGAGCTGCTATAACAAAGCACCATAGACTTATGATATGTCTTAAACTTAACAGGAGGCTTAAACAATAAACATTTATTTCTCATAATTCTGGATGCTGAGTGAGTTTGGGGTGCCAGTTTGGCTGGGTTCTGGAGAGAGCCCTCACCTGGGTTGCACACTGCCAATTTCTCCTTGTATCCTCACCTGGCAGAGAGCGGAGAGGAGAAACAAGCTCTCTCACAACCTTTATAAGGGCACTAATCCCGATCATGAGGCCCCACCCTCATCTAATCCTAATTACCTCCCTTCCTAAATTCCCACCTCCTAATCACATCAGGAAAGGGTTTCAATGTACAAAACTCTGGAGGGGACACAAACATTTGGTTTGTAACACTCACCAAGGTATTCATTACCCCATT
Source organism: Manis javanica (assembly GCF_040802235.1). Taxonomy (NCBI): domain Eukaryota; kingdom Metazoa; phylum Chordata; class Mammalia; order Pholidota; family Manidae; genus Manis; species Manis javanica. The sequence continues at coordinate 106,318,873 of NC_133164.1, read as the reverse complement.
AGTGATGGATAAATCAGCCCATTTTCTTCTCTTAAGTTTGCTAAATGGGATCTCGAACTCCAGAAGGAAATGTTATCATTTCAGAGCAAAGAACTATAGCTTATCTCTCAGATGATTGTTTTTTAAGCTCAGGGTAAGAACATTTTCTTGATAAAAGAAATGGATCTCGTTGGTCTCCCCACACTTAAGTAATCATTCACTCTTATAATGAGGGAACCCTGGAAAAATCCCTTCACTTATTACCTTTTAAAACTGCCCAGATGCTTTTGAATTCTGAGACTATATGACACTTTATGCTAATACATTTGAAAGAAAACACATTTCATCTAATCAGGCATTGTTTAGACACCTGACATCTAACACTGATTTCTATAGATCCTTCATTGTCCTGTCTCAGATGAAGCATCAGCTCTTAAATTAATTCATTAGTCATGTAGAATAGCATTGGGGGGGATGGGGGATGATTTCTTACACCAAGGTGAAAAAAAAGTCATGAATTTATAATTAACTTCAATCTGACTCCTTAAATCTGTGTGAAAGGTTTCTTAATCTAAGAAATTTGATCCACATTTTCTCTCTCACACTTACACTAAGTTGGCTTTGAAAAAGTTCATGATCCTTTCTTATTAAAATGAACAATTATACAATATAATTGATATGATGGGTAATTAGCTAATTTCTTCAGAGCACTTGTCAACTCCTTAGGGAAGGTAATACTAATAAAGAGAATTGTTACAGTGAGACCAAACTGGTCTCTACCTTCCTTGAGGCAACACAGCGCTGGTTCTGTGATTAGACATTCCCAACTGAAGGGGCCACTCAGAATTCTAATTTAAACTCTAATCTTGATATCTAATGTCTGAGTAGCCTTAGACAAATTCTTTAATCTTGCTGTTCCCTCATCTGCAAAATGGAGATGATAACAATTGCTACCTCAAAGGCTTTTTTGAGAACAATGCAAAATAATAGATGGAAAGTGCTAGCAATCAAGCTTGAAAGATTTCAATAAACATTGGCCAATAATACGGGAAGTGGAGATGGACTGGAACCTTAACTCCTTCAAAAGATATAGGTAAGAGGCGGAGCCAAGATGGCAGCATGAGTAGGACAGTGGGAATCTCCTCCAAAAAACATATATATTTTTGAAAATAAAACAAATACAACTATCCCTAAAAGAGAGCCCAGAAGACACAGGACAACAGCCAGACCACATCCACACCTGCGAGAACCCAGCACCTGGTGAAAGGGGTAAGATACAAGCCGCAGCCCAGTGGGACCCGAGGCCCCTCACCGCAGCTCTCGGTGGGAGGAGAGGAGTTGGAGTGGGGAGGGAGAGGGAGCCCAGGACTGCTAAACACCCAGCCCTAGCCATCCGCACCAGAGCGCAGACACACAGTGCATACATGGGGTGCTGGAAACAAGGGAAGCAGGACAGTAAGACCTGTGAGCGGGTCCTGAAGCCGGCGCCCCTGGGACAAAGAAAAGTGAGTGCTTTTTGAAAGTCTTAAAGGGACAGGGACCTCACCACTGGACGGAAGCATCCCGGGTCACAGTTCAGCAGCTGGAAATTCCAGGGAACTCTGGGTGCACTAACCCCCTGGGCAACAGCTCTGAGACCCCTCACGGAGGTAAACAGCCAAACAGGCCCCTGTCCATTACCCCTTCGGGGCCCCGCCATACAGTAGCAGCCTGAGGCTGACCACCCCACAGCAAGGGAGCTTCCTCCATACTGGCCGGGCAAGATACAGAGACTCAATCTACACGGAATTGCCCAACACAAGCCACTAGGGGTCGCAGTTGTCCCAGTAAAGAAAGGCCAGGAGCTAGTGGAAAGAGTCTTGACTCTCCCAGCTGACAGATGAGTCAATAGCATACCACTGCACCTATCAACATGAAAAGGCAAAAAAATTTGATCCAGACAAGACTAACCCAGACAGCTTCGACATCTTCTACATCTTAATTTGAGAAGGAACCTGGGGAGATAGATTTAACCAATCTTCCTGAAAAAGAATTCAAAACAAACATCATAACCATGCTGATGGACTTGCAGAGAAATATGCAAGAATTAAGGAGGGAGAATACAGAAATAAAACAAGCTCTGGAAGGACTTCAAAGCAGAATGGATGAGATGCAAGAGACCATTAATGGACTAGAAAACAGAGAACAGGAATGCAGAGAAGCTGATGCAGAGAGAGATAAAAGGATCTCCAGGAATGAAAGAATTTTAAGAGAACTGTGTGACCAATCGAAAAGGAACAATATCTGCATTATAGGGGTACCAGAAGAAGAAGAGAGAGAAAAAGGGATAGAAAGTGTCTTTGAAGAAATAATTGCTGAAAACGTCCCCAAACTAGGAGAGGAAATGGCATCTCAGACCACAGAGGTACACAGAACTCCCATGACAAGGGATCCAAGGAGGGCAACACCAAGACACATATTAATTAAAATGGCAAAGATCAAAGACAAGGACAGAGTATTAAAGGCAGCCAGAGAGAAAAAACAGGTCACCTACAAAAGAACACCCATCAGGCTATCATCAGACTTCTCAACAGAAACCTTACAGGCCAGAAGAGAATGGCATGATATACTTAATGCAATGAAACAGAAGGGCCTTGAACCAAGAATACTGTATCCAGCACGATTATCATTTAAATATGAAGGAGTGATTAAACAATTCCCAGACAAGCAAAAGTTGAGGGAATTTGCCTCCCACAAACCACCTCTATAGGGCATCTTACAGGGACTGCTCTAGATGGGAGCACTCCTAAAAAGAGCACAGAACAAAACACCCAACATATGAAGAAGGGAGGAGGAGGAATAAGAAGGGAGAGAAATAAAGAATCATCAGACTGTGTTTATAATAGCTCACAAGCGAGTTAAGTTAGACAGTAAGATAGTAAAGAAGCTAACCCTGAACCTTTGGTAATCACAAACTTAAAGCCTGCAATGGCAATAAGTACATACCTTCCAATAATCACCCTAAATTTAAATGGACTGAATGCACCAATCAAAAGACACAGACTAATAGAATGGATAAAAAAGCAAGACCCATCCATATGCTGCTTACAAGAGACTCACCTCAAACCCAAGGACATGCACAGACTTAAAGTCAACGGATGGAAAAAGATGTTTCATGCAAACAATAGAGAGAAAAAAGCAGGTGTTGCAATACTAGTATCATACAAAATAGACCTCAAAATAAAGAAAGTAACAAAAGATAAAGAAGGATATTACATAATGATAAAGGGCTCAGTCCAACAAGAGGATATAACCATTATAAATATATATGCACCCAATACAGGAGCACCAACATACCTGAAACAAATACTAACAGAATTAAAGGAGGAAATAGAATGCAATGGATTCATTCTAGGAGACTTCAACACACCACTCACTCCAAAGGACAGATCCACCAGACAGAAAATAAGTAAGGACACAGAGGCACTGAACAACACACTAGAACAGATGGACCTAATAGACATCTACAGAACTCTACATCCAAAAGCAACAGGATACACATTCTTCTCAAGTGCACATGGAACATTCTCCAGAATAGACCACATACTAGGCCACAAAAAGAGCCTCAGTGAATTCCAAAACATTGAAATCCTAACAACCAACTTTTCAGACCACAAAGGTATAAAACTAGAAATAAATTGTACAAAGAAAGCAAAATGGCTCACAAACACATGGCGGCTGAACAACATGTTCCTAAATAATCAATGGATCAATGCCCAAATTAAAATGGAGATCCAGCAATATATGGAAACAAATGACAACAACAACACAAAGCCCCAACTACTGTGGGATACAGCAAAAGCAGTCTTAAGAGGAAAGTATATAGCAATTCAGGCATATTTAAAGAAGGAAGAACAATCCCAAATGAATGTTCTAATGTCACAATTATCGAAACTGGAAAAAGAAGAACAAATGAGGCCTAAGGTCAGCAGAAGGAGGGACATAATAAAGATCAGAGAAGAAATAAATAAAATTGAGAATAAAACAATAGCAAAAATTGATGAAACCAAGAGCTGGTTCTTCAAGAATATAAACAAAATAGATAAGCCTCTAGCCAGAATTATTAAGAGGAAAAGAGAGTCAACACACATCAACAGAATTGGAAACGAGAAAGGAAAATCACGACGGACCCCACAGAAATACAATGAATTATTGGAGAGTACTATGAAAACCTACATGCTAACAAGCTGGGAAATGTAGGAGAAATGGGCAACTTCCTAAAAAATACAACCATCCGAGACTGACCTAGAAAGAAACAGAAAATCTAAACAGACTAATTACCAGCAACGAAATTGAAGCGGTAATCAAAAAACTACCAGAAAACAAAACCCCCGGGCCAGATGGATTTACCTCGGAATTTTATCAGACATACAGAGAAGACATAATACCCATTCTCCTTAAAGGTTTCCAAAAAATAGAAGAGGAGGAAATACTCCCAAACTCATTCTATGAAGCCAACATCACCCTAATACAAAAACCAGGCAAAGACCCCACCAAAAAAGAAAATTACAGACCAATATCCCTGATGAACGTAGATGCAAAAATACTCAACAAAATATTAGCAAACCGAATTCAAAAATAGATCACAAGCATCATACACCATGTCCAAGTGGGATTCATCCCAGGGATGCAAGGATGGTACAAAATTTGAAAATCCATCAACATCATCCACCACATCAACAAAAAGAAAGACAAAAACCACATGATCATCTCCATAGATGCTGAAAAAGCATTTGACAAAATTCAACACCCATTCATGATAAAAACTCTCAACAAAATGGGTATAGAGGGCAAGTACCTCAACATAATAGAGGCCATATATGACAAACCCACAGCCAACATCTACTGAGCAGCGAGAAGCTGAAAGCTTTTCCTCTGAGATCGGGAACAAGACAGGGATGCCCACTCTCCCCACTGTTATTCAACATAGTACTGGAGGTGCTAGCCACGGAAGACAAAACAAAGAAATACAAAGAATCCAGATTGGTAAAGAAGAAGTTATACTGTCACTATTTGCAGATCACATGATATTGTACATAAAAAACCCTAAAGACTCCACTCCAAAACTACTAGAGCTAATATCAGAATTCAGCAAAGTTGCAGGATACAGAATTGACACACAGAAATCTGTGGCTTTCCTATACACTAACAATAAACTAATAGAAAGAGAAATCAGGAAGACAATTCCATTCACAATAGCATCAAAAAGAATAAAATACCTAGGAATAAACCTAACCAAGGAAGTGAAAGACCTATACCCTGAAAACTATGAGACACTCTTAAGAGAAATTAAAGAGGTCACTAACAAATGGAAACTCATCCCATGCTCCTGGCTAGGAAGAATTAATATCGTCAAAATGGCCATCCTGCCCAAAGCAATATACAGATTCGATGCAATCCTTATCAAACTACCAACAGCCTTCTTCAATGAACTGGAACAGATAGTTCAAAAATTTATATGGAAACACCAAAGACCCCGAATAGCTAAAGCAATCCTAAGAAGGAAGAATAAAGTAGGGAGGATCTCACTCCCCAACTTCAAGCTCTACTACAAAGCCACAGTAATCAAGACAGTTTGGTACTGGCACAAGAACAGAGCCACAGAACAGTGGAACAGAATAGAGACTCCAAACATTAACCCAAACATATATGGTCAACTAATATTCGATAAAGGGGCGATGGACATACAATGGGGAAATGACAGTCTCTTCAACAGATGGTGCTGGCAAAACTGGGCAGCTACATGTAAGAGAATGAAACTGGATCACTGTCTAACTCCATACCCAAAAGTAAATTCGAAATGGATCAAAGACTTGAATGTAAGTCATGAAACCATAAAACTCTTAGAAAAAAACATAGCCAAAAATCTCTTAGACATAAACATGAGTGACCTCTTCTTGAACATATCTCCCCAGGCAAGGGAAACAAAAGCAAAAATGAACAAATGGGACTATATCAAGCTGAAAAGCTTCTGTACAGCAAATGACACCATCAATAGAACAAAAAGGTATCCTACAGTATGGGAGAATATATTCATAAATGACAGATCTGATAAAGGGTTGACGTCCAAAATATATAAAGAGCTCACACACCTCAACAAACAAAAAGCAAATAATCCAATTAAAAAATGGGCAGAGGAGCTGAATAGACAGTTCTCTAACGAATAAATTCAGATGGCCAACAGACACATGAAAAGATGCTCCACATCGCTTGTCATCAGAGAACTGCATATTAAAACCACAATGAGATATCATCTCACACCAGTAAGTATGGCTACCATCCAAAAGACAAACAACAATGTTGGTGAGGTTGTGGAGAAAGGGGAACCCTCCTACACTGCTGGTGGGAATGTAAATTAGTTCAACCATTGTAGAAAGCAGTATGGAGGTTCCTCAAAATGCTCAAAATAGAAATACCATTTGACCCAGGAATTCCACTTCTAAGAATTTATGCTAAGAATGCAGCACTCCAGTTTGAAAAACACAGATGCACCCCTATGTTTATTGCTGCACTACTTACAATAGCCAAGATATGGAAGCAACCTAAATGTCCGTCAGTAGATGAATGGATAAAGAAGATGTGGTACCTATACACAATGGAATATTACTCAGCTATAAGAAAAAAACAGATCCTACCATTTGCAACAACATGGATGGAGTTAGAGGGTATTATGCTCAGTGAAATAAGCCAGGCGGAGAAAGACAAGTACCAAATGATTTCACTCATATGTGGAGTATAAGAACAAAAGAAAACTGAAGGAACAAAACAGCAGCAGAAGCACAGAACCCAAGACTGGACTAACAGTTACCAAAGGGAAAGAGACTGCAGAGGACGGGTGGGAAGGGAGGGATAAGGGCAGGAAAAAAGAAAGGGGGCATTACGATTAACAAGTATAGTGGGGGGGGGCGGGGCACAGGGAAAGCTGTGCAACACAGAGAAGACAAGTAGTGATTTTACAGCATCTTACTATGTTGATGGACAGTGACTGCGAACGGGTATTTGGGTGGGACTTGGAGAAGGGGGGAGCCTAGTAAACATAATGTCCTTCATGTAATTGTAGATTAATGATACCAAAATAAAATTAATGTAAAAAAAAAGATATAGGTAAGAAAGAGGTGTGGTAGATTATGAAACACCCCAGACTCACTGTCTGTTAGGGTTCTGGTCATTTATATCTGTGGCTGAATCCAGCTAATCCCCTCAGTATCATGAGCTACTAGACTTTATCCCTTAGTTTTCTTCCCTCATGAACTCAAAGTGAGAGCATTGGAAGGAGTGAATATACTCTACAAATGAAACTATCGCCACAAGTTGAGGTTTTAAAATATAAGATTTGTTTCCAAACTGTTTATTAAACTCAATCTAGGGCTTCAGTCTATTCTGTCGTGATCAATAATCGAGGTCTCTGGGTGACTTTCTCCCCAGATGATGGAAAAGTGACCCTCCTGAACTCAGTGACCAGGCTTTCCACTTCTTCAGTCTTGCACAGCCCTCCTCTTAGTTCTGAGCACAGAGAAGGACTTGAAAAGATACCTTCTGATGTAGTATTCCTCATTGTTGCTCATGCTGGGCCTAGGAATAGTTCATTCTTTCTCACAGAATTTTTAAATCCTTTTAGATTGCATTGATTTGTTGACCTAAAGACCTACAGATTTTGTGTTATTTTGGAAATAAATTTCACACTTAAGATATATTTGTGACACCTGTTTTTATACTAAATATTTTTCTGTCGGTGAACACATTCGCACACCAACCATCTGAAACCCCTAGAATGACTAAGACTTTCCTTGGTGTCATTCTTTCTCTTGTCTTAACCCTTTGTTTTTATCATATTCTAACAATCTACTTGTATTTCTATTTTATTTTGTTTCTTTACCGTAGACCATCTAAAATTCTGTGTAGCAGATAAAGACTTGCAAAAATACATAAAATACACACATGACTTGCATCGGAAGAGATTTCTTGTAAAAAAAAGCATAGGTCAAATTTGGTGAAAAGGGTCTGAAGCAGCATGTTTGATGGTTTTTATTAGGCAAAATCATTTGGTTTAAATAGGACAACTTCTTGGCTTTTTGATTTTGATTGCTCTTGTGGGAAAACATATTCACCAATAACATATTCAAGTTCTATACAGGTAATTACGTATATGTATATGCACATTCTGCAAGTACAGCCATCAACTCTTCGTATGAAATGAGTAGTACTGTCTGTAACTTTTACAATAAAAAAAAAAGTATATATATATACTTGATTTCAAAGAGAATCCTAGGAGAGTAGATTAGAATTAGGTAAAGTGTAGGAAGATTCTTTTGGGGCTGGTATGGAGTTACAGGTAGGATTTGGACAAGATATTGATTATTTGTACTATATGAATTCCAATCATATTTGTGCTATTGGTAGCTTTATCTATAAAACATGGCGCAATTACTCATTTCCATTTAAATGAATTAATCTGAGTTAGATGCAGAAACATAAAAGTGAAGAGAGTTCAATGTGCAACGGGAAGGAAGGCACACTAAACAGACTGGGGCTTTGCGGGGGGGTTAAAGCTGGCAAATCTTGCTCCGGCCGCTCACACTGCGCCATCTGCAGGCAATACGGAACATTCATGGAGAATTTTCAAGCAGAAAACTTGCATAATCATAGAGGTGCTTTGGCCACATCAGCCAGAAAGCAACAGGAGGAGGAGGAGGGCTGGAGTCATTTATTTCACAGCATTCGTCATTCATTATTTTTCTTGATTTTTAAAATTAATTTGTCTTTAATCCAAAATGGAAGTTTTTAGAGAAAAACCTTATTATTTCTTTTGTGGAGAACAGAATCAAATATCCTATATGGTGAAGTTTTAATCATTAAGGAAATATAGGAATGTACGTCACTTAATCTGATTGTCTACGTACCAAAAACTACTTCCTGAGGGAAGTTCAACTCTACCCCAGTTTTTCTTTTTTAGTACATGGAATAATTCTCTCAAAGACAGAGTTCCATCATGAGTCTGAATTTTAAGGTTTATTAATGGCTTTTCAACACTGTAGAAGATCTGCATTTCAGACTCCTTTATGTTATAAATAACTAAACACACACACACACACACACACACACACACACACACACACATATACACACAAATATAAATCAATCAATAAATAAATAAAGCCCACTTCAGAGGGCCTTTATTTTCACCCTGTCTCTAGCTCCAATCAAAAATCCAATTAAACCTTGAGTATTTTTATGATGGAAAATATAATTTGATTTAAAACCTATAAAAATCTGATCATAAGAAAGTCACATACCTGGAAGGTATTATTTAGCTCCCTTATCAATGTTGTCAGATTTACAATTAATTATGATATCATTAACTTTTATTGGAGATTAATATAAGTGCTAACAACATAACTGCATGGTTGTATTTTGGGTAAAATCTACCAAGAAATAATCTATATAATAAATTCCATTTAAAATCTGGTACTTAAGAAAATCATTTCTTTCAACTGTCATGTTTCCCATTATAACAACAAGGAAAAGCACATAATTCACTGTTTATTCTTTGCCATGGACAGCAAGAAGTTCAGATTCAAATTTTGTACAGTAAACAAGTAATTAACTCTACCCCTCATTTCCTGGTCAATGATGTCTGATTTATCTTTATTAATTTGTACATACATTTTTATCCTATTTCCTTCATGAAGGAGACTCCAAGTATCCCAAACTTATATACCTAGACCTTAATTTGTCATAGCTAATTTTGAAAATGTCAAAAATAATTTACTTTATTGAACCTTCTATCAATATTTAGTATGAGAGCTCTCTCAGAATGGTACTCATTCAGGTTATTTTGGAATACAATCCACACATTGAAAATGTATTTTTCTTTATTAAAAGGTATATAATATATAATATATAATATATAATATATATATATATAATATATAATATAATATACAATAGATAAAAGAATTGTCTATTCAAATAAAAAAACCCAGATTTTTGTCTCACTAAATAATGAAACAGAAAATGTAATTAACCAAGTCTGCAAATTGCATAAATCCCAAAGCTCACTGTAAACTATGGCAGTCCACAGCATACATTCATGCCAGGCCTAAACCAGCAGTCCTAAAACAAGTAAAACTTGGCAGGAAACCAGGGAAATTTTTTATGTTAAAGGAATACAAGTGAACTCCTGAAAATGCCTACCAGAAACAAGAGCAGTGATTCTGATTTTCTACCTACAGAAGGTAAAATGGGAACTTTCAGACAAAGGTTTTTTTGTTCTGAACTGCCAAACAATATTATCTCCTTAAATGCATACTTGGTTGTTAATTTTTATTGAATTATTCAGATACTTGTCTCTATTTTTTGTTTCATGGTCATACACAGACAAAAAAAGGATATTCTCAATCCCTATATGGCAGTTAAGGAGAGAGCTTTATTTTCTTCTTTTTTTAAAGTCAGCATCTAGTTTTTCCAATTGGTTAGGATGGTGCTTTTGATACCCAGTATCAGCAACCTTACTCAAACTGGCATAAAAGAAAGGAGGTTGATTGGCTCTCAGAACTGGAAGCACAGGGGGAGGATGAGGGGACTTCACACACGATAGGACCCCCGTTCTCTCTTTGTTTCTTGGCTGATTTCCAGACTTGATTGTTCTCCATGGAAAGACTGTCCCCAGTGTGACTTCCTTCATGGTCACAAATTAGCTGCCATCAGCAGTTAGGACAACATGTGTTCTTAATCACTTCCAGTGGAAGAGAGTGAAAGTGGTATCTCATTGCTCCCTTCTGAGAACAAGGAAAAACTTTCTTAAGACCCCCTCATAACCCTCATATGTCTCATTGACCAGAATTTGTTCACTGAACCTTTTTGGAGGCAATCATTTTCATGAGGATGTGGGATTACCAAAGTTTACAGAGACTGATCTGAACCCATCTCTGAAACTTGTGCTGGGGTTAGAACCTCCTAAAATACATGCAAGTGTTAGAAGGGATGGATTTACAACTAAAATTGAGGTGCTGTTAGGAAAGGCTAATGATGGGATGGATAGACACTGTCCAAAACTCAGTATTTCACATGTATTTATTCTGTATTTATGGAGCACCTAACATCAATACATTTATTCAAGTGTTGAGCAACTACTATGTTCCTGAAACTCTGCTGAAGCCAAAGGATAAAAGAGATCAGTAACAGAGCAGTTCATAGATTAAATTATGTGACTGAAAGGCTACTGGATTTGAGAAAACAAAGAAGTTATTAAACTGATGTATCAAGTAGGATGTCCACATGGTATTAAAGCACTCAAATTTAGGGCTAAAAGGTAGGAAAATAATTCTATGACTGCATTAAGAATAAAAGGAGAATTTTTTTGAAGTCCAATAGACTTTAAAGGGAGCCCTTTTAAGCATAACCAAACCAAAAATGACTAATTCCCAAGCAAGAGCGGTCTCAAGACCAGTTTCTCTAGTTGGGCAGGAGATTCAAACAAGATTTTTTAAAAATGATAACTTATAAAATAATTTACCTTAATGGTTACATCAAGTCAACATTGATCTTTATGTATTTTACATGACATCCTACTCAAAACAATCAAATTAAAAAAGTGCTAATGCCCTTGTAATTACATTTATCCTTTAATTATCTAAGTCCATGTTGAATTAGTCAGTCTCCTATGCTCTTTCACATTTGTGAGACCAAAGTAGGTAAGTAGATGAATTTAATGTCAGCTTGTAAAAATAATCTTTACTATGTGAAAAGACTGAAATTCTACCAACCAATTTCTCAGATCACAATGGTATAAAACTAGAAATAAATTGTACAAAGAAAACAAAAAGGCTCACAAACACATGGAGGCTTAACAACATGCTCCTAAATAATCAATGGATCAATGACAAAATTAAAACAGTGATCAAACAATATATGGAGCCAAATGAAAACAACAGTACAACACACTAACTTCTATGGGATGCAGTGAAGGCAGTTCTAAAAGGAAATAATATAGCAATCCAGACCTATTTAGAGAAGGAAGGACAATCCCAAATAAATGGTCTAAATTCACAATTATTGAAACCAGAAAAAGAAGAACAAATGAGGCTGAAAGTCAGTAGAAGGCGGGACATAATAAAGATCAGAGAAAAAATAAATAAAACTGAGAAAAATAAAATAGAAAAACGTAATGAAATCAATAGCTGGTCCTTTGAGAAAATAAACAAAATAGATAAAGCCTTAGCCAGACTTATCAAGAAAAAAAGATAATCTACACACATAAACAGAACTAGAAATGAGAAAGCAAAAGTCACTACAGACACCACAGAAACACAAACAATTATTAGAGAATACAATGAAAAATTATATGCTAACAAAATAGATATCTTAGAAGAAATGGACAGCTTTCTAGAAAAATACAACCTTCCAAGGCTGACCCAGAAAGAAACAGAAATCTGAACAGACCAATTACCAGCAATGAAATTGAATTGGTAATCAAAAAACTACCCATGAACAAAATCCCCATACCCGATGGCTTCAACACTGAATTTTATCAGATATTCACAGAAGACATAATACACATTCTCCTTAAAGTTTTCCAAAAAATAGAAGAGGAGGGAAAACTTCCAAACTCATTCTATGAAGCCAGCATCACTCTAATACCCACACCAGGCAAAGATACCAGAAAAAAAGAAAACTACAGACCAATATACCTGATGAACATAGATGCAAAAATAGTCAACAAAGTATTAGCAAACTGAATTCAAAAATACATCAAGAGGATCATACACCTTGATCAAGTGGGATTCATCTCAGGGATGCAAGGATGGTACAACATTTAAAAATCTATCAGCATCATCCACTATATCAATAAAAAGAAGGACAAAAATCTCATGATCATCTCCATAGATGCTGAAAAAGCACTGGACAAAATTCAACATCCACAAAAACTCTCAACAAAATGGGTATAGAGGGCAAGTACCTCAACATAATAAAGGTCATATATGACAAACCCACAGCAAATATCATACTTAACAGTGAAAAGCTGTGAAAACTGTTTCTCTAATATTGGGAACAAGACAAGGATGCTCACTCTCCCTGCTTTTATTCAACATAATACTGGAGGTCCTAGCCATGGCAATCAGACAACTCAGAAAAATAAAAGGCATCCAGAATGGTAAGGAAGAAGTCAGACTGTCTCTGGTTCCAGACGATAAGATATTGTACATAAAAAACCCTAAAGAATCCAGTCCAAAACTACTAGAACTAATATCTGAATTCAGCAAAGTTGCAGGATACAAAATTCATACACAGAAATCTGTTACATTCCTGTACACTAACGATGAACTAGCAGAAAAAGAAATCAGGAAAACAATTCCATTCACAATTACATCAGAAAGAATAAAATACCTAGGAATAAACCTAACCAAGGAAGTAAAAGACCTATACCCTGAAAACGATAAGACACTCTTGACAGAAATTAAAGAGGACACTAATAAATGGAAATTCAGCCCATGCTCTTGGGTAAGAAGAATGAATATTGTCAAAATGGCCATCCTACCTAAAGCAATCTACAAATTCAATGCAGTCCCTATCAAAATACTGGTAGCATTCTTCAACAAAATGGAACAAATAGTTGTAAAATTCATATGGAACCACAAAAGATCCTGAATAGCCAAAGAAGTCCTGAGAAGGAAGAATAAAGCAGGGGGGATCTTGCTTCCCAACTTCAAGCTCTACTACAAAGCCACAGTAATCAAGCCAATTTGGTACTGGCACAAGAACAGACCCATAAACCAGTAGAACAGAATGGAGAGTCCAGATATTAACCCAAGCATATATCATCAATTAATATACAGTAAAGGAACCATGGATATACCATGGGGAAATGACAGTTTCTTCAACAGCTGGTGTTGGCAAAAGTGGACAGCTAAATGTAAGAGAATGAAACTGGATCACTGTCTAACCTCATACACAAAAGTAAATTCGAAATGGATCAAAGACCTGAATGTAAGTCATGAAACCATAAAACTCTTAGAAGAAAACACACACAAAACTCTTTTGAATATAAACATGAGCAACCTTTTCATAAACATATCTCCTAGAGCAAGGGAAACAAAAGCAAAAATGAACAAGTGGGACTACAACAAACTAAAAATCTTCTATACAGCAAAGGACACTGTCAACAGAATGAAAAGGCATCCTACAGTATGGGAGATATATTCATAAATGACATATCTGATAAGCAGTTGACATCCAAAATATATAAAGAGTTCATGTGCCTCAACAAACAAAAAGCAAATAATCCAATTAGAAAATGGGCAGAGGATCTGAACAGACACTTCTCCAAAGGAGATATTCAGATGCCAACAGGGACATGAAAAGATGCTCCACATCGCTAATCATCAGAGAAATGCAAATTAAAACCACAATGAGATATCACCTCACACCAGTTAGGATGGCCAGCATTCCAAATACAAACAACTACAAATGTTGGAGAGGATGTGGAGAAAGGGGAATCCTCTTACACTGCTGGTGGAAATGTAAATTAGTTCAACCTTTGTGGAAAGCAGTATGAAGATTCCTCAAAAAACTCAAAATAGAAATACCATTTGACCCAGGAATTCCACTCCTAGGAATTTACCCTAAGAATGCAGGAGCCCAGTTTGAAAATATATATGCATCCCTATGCTTACCGCAGCACTATTTACAATAGCCAAGATATGGAAGCAGCCTAAGTTCCCATCAGTAGATGAATGGATAAAGAAGATGTGGTACTTATACACAATGGAATATTATTCAGCCATAAGAAGAAAATAAATCCTACCATTTGCAACAATATGGATGGAGCTAGAGGGTATTATGCTCAGTGAAATAAACCAGGCAGAGAAAGACAAGTACCAAATGATTTCACTCATCTCTGGAGTATAAGAACAAAGCAAAAACTGGAGGAACAAAACAGCAGCAGACTCACAGAACCCAAGAATGGACTAACAGTTACCAAAGGGAAAGGGACTGGGGAGGATGGGTGGGAAGGGAGGGATAAGGGGTTTAAGGGGCATTACGATTAGCACACATGATGTAGGGGGGCAGCACGGGGAAGTCAGTATAGCACAGAGAAGGCAAGTAGTGACTCTATAGCATCTTACTATGCTGATGGACAGTGACTGTAATGGGGTATGTGGTGGAGACTTGATAATGGGGGTAATCTAGTAACCACAATATTCCTCATGTGACTATATATTAATGATACCGAAATAAAAAAAATACTAAATTTAAAAAAGTGCTCACACAACTCCAGGAGTCGATGAAGAGGCTTACAGATTTGCAGTAGCCAGGAAATTGGGATGAAGTGGATGTAAAGTGACTTTATGGTAATCTGACAATTGGAGGTCAAGGTATTATGACTGGGGAAAGCAGATAAGATACTCCTTATCCTTCAAGGTTACTGAATAGAATTCTGAACTACTTAACAGTCTATGGCACCCTAACTGATATCCAGAGCTTATTGTCATATTAATTATAAACGTCACTATTAGTGCGGGCAGTTTATAATTTCTAAGATAGTCTTGCTTAAGGGGACTGCCTTCACGTGTAAAACACAATATTAGCAGCAGGAACAGATCTACTGCAGTGGCCTGAATTTGAACAGAAAGCTGACATGTCTAATGTTCCTCTGCATTTCCTCTTGTCTCTAGTGCAATCCATTTATTTTACTAACATTTATGTAATTCTACTCATGTGCCAGGAACAGTTCCAAGCATTTTACTAATATAAACTCATGTAATCCCCATGAAAACTCTATAAGGTAGGTACTGTTGTTTCCCTAACAAATGGGAAAGAGACATCGAGTTTAAGTGACAGCCCAAGGTAACCCAACTCCAAATCCTGTGCTCTTACTAGCACTAGCAATATTGCCTCAAACTTTATTTTATTATTTGAATTCCAAGTAAAACCATACCTGAACCACAAGACATAAAGCATATGACAGAGAAGCTGCTCTGATTGAAGTGGCAAAGAGAGATTTAAACAAGTGATAACCTCACAGGTCTCAGCTTTTTTCTGCAAAGTACAAGAGGTGAATTAGATGAATTCTAAGATTTCTTGTTGCATGGGCTCCAGTAAAGTGATATTTCTGACATCCAAAAACATAACTCTAATTACATTTTCTCAGGATATTGAGGTTCAGGCACAAGTGAGAAAACTATTAAATATTATATGTAACTAAACTGCCATAGATGTTAATCCATTTCTGAGAATGAAATCATTAAAATATTCAGCTAATTCTTTAAATTAATAAGATGTCTTGCTTTAAGCCCCCAAAGGCAGGGAAAATTACTGCCTATAGTGTGGTCTATCTTAGTTGTGGTGTCTTCTGGACAGCATCACATACTTCCAAGTTTGGGATCCACACGTGTTGGGTATATGTAAGCCAGACCCAACTTGTGTTTGCTGGTCTCTAAAAGTAGACCTCAGTGAGGAGCACAAGCTTCACAGACAGGAAACATGAAGGAGGGCAGAGACATGGTAGCCAACTGTCCTGGTCAAATTCCCGGTAATACCAACAGCTGACCATACAAGTGAGCCACCTGGGATGGTCCAGTCAGGTCCCTAGGTGCAAACCCTGCCCACATTACATGGAACAGAACTGGACACCTGAACCCAGGAAACCCATAGAATCACAAGAAATAAATAAATAGTTATTATTTTAAGGCACTGAGTTTTGGAGTGTCTTGTTAAACAATATATAACAAAAACACATCTGTTCTAGAATCCTTGGTTCAAGTTCTATAAAATTACTCTGAAGGTCACATGTAGCTAATTGGTCACAGGCACCTCATCTCAGGTCTAAGCCTAAGTCCATATGTGTGATAGCAGATACTGGAATTAGAGCATTGGCTTTTCTGTGGGTAGCTCATATTTTAAAAGGAAATGTTTTTCAAGGCCACAAAATGAAGCATCAAACTTCCCAGGAAGAATCTGCAGTTTCCCATGGTGGGAAGAATAATGCTCCGCATGGCAGGAGAAAGTAGATTGCAGAAAGGTGCAAAATCCAGTTATATCTGCAACAGCAAAGTCACTTGACTGTTTATTGGCACAACCCTATGTGTAACATGCAGAAGCCAACTCAAATTTTTCATAATCTTAAAGACTAGCTTATGCCTGCTAATGTTTTGCTGAGCATGTTAGGATTGTGCCCTTGACAAATTAGCCTCTGAGAACAAGTTGTATTGTTCTTCCCAACAAGCTCGCTTGAGTGTTGAATCTACAGCAGACTTAACACAAAGAAAGAGAAGCTTTTTATGACTAGATTTCTTCAGAGAACCCAGCTGATTCTTTGGAGTCAGAACAGTTATTCTCCCCTTTCATTTCAGCGGAGTGACTGTTGTGTAGATGGCTGTCATGTGGCTAACACTCCATGAAAATCTCATTTAAAGGTAGAACCTGAAACCTTCATTCTTATAGTTTACAAACTTTCAGGAGCCTCAAATTTTCTTGCAGCCTCTTACACCACATGGTCTGCCAGTACATTATTCTAACTCTTTGCTGAGAGTGCCCAGAAACACCATTACATGACTTTGCCAAGTTTACGCCCTTTGATTACATTGATAAAGAAGCTACTGTGAATAGTTCAGAAAACAAAGTGACAACTGGCCCCTGTCTCATCCCATTTGTCATCCTCTCATTGCTCAGAGAATAATACATGTCTCCTTGGCATTTGAAATGATTTTCAGCATCTGCCACAAGGAGATCTTTAAAACATGATGGCTAAGATAACAGCCAAGTACCGACGCCTTCTTGAACTCTCAGGCTTCGGATTGATTTGTTTCCCTGTGGTCACTGTTGAAGTGTCTTCCCCAAGCTGTGCTACATGATGGTTCTTTAAAAGAGAATTTTTTTTTTCCCGGGAAGTCTACAATACAGTTAAAGCTGTGTTCATACTCCTAATGAGGACCCAGCTCCTTGACAGCTCAAGTGACATTTCCTTCAGTGCCACCTTCCGTGCTACATTTACCAGCACAGGACTGTTTCCTTCATCATTCTGCTGCTCTTTTGAATCTAGAAATACCCACAGCTTAGAGTCACATCAGTTCAATATGTTGAAAATGTTCCTTCTTAAGTCACAGTCAGATGGCTTTTACAGCTTTGGGGTCCTGTGCCGTACCTCTTGCAGTACCATCTCAAAATGAGGGAAACCAAGACAATGATCGAACCTTGCAAGTTCACTGGCCAGATGTCAGGGACACATGCCCACACACAGACCTCCTGATTCTCTTCTACAGCAAAGGGTAGATCTGGACATCTTTAGGGAATAAAGAGATTTTATTCAGTGACCAAGAATAGTATGCATTTTATTGAGAGACTAGAGAGGGTGATATGGCCCATTTTTCCAAAAATCTCCCATGGGCTGTATTAGGACCAATTCAGCATGTTTTGTGAAGTCATTTAAACTCTTAATCCCAACCATAAATTATCACTGACAGTGGTATCACACCACATCCCTGAATTCATCTGGGTCCTGAATATGAACATGATGGACTTAGATTTTATCTACCATCTCCCCATAAGACTCAGTACTCTCCACAGGCAAGAGCCTTGTGCTTTAGTATTTGTTTGTTTCCTTGCTTTTTTATCATGAATAAAGCTTACAATACTACAGACCTAATACACAGCTGTTAAGTCATTTTCACACTCACCCCTCTTCCACTTTCCTGGGAAAATGGAATAGATATTGATTGAGCAAATACTGTGTTTCAGATAATGTACAATGTACTTTATATATGTTAATTAACTTAATCCTAGATGCAAACTAGAACAACAACATGATAGCTTCCTGCCTTCCTCATCAGAAACGTAGATTATTAAGCCTGAAGGTCTTTTTAAGGCAGCTGCTGGAATAAGCTTCCTCCTCATTTCTCTGGTCTGGGCCTAGTCTCCCCCGTGCTCTTCTATCACTTCTTCAATACAAACTCACAATCTCTTTTCGGTTTTCAAGAACTTTACTGCAAGTATAGAGAAGAGGGAAAACAAAAAGGCTAGGCCAGTCATCAGAAGTCCTTATCTCACAATTACTTGACATTTACAGGATTGCTCCTCACAGAGAGTTTGGCTTCTGGCTAAAACACCATGCAAGCCAAAACACCATGTGTGATTTTTTCAGGCCTGACATAGGTGATTACAAAGACTTTACCCGGCAGGTCCTCTAAGGGGAAGCTGCCCCCCGGCACACCTGAGCTGGTGCATAGCCAACGCCCTGTCGTCTCTGAAGGGAGTTGCAGTCCGGGCCTCAGGCCCCCTAGCCAGCAAGAGTGGTACTCTCAGGCCGCTGCAGGCCCAGGCCAGCACCTTCATTCAGAGGCTTCTATTTCTGGGGTCTTCATGCAGAGACAGTTTCCTTGGGCACTTCTGCCCAGATCCCCTTCTGGGGAAAAGTGGGGGAACCATGAAAGTACTTTTCTGCATTCTGACCCAGGACTTACTACTTTTCCTCTCTTAGCTCATCCCCTCACCTCCAGTCCCAGCATCCATGGAAGTTCAAGAACCTTCTGTTCAGGGCTTTCTTTGGCCGTGACACAATCTCAGTGCTGTGCTGAGCCACCTGACTGATTGATCCTCCGTGGGCGCTGTTCCATGCAGGAATCGGAACCGGGGAGCGTCGGTGCTTTCTCTGGTTTGCCTCTTGCAAATATTATTGCAATTAAATGATGAAAGACGTGCGTGTTACTTTCATGTTGGCCTCTTTTCTTGATGGGCTACTCTGACACCTGGCAGCTCAGCTCCCTCCAGCTCAGTCAAACTCTTGACACACATACATTTAAGGTACCAGGAAACCTTTCAGAGTCCTGGTTTTAGACATCACCACACCTTGCCATTTTCTGCCCTGGTTTGCCCTGATCTGACTTAGGAATGGCCCCATTTCACAGGCTGTGGGCCAAATAAGTGTAGCCTCCTTTCAGACACTCAAAAATCTCTGCTGCCGAAAAGATAACATTTCTAAGGTGTTTCCAACTCTCTCAAGCTTTCCAATTTTTCTTCTGGATCAAGATCACATGCTAAAGCTCTGAAGATATTTTTTATGCATATAAACAGTAGGCACACAATAGAACGAGACTCTCTAAAAGTGTAATACCTGTCATTATTACAAATATCTCTAAAATTAGTTGACTAAATGCAAGCTTTTAAAAAATGACTTTGATAAGTTGTCTTTTGAGTGTAGACAGTGCAACATAATGACTTACAAGAAATATGTATTTGATTATTCAGATAACCAAATATTTATTTCTCAGATATATCTGTTCTTGCTCCACAGTTCCTGAAAATGCTTCAGAGCCATTAAAGTGAGAGGGGTTTCTTGTTATTAGTGAAGGTGACCTTTGGACTTCATCTAAGGGTGTGGGTTGTTGTCAGCAGGACCAACCTTGTGACTTAACGGTTGTAACCTTCGGTCCCTCCTTTCCACCCCCACCTCTGGAGAGGGGTGAGAGGCTGGAGGTTGAATCAGCCAATAGCTAAGGATTTAGTAAATCATGACTCTAATGAATCCTCCAAAAAAAACCCAGGATAACAGCACTTTGATTCTTTTCTTTACCCTTGTTCTGGAACAAGAATGCTTCCGTGTACTGCCACACCAGCTCCCAGGCCCCATGAGGAGGCAAGCTCTTTTGTTCTGGACCGCACCCTGTGTAACTCTTCATCTGGCTATTGATTCAGATCCTTTGTTATATCCTCTAATAAACCGGTAAACACAAGTAAGCGTTCCCCTGAGTTCTGTGAGCCACTCCAGCAAATTAATCGAACCAAGGAGGGGCTGCGGGAACCTCCAGTCTGCAGCCTGTTGGTCAGAAACCTGGGACTTGCCACTAGCTTCCGGCCCCTCTGGGCAGGCAGTGTCAGAAGCCAGTTGAACTGAGTTGATGTTATGTTGTGGGGGGGACCCTGCACGTTGGAATTGGAGTCTGGGAACCCTAAAAGACATAGTTTCAGAGGAAAAAGGAATTATCAATTAAAAAAAAGGTAATGACAGCCTTTGCTTGGTACTGTGTATTTGGAGGCATTATTGCAATTCTAACAACAATTTTAGGAGAGTGAGGATCTAGTATTAGTCTCATTTTACAGAGAGATGATTAATTAATTAATTACAAAATGGTGAGACTTACTTTGGGATCCATTTGACACCAAAACCTTTTATGCCTTTAAGATTATTGTCAGATACATTTTCTATAAATTTTGTACCTGGATACAATTGAGAGCTCTATTTCTGATCCTTTCAGCAAGTAACCAGAATTGGAAGCTTTTATTTCTCTGTTTTTTATATATAAAACGGACTATAACAATAGCAAATCACAGAGAAGATTGTTGATCCCACAAAACTTACAGAAGATTTTTTATGTGACTTAGAGGGGGTTGAGGCCATAACAGAGATGGGAAAACATTCAGTGTAAGGAACGATCAAAGATGGAAACTTTCTGTGCACTTACTCCTGCTGCTTTTTTATGATTATTTTTTAAATATTAGCATTTGTCTCTCATCTTATCTGACATCTCTTTGAGCCTTTTAAAAAAATCCCTGGGAGAAGACTGTCTAATATAACAAAAAAAAATTAAAATTCTCTGTTATTTATGCTTCTGGAAAACAGTAGAGGCATG
The DNA here is from genome assembly GCF_040802235.1 of Manis javanica. NCBI lineage: Eukaryota > Metazoa > Chordata > Mammalia > Pholidota > Manidae > Manis > Manis javanica. The sequence goes on along the minus strand of NC_133164.1, from coordinate 106,297,232 downwards.
ACTGTTTCTGATTATGTATTATCCATTAGTGAGAAAACAGTGTTTTTCTGATTGTAGAACTAAAATTTTGGATGTCAAAATGTTTTTATTTCTTTTCTTACTATTCTTCTCTAACAAAAGTAAAATTAAAAGCATAGTTTTTATTGTTCTGTCCTAGTTCTGATTAAACTGTGTATCATGTTACCATTTTGCTTATGTGGCACTTTCACATGCTAAGATAAAAGACATAAATTACAGTGCTGTATCAACCCCTGGGTATTCAAAATAAAAGAATTCTTCTAATAGGCCATCTGAAATTCTGTAAATCATTCCCACCTCCCTTGAAGTGAAATCAAGAAAAATAAGAGGTCTTTCCCCATAACTCCCTGATTCCTGGGGTAGAATATTAGTGTTCAAAATATTTGAATTCCTCTACTGAAGGCAGGAAATCTATGAGGCTTCATTTGACATTCTGAAGCATTTTTCTTGTTAATCATGTCAAAAACCCCAATCAAAAGGCCCAGTGATGTAATAATCCACTGTGGGCCTTCCTGTAGGTGGATTTCCCCCTCAGTGCTGGCTCTGCTTGTAAATTCACTCATTTATCAGAATAACAGTCATTTCCAGTCCATGGTCTCTTTGAACATGAGCCACCAACTCAAGAGCTTATAGCAGAGGACATTAATAACTAGAAGCAAGGAAATGCAGTGATTCATAGATATTTAGGCTTTGGAGAACCACAATACGATACACCTGGGAGAAACTTTGAAGGGTCATTTTCTCTCTTCTTTGGGCTTCTCATTCCTCCAGTTTCTGCAAGTATAAAATGGAGAGTAGTAATGGGCTTTGCTGGATTTTTGTGAAAGTTAAAGAAGATCGGGTATATTGAATATGCATGGCACATAACAGATATCCAAGGCCCTTTCAATAAATATTAGTTGACTAACTTCTCAGAGTTCACCTTTTGTAGGAAAATGTCTCCATACTGTGGGTCAGGTTCTCCTCTCCTCTTATTGTACCTCTATGACAGCATTTCCCAAATTTATTTGTAAATGTTTGACTTCTTGTCTCACTCCTCCTCCAGGCTGTGAGTTCCGTACTAATATATAATTTTTAATGTCTATTGATATTATAAGGTTTATCAGGAATATAGAGGCCACCTGCAATGAGTGTGAGCTTGGACAAATCATCAATATCTCTGTTTCTTTATTTTCCTCATCTTCAATGAAAACAAGAATGTTTTGAATCTATGTCAGAGTTTTTTAAGGATTAAGATATATTATTATAAGATGACTACTTCATTGGTTATTATATTTATAAAGGCATTTCCAAAATAATAGTTACAATCTGCTGTAATGCAACAATAGTACATAAATGTAACATTTATCCTCAAAAGCCACTCACATTGCATAAAGCGAGGAACCACAATTCACCTAAATTCACATAGGCCACCTAGAACTTGGCACGATATATCTTCTAATTATAAATTAGGAGAGTAATAATCAAGTAACATTTCCCTATAGATGGTTATTTCTCCATATCATAATTGACAATAGCTGTCGTAAAGAATATCATCAGCATATAGCAAACTCAAAGAATGTAAGATGCACAATTATAAGAAACATGTAAGAAACTTTTAACTACTGACGTCCACAGTGTTTCCCATGTGAAGGTGAAACACAGGGCTCCGTGAGACTCTTTTCGAAAGTAATTGGCTTAAAGGTTTAAAGATAACTTTAAGGTATCTTAGGTCCTCATAGTAAGAAGTAGATTTAACAGTTAAAGTTAATTATGCATTAAGGTCTTCTTTCTCAGTGGTAGCACAATGATGATCATCTAGTTGTTTATTTAATTTGATTATGTGACTAATGTATAATTTTACAACAATTAATGTTTAATGCTGTTGGCTCAGTTTGTCACATTTTTTGGCAGAAAAAACGTCATTTCTATTGGACTTTTTATAGTCAATAATAATTTTGAAAAACAGCAGGAGTCAGAATTTAACTTTTCTTACAACCACTCACTTTTAAATGAAGTGCTTTTGGATATGATGTTGAAGGAAGATCCACTAGGTTGTTATAGGATTATTAAAACTATGCTCTCGATTATGTGCATATTCAGTGTGACAACTGGCTAGGAAGGCAGACCTGTCTCTAGCCAAAAATCCACTTGTTCACTATAAAACAGGCATCCTACATGATGACTCAGGATAGTTACTGACTGGCTATGATGATCAAGAATGAAGAGAAAACCAGTTGAATCTTTTGAACAGATTACTTCTCTGACCCTCATTATATTCACCTACTAACGGAGATGAGAAGCACCTCACAGTGTTTTTTGTGAGAGTTACATTTAACCCTGACAAGATCTGGAAAGAACTTTTTCGGAATGCTGGTTCATAAAAGGTACTCCAAAAAACATTAGGCCCCCTTACTGCTTTATCTCATCATGCATGTGTGTCCATAATTGGCAGAAAGTTATTTTATGGTCCTTACTTTGTTTAATCATTAAAGAGTATCTAATAATCTAGATTCTACTGGGAATCTAGAACATTTTCCTACTAAGACATGTACACTGTGGAGAATAATGGTCTAAACAGGAACGCAAGTGGTAACATTCTGTTCTGAAGAACAAAAACAACACTGCAGCACTTAAACTACCCAATTTCCAGGTCAGCTCTAAACGTACAGTAATCAAGACAACACAGGATCAGCACAGGAATAAACAAATAGAAAAGTGGAACACAAAGGGGTCCAGACATAGACATAAACGTGTATGTCAATTGTTTTTCAAAAAAGGCACTAAATAATTCAGTGAGGAAAGGAGAGTCTTTCAGTAAGTGGTACTGACAAAACTGGAGAGCGATATGAAAAAAAAAACTTGGCCTCTCCCTCAATTTATACACAAAAATTAATTTAGGATGGATCACAGACCTAAATGTAAAAGTCTGAAAAAATATAGAAGATTATTTACATACCTCAGGTAAACAAAGCTATCTGGAATCATAAAATAATATACTAATACTAAAAGAAAAACATAACTGGGACTTCATCAAAATTGAAAATTCTGGTCATCAAAAGACAGTATCAAGAAATTTAAAAAGCCAGCCTCAGATGTGGAGTAACTATTCACAGTAGAAAAGTATAATAAAGGCTTTAAGTTAGAAGGTTTAAATAATTCTGACAAATGAATAATTTAAAAGATTAGCAACCCAACTTAAGAAAATGGGAAAAACAAAATGTTCAAATTGCCAATAAACATATAAAGATTTTCAATATCTTTCTTTAGTTTTCAGAGAAATACAAATGAAAGCCACAATATCTGACCACATACCCATTAGATTTTCTAAAATTAACAAGTCTAACAAATTAACAGGTCTAACAAGTTGGTTACTCTTGGACGACTGGAACTTTCATACACTGCTAGGGAGTTCAAATTGGCAAAAGCATTTTAGAAACTTTCTCATCAAGTAAGATATTTGTTTAAATTGTGACCCAGTAGTTTCACATCTAGACACTTACCCAAAAGAAAGTTTATGTCAACAAAAGACTTGTTTAAGAATTGTGTTGCAGTTTTCTTTATAATGGCCCCAAACTGGAAACCATCCAGGGCCTATCAACAGGAGAATGGATAAATATATTCTGTATATCTGTACAATGAAATTATATTTAGCAATAAAAAGGAACAAGTTACTGTAACACACAACAATATGCACGGAACTCAAAATTATGCTGAGTGGAATAAGCCACAGATGAAAGGGCAAATGTTGTATGATTCCACTTCTATGAGGTGCCTAGAATGGCCAATTCATAAAGACAGGTGCTAAGTAGACAGGTGGCTACCAGGGCCTGAGGGAAGAAAAGGAATGGGGAAGTTATTGTTTAGTGGATCCGGAGTTTTGTCTGCAATGATGAAAAAGTTACGGAGATAGATAATGGTGATGAGTGCACAAAAATACAAATGGACTTCATGCCCCTAAGTTGTAACTTAAAAATGGTTAAAATGGTGAAGTTTATGTTATGTGTATTTTACTAAAATTTTTTAAAAGCCAAATAAACCTGGGCTAAAAATAGCAGCAGGAGACAGTTGCTTTGTTTCTGCTCTACTAACTCATGTTCTTCTGGTATTGAGTAGATACCTTCATATTTTTCTCATCAGTCCTTTCAAAAAATGAAAATGGATGCTTGGAAGATAAGAATCTATTGGAGGGAACAGGGACTTCTCTTTCTAGGAGTCTTTTCCCCTGAATCTCTCTTCAGACAAAAGAAAAATAATTCTGGGTACCACATGTCATTCTAAGGGGTTTAAATTTTCATTAAAGTGAGACAGCAGACAGGCTTTCACTGAAATAATGTGAATCTGTGCCCACATCCAGCAGAGATAATGATTCTTTTAATTATAAGTTACTGGGCCAAATTCAAAAAGACATGATGGGCAGGCATTAGATAACTAAATAATAAACAGTAATTGCATTTCTTCCTTTGCATTTTAAAGGGAAAAACACCTGAGAACTTCTACTTGATATTCCCTCCACAAGGTACCCTCTGTGTCATGAAGTCATTTGAAACAATGTCATTTGATGCTGATGCTTTAAATAACATCATTAACATTAGAATGAAAAGTATGGAAATTGGCTATATAGAGGGCATCCTTCTTCATACTTAGGAGGTTTGTCAAACAGAAATTATGTGACTCTCCCTTTGTTACACATATTTGTCTTGCTTAAGTAATAAAGTGAATATATTTTAAGGACAAAGAGAGAAAGGAACAAACCATATGATTATCAAAAGGTTTCAGCTTTAAGCCAATAAAAATTTTATTATTTTTAAGAGACATAGGTATTAAAAGGTACAACCAGCTCATTGAGAATTTGTGAATATGCATCTGTGCTTTCTTTCAGGATAGAACAGATACCTCATGGAGGTAGATGACTGGAGGTTAGATTCCAGGTCTGTTAACTAAACTACTGAGGGATTTAGACATGTCTATATTTCTATATTTTATATAGTATTTTAAATGAGGGACTTGGGTTATTTTATCCCTAACGTTCTTCTAAACATGTCATTAAGTTACTGCTTAGGAGAATGACAGTTTTTCATAGGGCACACCTATGATTTGTGTGGTACATAAGGCCAGACATTGTGTACCAGCAAAAACAACAAAAAGCTAGCCGGGGAATATATATTCTGAAACTGATAAGAATGGGAAACATATCTACTTCATTTCTGCATCTAGCTTTTATATAGATCCCTGAACCATTCCATACAAAAGAACGTGTATACCAGTCATGAAATTATAAATATGGTCCACTTGTTTAGTGCCGATTATAATTCAGGAGAGCTTTAAGTAAAATCTGATGCAGGTCAGTAGGAAACCAGGAAGTCAAGCCAGAAGACCATTTTCTTTTTTATTGGTTCCTTTTGTTGTGGCTTTGAATTAGAATACAATAAATACAGTAAACATGAGACTATAGAACATGAGCTGAAATGCAAACCTATAATAATTACTTAAATAAATCAGTACCTTTTAAGTCAAGTACTTTTTAAAAAGGTACAGAAAAACTATTTCTTGATATGATTTTAGTTTGGATGAAAAAGGGCAAAGTCAATGAAGCCCAGCCTCTGCATACTACTGACCTTTTGGACATAGGCACAAATATGAATTTGGTGTAAAGCAGAAAAGATCTCAGAATTAATTTTGTGCATGACATAGAGAAACACAGGGAAAACTAAAGGAGTATTAGATTAGTAACTGATATGATAGCTATATGGGAAGAACTGGAGAATGTCAACATGAGAAAAGGATTACTGATTTGTTTGGGGTCCTTCACATCTAGCCATTGTAGAATTTTCTCTCAGCACTCATTAGCTTGACTTTAGAAACAGGTAAGGAAGTTGATAGAATACCAGGGGTTAAATAAAAATAGTATTAAGGCAAAGCAAAACAAAATTAAAATAACACTGAGAGTGTTGAATATGGTTACTACATGACCAATTACAGGTCCAGTTTGAAAATGAGAGTGACATAATGTGGAAAATGATAAATGAAAAAAAAAGTGAAGGGATCAAGCTGAAAGTTTTTATGAAGTTTATCAATTTATTGTGAGTGAAGACAGTAGAAATGTGGAAGGAAAAACAGCCATCACTTAGGATGGTTTTGGAGTTTAAGGTTTTAATGAAAGTGTGTCAAGGGGAAGAAAATAAGGTTAAGGCATGTTCTAAGGGTGGAGGATGAATTAAAGTGGGGGAGCAAATCGTTGGGAAAGAGGAGGCCAATTGAAGTTGAGTGCTGTATTGAATAATTGCATGACAGAATTAGCACCTTGCACATTGCCTGACATGTACCAGATGTACAACCAATCTTTGTTTATTGATGTTGGATGAGTGTGTGAAGAATTCAAGGGAATTTGTGAGGTTGTCATAGATCTAATCTGAGATAACATGTCTTAAAGACAAATGAAGAGGTCTTGCATATGATTCCAACAAAGGCATGAAGAGAGGGAAGGAGATAGTTTGTAACCATCATTCATGGAATAGTTAAAGATCTTAGTGGAGAATCAGTTGTATAATCAGTCCACAAGATAATGTGACTACCCATAACATCAGTGTGATTGTAGATTACATGAATGTTGTAATATTTAAGATGAGGAAGGTACCCTCAAGGGATGTTTGATAATCACATGACATCTGCAAACTAAGAAGAGGAGGATGACATACTGAGTCAGGAGCTGACAAGCAAGTGAGAAATATTTGTAGAAATAAGGATATTTAGCTTGGAGAAAATATGTGGAGGGAAGGGGGGCTTGATAGACATCTTTGAATATTTAGAGTCATGCCGTAAGAGAAAGTCACTAGACTCACTTACTTAATTTGTTCCATATAGTCCCAGGGGAAATAATTATGACAAATGAATGGAAGTTATAGGGAGAAAGAGCAATTCATGTTGAATATAAATTTCTGAAAGTTAGACCATATGCCAAAAATGGTTGCTTAGAGGGAAAAATTAATCTCCTGTCAGCAAAGCAGCTGAGACATGACTTAGAAGGTGTTATAAAGGGGATTCACATATCTAATGGATGACTGAAGGACTGGGCTTATAAGAGCCTTTCAGCACTTATTTTGTGAATCAACAAAATGAAAATTACAGGTTCAAGATAAATTAATGATGATTCTGGGAAGGTGGATTGAATTAAAATCATTAATACTGGAAGATACATGTAACACCATGAGGATTAAATAGAATTTGTGTAGGACTCACACATTTAAAAAATTTGACTCCAATTAATACTCACATAATTGGTATTTGTCAGGCTCTGAAAAATCAGTCCATCAAATATAAAATTCAGAATTGACTTAAGTGTCAAGTTCATTAAAGAAAAACAGCTTCCCAAATGAATTAATATCATTGGTCATAATTCTCGCAAGTCAGGCAAAAGATTGCTGATGGCTGGCAGTAGGTGAAGACGGGATGCACTGTTTTGTTGAAATGGTCACTTTACAGGCCACTTCACAGGTACAGTTAGTGATAGTAATAATAAGTATGCATTTCTTTTATCATGTGCTTATTATGACAGGTACTATTTTATGTACTTTATAGTTATTTATGACTTCTCATCCAAAGACCCATGAGCATATTCATAAGTATATTTCCCAAGAACAATATTATAACAAAAATGTTTATTTAGTTTGAACTAAATCTGATGTGACAGCATGACACGTATTTCTCCCCTTGGCTAAACAGCACCACATCCCATCAATGACAGCTCCTTACAAGACCCACATATCAGAGAATAAGTATATTTGCTTACTGATAACATCTGATTCCTGTGTGTGTCACTCTGTCAAGTTGTATCCCACAGTAAAGTTCCTGACATCCATGTCCCCCCCAAATATGGAAGGAAACATCAGTGCTAAAATCAAAACTAGAATTCTAGAAAATACTCCCAGAAAAAGCCATGTTCATTTTATTCAAGAATAGAATACACAAGTTTACATAATATACAACTCAAGGAAAACTAGGCCTCAAACTATATGATGTTACTTAAGCAGATATTTCTAAAAATAAAGGTATTTACCCTCAATTACAGACAGAAATCATACAGATGATTGACTGAAACAAAAATTTCATCTGGTGTTTCAGACTGAATCTCTATACACGACATTTTAAGGTATTTTATAATGTTTAAGTGAAGATTTTGAAGGCAACCGTTTGCTCCCATTATATATAATTCAAAATAAGAGGAAAAAAGTACACACTAGTCTATTTAACTTATCCTGCAATCCAGATGGTTTACCTCAATAGTCTAAATTTCAGATTATTTAATGAGAAGGCCTTTCTTAAGGGATGCCAGTATCTAATTGTTAAATAATAGGTTCTTAATAACTCTTGGTTGAATAAATGAGTCCATAAAAAGAATTAATGAATAAATGGCCAAATGTCAGTCACAAGACTACAGATTATTATGTAAAATTAGATACTGGAGACCCGTAAGACAAAAACAACAGTTTGCTAAATATCTTTAAAAAATGATCATTTTATTTTAAAAAGACTGAAATAATCCACTTACTAATGAAAGGACTTATATTCATTATAAAGATATTAAGTACACTGAGTAATCTACTTTGGGGGCATATCAAATGATACGCTAGTGTTAAAAACAAAAGTGTCAGACATAAACAATAAGTAGGAAAATATCTCTGAGTACATTTGCTAGAGTAAATGTTAAATGTGGTTTTATTTTACAAGATGGTCACTTGCATTTCAAAGAAGGTACAGAGAGAGGTGTTTCTCATTCATCATAATCATTGAAGATGGATGGACCACTTTCTGGATTAAAAAACAAAGGTGTAATTTGTATATATGTGTGTGTGTGTGTGTGTGTGTGTGTGTGTGTACAGATACACTGTGTATACCCTCTCTAAACCTTACTATTCGTTATTCTGTAAAGGAGCCAGAGAAAAGATAACCAGGTAGCAGAGTAATTATTTGGATCTACCCTAGTGGTTTTCCCTAGGATTATGAATAAAGGGTCAAGGCTCCTGGTCTCATGACCAGATTTGTAAAAGGCATCCATTTAAGGTAAAGGACTCAATTTTCCTTTTCATTCTTCCTTTCTGACTTTCAACATCTTCATGTTCATAGCCATAACATAACTGGATTTGATTCTTTGTTTATGTTTTGTTTTCCTGCGATAACCTCAGAGGCCGCTGAGGGAACTGAGGGAGAAGATGCCCAGCACTCACCCTTCCTGGTGGTTTGCTAATAACTGTGTAAAAATTAGCTCTCTTGGAGAAGTAGCCTTGCTTGGTAGCATTTGCTGAGTTCTATGGTGTAAAACACCAGCAAGGATGATTGCAACTACCGATGTGACGTCACTGAAAGAGGGTTGGGAAGAGATGCATAAAAACACCCCATTGTGCAGTATTTCCACCATACAGATGGGCTGTAAATGACCTCAAGGCTTGGATACATAGCAAACAACTTAACTAATTATACATTTATATAAATATAATATTAATATAACAACTATTTATGTTAGTTTTGAATAACGATTGTGTTTAACAATGGGTTTACAAAATTCCTAAAAGAAATTAACAATGGGCTCTCTGGAGCCAGTCCAAGCTAACTCCAGTATATCCCTGACCTCATCCCAGAAACCAGTGACAGTATCCTTGCTTTTGTGTTATCTTTGCCTTTACATACATCAAGATGACACATAAAATTGTTTTTATTAATGGCTTTATTGTATTAAAATGGTTTGAAAACCATTGATCTACTAAGATTTATTATAGTGGGATTTATAGATTATCTTCATCTATATGATTCAGACTGTTTTCTGAAAACATGAGTTTCCTGGACAGGAGACTTACTGAATCAGACAAGCATGTGCTGGGAGTGTGGGGAAAGGATTCTGCATTTTAAACAAGCACCTGCCCCTTTGGGATATTTATGATCCTTAAAGTTTGAGAACTCCAACTCTGGGCTTACAACGTGTCCTTTCTCCAAGCTGGAGCTGGGAGCCTGCACGAGCTCATTCAGCCACACCCAGCCTCAGTTCCAGAACAGGAGGACAATGAGCAGATTCATTTCCCTCTGTAGCTGAGGTTCAGCTCCAGAGACCTGATAGCTCATAAACCCAGAACAGCTTTGGCTATAACAAAGCTATGTATAATAAAAGAAAAAAATGTCCCAACCGCCTCTTAAACAACAGGCAAGGGCAAGCATCTGCTCCTTTTACTGTAGCGAGAGGAGTCAATTTTTTGCATTAGAGCAGAAACTCTATTCCATCTCAGGTGTTGTCACTTGTCAGAGCTCCTCATTCATTGATGCCACTCATGGAGGTGTTGAGGTTTCCAGAATGACAAGCAACTAGGAACACCTTCTATTAAACTGGCAGAGCTGAAGTGTTTAGCTAGTGTCTGTCACATGGCAAATACTCAATGAATATTTATTATTAAACAAACAAATGAGTAAATGAATGCACATATGAATAAATACATGAAAAGAATTAACCCAAGGTTGTAACAGAAATAAGCTTTAAATTCTTCATTGCCTTTTCTCTTATGAAATTTCCAATTTAAAAAAGTGTTTGGGTTTTTTTAACTGTTCTCTTTAAATGTCATTACGTTTGCTGTCATCAAGAGAATTATGTACATGAGCATGTAAATGAAACGCAAATATGCCTTTTCTTTCTTTCAAGTGCAAAAAAAGAAAACTCAACTTGGAAATACTGAAACACTGACATCTCTGGAGAAATACACAATGATGCTGCAGCCATGGACATAGACATATACATACTTTGCAACATTTAGATTCATCTATGCATAAAAGACAAAAATCTACAGTCAGCTTCATATTTGAAAAATATGAATTTATTTAAAGACAGTATGAGGCATCTCTTCACCTGTGAATCCTTTTGTGTTTCTCTTCAACTTTATCCACGTAAAAATAATATAGACAACTGTCTATACTGCCTCTCAGCTAAAACACAAAATGGTCTGTCAGATTTCTCTGAAAGATGAAAAATATTTAGGTAGAAGGAATTTGGGTTACTACAAAAAGAAGAAAACAGAATTTCTTATCATTTAGCTTGGAACAAAGTTATTTGTAGATGACACAAGTAATTTCTCCCAGTTGCATTCAGACTAAATATGTAATATGATCGCGTTACTTTTCTGAAAATATTAAGTTGTTTTTCAATACTTTTACACCTACTATTACATACTTTCCAATGTATTTGAAAAATCCATTTGTATTCACTATGTAGAGTACTTTCTACAAATGTTCAGGAAATGTGAAAGTGATGCGTTTAGATTCTGTCGATTTCACATAGTTTTCCAGTGGCCTGAGTAATGTTTTGAACAGCTTTGGAAAACTGAGGCAGGCCATCATTTTCTGTGTGAAAGAGCAACATAATAAATGAAATAAGTAGAATCCAATGTTAAGTGTTATTGAGAGTATATATTCAGATTGCATAATGTTAGTGGGCTTTTTAATGAGATTAAGCTAAAATGACTTCAGGGGGAAGATATACTAGACTTAGTTTGGTGGCTAACACAGCTATATGTTAAAATAATAGTCTATATTTAGAGAGTTGCACTATTACCTGGCAACATTTGCTCTATACTTACCTAATTTATGCTCATTTGGTTTAGTTTTGCTTATTCTTTAAATTAAAAATGTTTGTTAATAAAATGCATGTCCAGTGTTCTGATTTGCATTCTCTCTGAATCTAACATACACTTCCTAATGTTCCCAGACAACTGCTGCTAAAATAATTAGAGGTTTTATTTTATTGCCAACAAACCTTGAGAGCTGTGATAAAGATCTCCGATGTGATCTCAATTTTCCCCTTCAAAGTGTCCATAAGAAATATATTGTAGAACTTAGAAGTGAGGAAAAACCAGAATTGCATCTGGAAGTGCTAGAAATCTTTAAGATTGTTTGACAAAGTTTGCTGAGGCGTCAGCTTTGCTCAGTTAACAATCTGCAGCTCATTGAGGTGTTTTTAGGCTCACCAGGGAGAAATACATTGCTGTGAGAGATAGAATCTTATGTGTAAGTACACCCTGGGAAAAAACTGAGAAGTCAGAGAAATGTGTTTTTTTTTTTTAAATCCCCTTCTTAGCTGTCCTTTCTCAGCATTTACAACCATCTCTTCCTGTGCTTCCCACTCATTCTGAGGCTCACCGGCTGGGTCACTGGCCCCATCTCCTAGCTTCCCGTCTTGACGTTGCCTTCTGTCTGGGAACTAATCCCACTGATAATGTAAACCCTTTGAAGGCAAAGCTTATATTGAATTCTGATTTGCATCCCTTTCCTCAAGCCTACCACCTCCTAAAGTTACTACCATTTCTAGGTTCTACTTCACAACAAAACTTCTCAAAACATCATCTGCCGTCCATGCAATCTCTCAGCTTTCTTTCCATTTCCAGGCTTCGTCCCAGGGCAGTCACTTTGCTGTCATTATTTTACTGTATCTCCCATCAGGACAGGACAGTTAGCAGCCCCATAATTAGGAGACACTCTCCCCCCTGGCTTCTGTCACCACCCCTCCTCATTTTCTCCTACCACTCTTACTCCTCCTCATCCGTCCAATCTCTAAATGTGCAGCGGCCCCAGATTCAGCCAGTTCTTTTCTACTTATAATCTCTCCCTAGGTGCTACTGATACGACAGTGACTCCTAAATTTATATTTCCTGGCATGATCTGTTATCAGACTGGTAGTTCATAAACCAAATTGTCTACTTGATTGACATCCCTAATTGTATGTCTAGTAGTTATCTCAAATTCAAAATGCCCAAGAACTGATTGCTACCTCTAAACCTATTTTTCAATCCACTCATCCTCATCTCATTAAACAGCTCTAGCTCTCACTCAATTTTTGTAGCAAAAATCTAACCTTTATCCTTGACTCTTCTCTTTCCCCTGCCCTTTATATCTAAGACATTAGCCAATCTTAATGGCTTTAAATGCAACACATGCGTTTTTCCACTTTTCTCTTCATCTGCTCTAATGACTGTAGGTTCCAGCCACAATCATCTTTACACAGATCACTCAATTGTCTCCTAACTGGTTTCCCTGCTTCCACTCTGTCCCCTCCCCACAGATTTTTCTCACAGCAGCCAATGTGATCTTTTAAACAGTTGAATGAGATCACTCCCTTTTCAAAACCCTTTCCACCATCCACAAAATGAAATCTCAATTTTTGCCAAGCCCCACATGATCTGTGCCCAGCAGTCTGTGCTCCATCCATATTGCTATTCAGGTTCACACTCATGCACAGAGTTCCCTTCTCAAGGCTTTTGTACTTACCTACTAGCTTTACTTGGAATGCTTTACCCTAAATGGCCCTTTTTCATATTCTTGTCTCAGCACAAGTGTCAGCTCCTTAAAGGGTGTTTCCCTATCAGTCTGATTTAAATCAGGTCCTTCTGGGAGCTCAATTTCCTTCACATAACTTACCATTTTCTTGGGTTAATTGTTCATTTTTCTGTGTGCTTATCAATCTCTCTCCCTGTATTTGAATATAAGTAAACTCTATGAAAGGACATTTGACTGCCTTCTTTGTAGCTTTTGTGGCAATAAGTTCAGCTCACAGTTAGTATTCCAGTAAGTGATTTAATAAATGATATTTATCTTATAGGGTTATTATAAGAAGTAAATGAAATAGTGCTTTAATTGCTAAGTGTATTGCCAGGCACAAAATACCTGCTAAAAAAATTCGTTATTGCTGTTATTATTATTACAATTATAATTAGGTGCTCCTTAACTATGTGTCAGGAATGTTAATTGCAATAACCTGTGTGCTATTGTCTTAAATCTTTCACATAAAGGATTTTTTATTTTCACAGTTGTTTCCAAGGAAAACCGTATTTTAACCTATGCTACTGAATTAAATTTTTTTGCATATAGGTGAATGTTTCAACATCTCTAAATTCAAATCACATAGTTAGCAACTGCTTTTACATAGTGGTAGGACTGAACTTATTCATGTCCTCCGACTAATCAACCATTTCAACTATAAGGGCAACTTCCATGAACTAAATTAAAATCAGAGACCTTATCACTAGACCTAGGTTCATTTAATTGAAGCCCATTATTAAGCCTCCCACTTTTTCAAAAATGTATGACTTGAGGGGAATCTCATTAAACTTCATGGAAAGGCTAAAGTGAGCTTTGCCTTCAGAGCCAAACAGAAATGCAACCATTAGAAACGTGTGTGATGAAGTACAGATTACAAGGTGATATTAAAATGGGACTAGAACACGAAAGAGAATGGTATTCCAGCACATATTTTAGCTTTTTTGTCAAAATCCCTTGTGCAGGTATACTAAATGGTAGTGATTAGAATACATTTGGAAAGAGCATAATACAATGACCTCTAAACCCACAACAAAACATGATATATTTAACTATTTGAAGTATGAAGATAAGAACATTCTAGAAAATGTTTTTCTAATCCTGTTTACATTTTCAAAAGTTCATGTAGAAATGGAAATTAAATAATGTCTCTAACTTATTCAAATTCTGTGATAGATGTCAGAGGTAGCTCTCAACGCCCTATTCAATAGTAACGTACATAGGCAAGTTATAAAGGCCATTTCTAGATTCCCTTCTAGCTTTTTATAAATTTAATTTATTTTCTAATGAATATACTTTTAAATTGATTTGGTTAAGAATGTTCTTTTTGGGGGGATGAAATTGCTCAATTCATGGAGTACATTGTTCTGATTTGGAATGCATATGATGGTACTAAGATAAGTAACTTTGAAAAAGTTTTAAAGATAGTATTTAGTATAAAAGGCTTTTGTAGAAAGAAGTCATTAAATCTGGGTAAAGCAGATTTAAGTGAATATTTTTCATAGTCTTTAGTATTGCCAGTAGGGGACTTTCATTCCTCACAATTTTTTAAATTATGCAACATCGCTGCATGGAAAGTGCCATGAGATAAGTATTCTCTGGACAGATATGGAAGAACAGCTCTAGAAAAATGAGTAATCATGTGATGCAAAGATGTGCTTTGAATTTCCAGAGTATTCTCTTATTCTGCTTATTCCAAGAATGCAATTAATTTGGCATGATGCATTTATATTATTGAAAAATGATTATTCTGATTTTTTTTACTATCCTAATATCTTTCCCATTCATAGTTTATGCATTTACTATGTTTTCACTAAAATAAGGATGGAAACTGCTGATAATTGGGCTTCAAACAAAGGATTGATTTAGCTAAGGGTTAGGAGTTCTGATCTACGTTGTGTTGGGATATAACACTGATGTTGGTGACCAAAGTTATATGTTCAGAGTTACCCCAGAACAATTTCATGCTTATAGTCCTTATTAATAAATGTGGCAGTTGCCTTTGTCAGTTGATTTTATTTTTAAAAAATTCATAAATGTGCGACCTTGGAAAAGAAGTATACTGAAAGTAGTATCAACAATGGGAAGTGAGGTGTTTCTTGCCAGCCAATTAAAGCATCTGCATATATCCTTGACCGCTATAATTTATTAAATCATTCATTTCCCTGGGAGAGTGAAGACCTAAAACTTTAAGAGTGTTTTCATTTCTCTCTTAAGATAAGGTAAAAAGGCAATCAAAAATTTTTCTATGAATTGGTTTCTTCACTTTCTTACACAGTACGACAGGATACAGAAAGTAGATGGTGGTTCCTGGGCCTGGAGAAAGGAGAGAAATGGGGTATTGTTCTTTCATGCGGACAGAGTTTGCATTTGAGAAGATGAGATGAGTCCTGCAGATGGATGATGATGGCTGAATGACAATGTGAATATACTTATGCCACTGAACGGTACATTTAAGAATGGCTAAAATGGTAAAATTTATGTGATATATATATATACTGCAATAAGAAAGTACTTACTTTTTAAAAAACTTAAGTAGGATAGCAGACATCTGAAGATAGGTTGTATCTAAATTACAGACCAAACAGCCTTTTTCTTGAGGGAGTCACATGAATTATTCCATGTTGGTTGATTTAACATAATACAAACACCTGTATCCTGTCTATTTTACAAATTCTAGGCAAACACAGAAAGACTAGACTGTAAGAACTACCAGGAAACACTGCCTGCCTTATACTTATGTTCCTACCTTCATACCCTTCCCAAAACTGTTTCAATCCTTGTTCCTAGACATTATCTATGCTCAAAGGACAGTTGTGTAATGAATCAATGAAGGCATCAATAACTAAAAACATATATGAGAGATCTACATCTACAGGTATTGAGTGCATGGATAACCAGAATGGACACCATATTCAAGCACAAATGTTCTGCGTATTATGATTGAGTACAAACACCATTGTGGAGTTTGTGGGTATAAATCTTATTTCAGTGGCAGTTTCAAATTTATCTTCATGTGGAATCAATTGTCTAAGTCTCCTATGTGTCCTTTCTCTTTACATTGCATCCATTTCAGAAACCACTGTGCTTGTGAGAGGAAGACTCAGATCACTGGCTCCAAAAGCTCAGAGGCCAAAGCGTATTTCACGAAGGATTTGGAAGCACTCACAAACAAAAAATGTGGTGTGTGTGTGTGTGTAAGCCATCTGAGGCCTATGCCTGTGGAAAACATACAGGAAGGAGACCAACATGTACAGAAAGGATGGTGAGACTGGGGACGTGGCTCCGGAACACCCACGTGAACAGTGTGTTTCCAGGGAGGTTGCAGTGTGCCAGGGAAGAGTGTGAATTCAAGTGTCCTTGCTGAGCCAAGAGAAGATAGCTCCAACGTCAGAGAAAAACACTGAGGACCTAAATTACTATTATATAAAACCTAATACATCACACACTGCCTCTTTGTTTCTCATTCCTCTGGCACCTTCTCCTCTCCTCACTTTTCGCACTTTGCTTATGGTCTCTATCTAGTCCGCACACCACTTGGGAATCGAATGCAAATGACTCACTCAGCTGTCCACTTCACTGTCAATGTCTGTTGATAAGAGAATTATCACTAGCTCAATGGCAGGAGGCAGAGCCCTCAGTGAAAACCCATCCTGTCACACCACATCTTTGGAAGCATGCTCCTCTGAGGTTACCCAATGACACAACACTTAGATTCCCTCTCTGTTATAAGAAAAAAATGTAAAATATATTCAACTATCTGGGGCCAAAATGATCAGCTGCTGTTTTGATTCTCCCTTTGGGTAGTTTTTGAGTAAAAGGAATTTTATCCTCACCAAACTAATGTTCGAGTTACTTAAGCATGACAAAATATGCCCACACATGGGGGAGTGGGATGCTAAGATGCAAGAAGATACTTTTTTCTCCTGCTGCAGTGTAGACATCACACATACTATTGAACTGTTTGATTAACTGGGTTCCAGCTTTTAGGAACCCAATAAGATGACAGCCACACAGATGCATCTGTTCAGGGATAAACATTTCAGCGATAGAAAAGTGCGGTGATACAATGAGAGGAATCTACTACTCTGCATTTACAAAATCTAAACCCGTACCATGATCCAGGTCTGGTGATATACCGGATCTTCTAAAAATTTGGCTTAATATTTCGTTCTTTGTAATCAGCCTACAATGCTTAATTGATACATAGCTGAACTTATAAATTAAGTTCAGTATACTTTAATCAATATGCTTGTCCCATTTTCTCCAGTTCTGTAAATATCAAATGATTGAGAAAAGGCTTAACAAGTGAAAATACAGTTACAGAGGTTTGGAGCCGCATGAGATTTTAGAGATTACTTCTTCAACCTTCTCATTTTATCAATAGTGAAATAGCATCAACTTTGAAGAATTACAACAGATTAAATGTGGTTAGATGAGGAGTGGATTTTCTCTCATATGTTTTCCTACCAAACTGTGAGATCCATGGAGGCAAAGACTGGGTCACATATGTGCATACAGTAGTATGGTGGGTACATATACAGTACACAGCAGGATATATCATAAGTACATGGTAAATGTTGGATGAATCAAAGAAACTCAGATGCTCTTTTTTTCCAAGAACATAAAGAGCTAATAAAGAGCTCAAGTATCTCGAATTCTAGCATTCTCTAAATATTCAGGTTCTCAGAGCCTTTGTACTAGAACACAGGAATACAGCCAAGTGTTGACATAAGCTCTTTGCATTCTATAAACTCGTGCTTTATATTCTAGCTAATTAAATTGTAATACTTATTTCCTCAAATAATAATTGACTTTCAAAGTAAAATCTTAAGAAAACTATCCTTGTAAAAGTTTTCCTAATAAAACAACCACATTTTAAAGTACACACTGTAAACCATTATTTTTTCTTCTCTTGTGAAGATGTTAATTCTTGTAAAGAAATTTTAGTATGAGAAATAACTATCTAATAATGACCTATTATTACCTAAAATCTAGTATCTACAGGTAAAGCCATTGGTTCAAAACAAAACTTGTATTAACTGTTAGCCTGCAAAAAGGGAATCGAGTCTATTCTGTGATTATAGCTTTATAAAGGTAATCTACTGGGTTTTCAAGAACAATCTGGTAACAATTTCTTTGGGGTCTTTTATCTAAATTCATAAGGATCTCTGTGTTTGCACACTCTGGAACATGATTTCTAACTACCTGATAGGTAGTCATTACCTTAACAGACACCTATAGATGGTCATTTTATATTACAGCAACATCTCAGTTCTACATACAGAAGTCCTAGCCAGCTGTGTACAAAAACATTGGCGCCACCTAAATTTCCTCATTGAGTGTCAATAAAATGATCAGTTATGTTCTGTAATTGCAAATGATATAGAATAAAGTGTTAAAGTATGACTCTGTTCCTTGTAGATTAAGCCAAAAAATCTAGATTAGGTAAAATATCAAGTAAAATGAATAACATGAGAGTCATAATTCTGTTAGTCTAAAATACATATATTCAACTGCAATGTTTCTTTCTCATCAAATTTTGTTCCTTCAAATGGCAGTAGGAAGAAATATAAATATATTTGGGAACTTTCTTTTGTTTCAAAGAGTATCAAAACAGAATATTGTTTTTGTCTTTCTTTTCAATATACAGGGAATAAAAAACCAGCATTTTGAACATCCAGGTTCTTTCCCCTTCGTAACAATCCAAGAAAAATAATTCATAATTTATAGTTACTTAAAACCTAAGAAATAAGATAACAGAGGGAAGAAGTGAAGAGTGAGAGTCTTTCTAGTGCCTGGGTCTGCTGTTTTTATTCTGAAAAGCTAATGAACAAGTTAGATTTTCTAGCAGTGCAATGTTTCAGATACAATGACATGAGATAGAGACAGGAGTGTTTATATTTGATTGCTACAAGCATGGGATATTATAGAAGAGTATGGGCTGTGATATTTGTATACATACATATAAGTCAGTTGAAAAACCCAGTTTTGCAAAGCAGGAATTCCCTCTTCACGAAGGTAATCAATCCATATTTACACAGAGTCAGCATCCAGTGTCATTCAGTGATACCATATGCAGAAGAAAACATTCAACCTTTCTGGACTAGACTTTTAAAGAATATGAGCAAACACACACACAATAGCTTATGTAAATGTGTATGTTCTGTCCTGGAAGAAAGATGTGAGATGAGTAAAACTCTATTAAATATGAGTCCTAATACAACAGAAACTACAATATGCTCTCCAAATTTCATTCATTAACAACCTATATTATAAAAATCTACTTGATTTTGACTTGACAATCTCTTAATTTCAGTGGTGCATTTATAAAACTTTGAATATTGTTGCAAATAATGTCTTTTTTAGAATGATGTTTATTTCTGGTTATTTTCCTTTAGCTCAACTTTTTCTCCCTAAGTTCATTTATTTTTCTCCCTTCTGATTTCATATTTATTTCACTAGTTCTTATTTGTGCCTAGAACTCTAAGAGGCTTACAATTTAGAGACATTTCACTAGCTCCAAGAGCTAAATTCATTACAGAGGCAAATGTGATCAAGGTCACAAAACAGGACTTCAACAGAGATTTTTACAAAATATAGCAAGGAATTGTACCTTGAGTGAAGTAAGAGTTACTAAGTTAGATCCTTTGCAGTGTTATATACTACTTCCTCACAATAAATCAATAAGGAAGGCACTGGCACTCATACTATATGGATATACAAACTGAGGTTTGATGGGGTATGAAACTTTTAAGATCACACATAGTTATTAAAAGGGAAAGCTAGGATTAAAAATCAGAGTATGACTTTCTCAAAGACCCATGTAATGTCTCTGCTGTCCCCAGAGCCTAGAGACCAGTAAGGCCAATCCCCCCTCACTGAGGACCAGGGATAGTGAAATGATACACCTGAGCACACACAGTCAGGCAATGAAAACGAAATCAGACCAATCCCTCTTTGCTTCACTCTACTGCCTAGCTTTGCTTGTTTTCAACCCCAAGACACACATGAAATAAGGGAATTATTTCTAGAAAACTGATTCCTGGCAATAGGCTCCTTATCTTCAGCTATACCTAGCCAAATTTAAGCTCTTTTGAAAGTTGTATCAGCTTTCTGTATCAGGAAAACATTAATCACTGAGTAACACTATTTCACAAGTATAACTTTATTGGACGTCAAGAAAGGCCGTCAATGTCCTATTAATAAAGGAAGAATGGGGATGGTGATGAAATATTTAATCCTGATTAATCTTTCAGGAAACAAAGACTTCCTTTGTTCCACCTTTTCAATTGTTTTATTCTTTCCTACATTCACTTCTTCCTTCTGGCTAGCACATTATGCCCTATACTGGTGGCTATAGGGCAATATACAACTTTGTTTCCTGATGGAATAGCCTTTGTTACATTTATAAAATCAAGTATAACATTATTAAAAAAAAACAACCTTCCTTTAATTAATTCAAGCATGGTGGAAGAAGATGTGGGATCAGTGTCACTGTCTGCACTGCTGTGGAACATTTCTTCACATGGGCGCCGCCACTCACCCAAGGAAGTGGATAAGCAAGTAAAAGTTATATGTCTGTGTAGATAATGAAACAGTGAGCATTTCAAAGACTTACCCTTGAATTAACTACTTCCAGGGAGACGTTCTGAGGTGGGGCACTTGGCACTAAAAGGAATGAAACAAGATGAGATGGTTACTGCCATAGGCACTAAGGAGAGCATGTCTTTTTCAGAGTTCATCGTAATAATTAGGTAGGCTGACCTAGGTGGCACTTCAAAATTTTCCTGGAGAGATGAAAAATAACTATATTTGCTTATTTTTTCTTACCTGGCGAGCCAGTTATCTATCTAGGGAGCCCCCAAAACTGTTAGGCAAAGAGAGCCCCTGCTGTGATTCCAAATACTGCCATTTACAGCTTTCTTGCAATAGCCTTCCCAGAGAAATCAATAAAAACACACAGGAGATTTCCTAGAGTGGTTTTAAAGGGCTTAAGATATTTTGTATTTGGGCATCTGCATGGTTTTATGATGAAATATGTCATTCTAATGGTCATTCATGTTGTTTAATCCTTTTAATGCAATCTTTATTATCTCTTAAGAAATGGAAAGAAGAAATACATCCCCCTTTTTTAGTTGTATGTAATTAAACCTGTGTGTCATAGATGAAGCAGGTTACCAAACAGCCTTTGGTGAGTCGATTCTATTAACAAAGGAACAGTTTATTTTTCTTTGTGGATTTTCTAGGTATTTTGTTTCTCTTGCCTGCATTTTGATTGTACCACTTTTTCATGGAGAAAAGACATATACAACTTTCTTCATAATACATGCAATGGATATTTACTATATCAAAAAGTGAATACTCAATCATGTGAGTAATTCAAAGACAACCATTCACTGAATGGCTGTTATGTGTCAGGCACTATCCTAGAAGTCTTGGATGACTCATTAACAAAATAAAGCTTTCTGATTCATAATAACAAGGTAAGTAGCATTCAATAGAGGCTTAATCCATATTAATACATAAAATGAGTAGTCACTATCCTTGTTCATGACCAATGGATGATTTTTTTTATTAAGGTATCATTGATATACACTTTTATGAAGGTTTCACAAGAAAAACAATGTGGTTATTAAATTCACCCTTATTAGAGTTCGTCCCCATATCCCATTGCAGTCACTGTCCATCAGTGTAGTAAGATGCCACAGAGTCCCCATTTGTCTTCTCTGAGCTATACTGTCTTCTCTGTGACCCCACACACACCATGTGCACCAGTCATGATACCCGAAAATCCCCTTCTCCCTCCCTCCCCACCTGCCTGCCTACCCCCACCCCTCCCCTTTGGTAACCACTAGTCCCTTCTTGGAGTCTGTGAGTCTGCTGCTGTTTTGTTCCTTCAGTTTTGCTTCCTTGTTATATTCCACAAATGACAGAAATCATTTGGTATTTGTCTTTCTCTGCCTGACTTATTTCACTGAGCATAATACCCTCTAGCTCCACCCATGTTATTGCAAATGATAGGATTTGTTTGTCTCTTATGGCTGAATAGTATTCCATTGTGTATATGTACCACCTCTTCTTTATCCATTCATCTACTGATGGACACTTAGGTTGCTTCCATATCTTGGCTATTGTAAATAGTGCTATGATAAACATAGGGGTACATATGTCTTTTTGGTATGAGAAGTTGTTTTCTTTGGGTAAATTCCTAGGAGTAGGGTTCCTGGGTAAAACGGTATTTCTATTTTAGTTTTCTGAGGAACCTCCATATTGCTTTCTACAATGGTTGAACTAGTTTACATTCCCACCAGCAGTGTAGGAGGGTTCCTCATTCTCCACATCCTCACCAGCATTTGTTGTTCCTAGTCTTTTCTATGTTGGTCATCCTAACTGGTGTGAGGTGATATCTCATTGTGGTTTTAATTTGCATTTCCCTGATGATAAGTGATGTGGAGCATCTTTTCATGGGCCTATTGGCCATCTGAATTTCTTCTTTGGAGAAGAGTCTGTACAGATCCTCTGCCCATTTTTTAACAGGGTTATTTGCTTTTTGGGTGTTGAGGCTTGTGAGTTCTTTACATATTTTGGATGTTAACCCTTTATTGGGTAAGTCATTTACAAATATATTCTCCCATACTGTAGATGCCTTTTTGTTCTGCTGATGGTATACTTTGCTGTACAGAAGCTATTTAGCATGATATAGTCCCATTTGTTCATTTTTTTACTTTGTTTCGCTTGCCCAAGGAGTTGTGTTCAGAAAAAAGTTGCTCATGTTTACATTCAAGAGATTTTTCCTATGTTTCTTCTAAGAATTTTATGGATTCATGACTTACACTCAGGTCTTTGATCCATTTATAGTTTACTTTTGTGTATGGGGTTAGACAATAATCCAGTGTCATTCTCTTGTATGTAGCTGTCCAGTTCTGCCAAAAGCAATTGTTGAAGAGGCTGTCATTTCCCCATTGTATGTCTGTGGCTCCTTTATTGTATATTAATTGACCATATATCCTTGGGTTTATATCTGGGCTCTCCAGTCTGTTCCATTGGTCTATGTGTCTGTTCTTGTGCCAGTACCAAATTGTCTTGATTACTGTGACTTTGAAGAGCTTGAAGCTGGGGAGCATGATCCCCCCCACTTTATTCTTCCTTCTCAGGATTGCTTTGGCTATTCGGGGTCTTTTGTGGTTCCATATGAATTTTAGAACTACTTGCTCTAGTTTATTGAAGAATGCTGTTGATGTTTTGATAGGAATTGCATTGAATCTGTAGATTACTTTTGGCAGGATGGCCATTTTGACAATATTAATTCTTCCTATCCATGAGCACGGGATGTGTTTCCATTTATTGGTATCTTCTTTAATTTCTCTCATGAGTGTCTTGTGGTTTTCAGAGTATAGGTGTTTCACTTCCTTGGTTAGGTTTATTCCTAGGTATTTTATTCTTTTTGATGCAATTGTGAATGGAATTGTCTTCCTGACTCTCTTTCTGCTAGTTCATCATTAGTGTATAGGAATGCAACAGATTTCTGTGTATTGATTTTGTAACCTGCAACTTTGCTGAATTCAGATATTAGTTCTAGTAGTTTTGGAGTAGATTCCTCAGGGTTTTTTATATACACTATCATGTCATCTGCAAAGAGGGACAGTTAAACTTCTTCCTTGCCAATCTGATGCCTTTTATTTCTTTATGTTGTCGGACTGCTGTGGCTAGCACCTCCAGTACTATGTTGAATAAAAGTGGGGAGTGCGGGCATCCTTGTCCTGTTCTCAGTATTAAAGGAAATGCTTTCATCTTCTCACTGTTAAGTATGATGATGGCTTTGGGTTTGTCATATATGGCATTTATTATGTGGAGGTACTTGCCCTGTATACCAATTTTGTTGAGAGTTTTTATCATGAATGGATGTTGAATTTTGTCGAATGCTTTTTCAGCATCTATGGAGATGATCATGGGGCTTTTGTCCTTTTTTTTGATGTGGTGTATGATGTTGATAGATTTTCAAATGTTGTACCATCCTTGCATACCTGGAATAAATCCTACTTGATCATAATGGGTGATCTTTTTGATGTATTTTTGAATTCAGTTTGCTAATATTTTGTTGGGTATTTTTGCATCTATGTTCATCAGGGATATTGGTCTGTAACTTTCCTTTTTTTGTAGTGTCTTTGCCTGGTTTTGGTATTAGAGTGATGCTGGCCTCATAGAATGAGTTTGCGAGTATTCCCTTCTATTCTACTTTTTGGTAGATTATTTGGTAATTAACATTACCAATTACAAAATACATACCCATGTTTGTATCACTATGCTTACAATATATCTAAAATCTGTTTTTTTCATTAAAGTATAGTTGATAAACAATCTTATACTGGTTTTAAGTATACAACACAGTAGTTCAACAGTTACCCACATTATTAAATTCTCACTCCAACTAGTTCAGTTACTATCTGTCAACATAGGAAGATGTTAGAGAATCATTGGCTATATTCTCTATGCCCTGTATATGTCTTTTGCTGAAAAGCTACACTTCATTATACACCTAGGGGTGGAAATCATGGTAGCAGTAGACACCCCTATGGGGGTTACATGTACGTTAATCTTCAATAGATACAAAATTCTCCCAAGTGGTTATACCAATTTATACTCCCACTAAGAATGCAGCAAATTCCAGATGGTTCATATTCTTACCAACATTTGTTTTCTTTTCAATGATGCTTATTCAAATTAAATTATTCTGTAAAACACTGAAAAGTAAAACAGGTACAAACTGAAAAAAATGCTGTGCTCTAAAATAGCAGGTGAAGAGTGATTTTATCTGCTTTTCCTTGGGAAACAGCAATGTTTGAAAAATATAATAATTTAAAAGTAAAGTTTGGAAATGATATATTCATATTAGGTAATAATAAATTACTTCTTAAACATGGAAAAATCTTTCTAGTTTATGTTTCACATGATAGTGTAATATTTATATGTCATATTATACTTTACTAATCATACTACATCCACTTTTTGACCAATGAAATATCAAAACATGATTTGAGTGACACCAGCTGCATTTATGAGAGGTGACTGAATTTTGGAGAAAGGAGAAGATAACAGACTATCAAGTTTGTTCTAGAGACTGCACTAGATGCTGTGACCCTCAAATGTCATTTTGAGTTTAAAAATGGCATTTGATGCCTCATTTCAAGAAAGTGAAGAATATATAGGAGAAAGGATAAATATGCATTCTTTTCATAACTCTGGCAATTAGAGAAGTATTGAGATTATTTTCTGTATTAGGAATTGAAAGCCAATATAATAAAATACAAAGAGCCTTATAACAAAGGCACTGATGTATTTCAACTCTATTTTTTACAACATACATTTCTCTTACTTTCCATTGATAGCACACTGGCTATTCTTACCTTACGTAAACATAGTCAGAAAAGAAAGTAGAGACTTTTTTTGTACAGTATTTTTAATTATCAATCGCCAGTCCCTCCTCTTACTATCAATTTCCACATTATTTAGAGATGAATAGATATATCTCTGTAGATGCTTGTTGGAAGTGAAAGTTTTTCTTTATTTGTGTTCCCAAGATGTTTCATTGTCGCATGAGGCAAAGGGGAAGGACATAGTTCATCGCTTTTCTCTTCAAAATGTCAAGCAATTTCTCACTTACAAGAGTTTCATTAAAGCCAATCAGAGGTGTTTGGCCTAGAAACTCCCCTCGATATGGTGGAACATACTGGTTTGAAACACATGATGATGAATTCTACAGAGGAGATCATGTCCCACCTTGTAATTGAATCCCCATCTAGACAGGTACTGACCTTGTCCCAAACACATAATCTAAGGATTGAAATAATTTATATATGATTATGAGCTTTGTACTCTAAGGAATTAATATGAGAAATTTATTAGCGAGTAAGAGAAACTTAGTGTGTTTTCACATTGAATCCTGCCTCTTTACTTAATGGCCTAAATGACCAGGCTGTGATGCTTACTTTTGTAATGTTTTTCCATATTAGTTTTGTCATCTGTCAAGTAGGAAAACTTCAGAGTATTATGAGGATTGAAGGTTAATAATGCAAAGTGATCAGAGCAGGGCCTTATAAGCACTTATTAGTACTTGATAATTATTAGTGATAGCAGTAAGAACCACATTCTTTTAGTTAAGTCTGCTTATGAAATTTGGTTCCTTTGCTTTTGGACACAGGGCAAGCTGGCATGGGTGCTTATAAATGTTAATTCACTCATAAAAACTGTTAATGATCTATCCATGTCAACTAGCTGAAGAGAGAGTGTTTGGGAAAAATCTGGTAACCAGTGTTACATTTCACCCTGAATGTCAAGCAGCGTAGCTCTGATGTTCTTTAATACCACTGATTTGAAGAAGTGGATCATTGTAAACCAATTTGAAATTGAACAAAAAATAATGTTTCTTCCCAGAAAAACAATTAAAGCAGAGCTAAATTAGAGATGACAGCTCACCAGGATAAAAGTCTTGATAAGCATTTCAGCATAACAGGACTACCATTGGGATAATTAATTCATGAAAAAATTATTTGCATTTCGTTTGTGTTTTTATTCAGTTTTTCTCTGACCCCAATATGAATTTTTACGGTAAGGGTTTCTCTAACCTGGTAAGAAATATAAAGCTCTCTATAACACAGATGCATTTAGACTACAATCATGTATTAAATTAGCCTCACAAACAGAAAGTCCTAATGATAAATCTATACATATAAACAATTGTACAGGTTTGGCTGAACTGTCTGATTAACTCAATAAATATTTACGAGTTATGATGAATACAGAGATGAATATAACATCATTCTTTGTATTAGGGAGCATGTAGTATAATGAGAAAAAGAGACATGAATATAGACATAAATAACACTTATTAAACACTTAAATATATGCCATATCCATATTTTAGTTGCTTATAGGTTAGCCCATTTAATTTTCACAGTATCTTCTTTTTATAACATCCAGAAAGTCAAGGAAAAGAGAGATTCATGACTGAAGATTGGGGAGTAGGTGACTAATAAATGTGATTAAACACATGTCTGTATGACGTGTGACCTCAGCATGGACAGCCTCAGTAGAGGAGAAGACATCAAACTGAAGCAGGGAGAAGGGGCCTGGAAAACGAGGGATGGAAGCCAAGAGTGAAGGGTGTTTTTAGAAATGAAAGGAGATGTGTTGATTATAAAGATGAACGCAGACGAGGTCAGGGAGCCAAGGTCAAGGGGACCATGCAGCTCCTGCTTTTTCCTCTCAATGCATCTGACAGAGGGAAGTTGGCATCCTTTGCAAAGTGGTGTTTGTTGGGCTAAGGTCATGAAATCCTTTCATTTAGTGCAAGGCATTTTCTAAATTCTAAATGTTGCAACATTTGGAGATGATAAATCTTGACCTAATGAGTAATAATCTATCATTTTCACTTATGACATTTAGAACCAAAGTGGAGAATAATGCCACAGTATTACAGTCCAGAATGTGAATGAAATCTACATAAATTATGTAAAATATTCATTTTCATTTGTTTTCCCTTTATTTTGATAATTATAAGTTGTGAAGTAATTTATCCTGCCAATAAATATTCTGTTCTGTCTTCAATAATGGAATCAGATGGATGGGCATTAAAAATGATCCTGAAGAAGGTGTCACACATAAAATATTTTTTTAAGTTGAAATTGCAAATGAGCATATTACCGAGTCTTCTTTGTACTGCCTTTAATAACATGCATACCCTTTATCATTCCACTGATATTATGTGAAATATCCACCCAGATGCTTTCTCAGATTAAATAATGATGGATTGGTTAGGGAATCAAAACGTAAAGTCATTTTCTTTCAATAATTTATAGAATTACATATACCAACATGGAAACCATGGTTGAAAAGGGATAGCTTGTTGCCTTTTTACTATTCATGGAGGTCATCTCTGTTTCTACACCTGCTTGAATTTTCCTTGGCTGTACTTTCTGTTTTCATTAATTTTTCCAGCATTTATTATCACACATTGCTTTGATCTCAGTTTTCTCTGCTACTTCTTTGTCAAATCCATCCTCTTCAGTAAGAGTTCTTCTTCCATTTTATGACAATTAAGAAAACATATCTATTCTTTCATTTGTTAAGCAAGGTACAACTAAAAACATATGTTTTCATATGTTTCATATTTCAGATTTAATTTTTTTAAATGATGAGTTATTTGGCATAATTCCTCATGATGCATTTTCAAATTAAAAGGTATATGTTAGGAGGACTGTCTATCATTTATGATTTTAATCATCTACCTTTTTAGAATGAGAAATAAAAGAAACATGACAATGCAAATTAGTCCACACATATGAACAAATGTATTTGTATTTATAGCAATAAAGAAAAAGACACAAAATTAATTCAGGATTGTGGCAAGAGTCATATTTTGAAGAATACCTCTTAGGACAACCTCACTCAGAGTACACACCTTTCCAAAGAAAGTTTGAATCTGACTGTAATAGATTCAGTGAATTAGCTAAATTTCTAGTTTACACTAATGAATCCCATAAAGTTTTAGTTAGGAAGGCTGGAAAATGACATACATACAATATTGTTTCTTGATTGTCACAAATATCTGAGTCAAGTTCCACTGTCTGTAACTTACCATCAGAAAGTGTAACCACCATTACGTCATCAGTAGATACTCCTGGCCCATAGCGATTATAAGCTAGGAATCGAAGAGTATATTCTGTGAATTTTTTCAGGCCTTCCAGCTTATAAGATAGTCCATCAACTTCTATATTCTGGAGACATAAAATGCCAAAAATGTTATTCAGGAGGCACATTAAAGCAGAAATGGCAGCCATTCTGTGCAATCAGTGATGTGGATATTAGAGTCTTACTCACAAAACTACTCTAGCTTTATAATGAGTTGTTGTAAAATGTGACTTGTGACTCCCCCACTAAAGCCCAAACCACTCTGTAGACTCCTAGTTAAAAAAGCACCATGCTATTTTTACAGTCTTTAAGCTCCAACATTTTTAAAAGCGTCCAATACACTGAATGGTGTGAGGTACTCTGCCCACACCAAAACCCTGACAGGTGCAAGGCAGCGGGGAATCCACAGAATGGAGAGGTGCCCTGTGCCCTGATGGACTAATTCACCAAGAAACTAAATAGATTTCTTTCTTCCCTTGCTGAAATACACCCAGAGCTCCTGAAACTGGCAGATACTTTGCCACAAAGTATTTTTCCCTCAAACTGCTATGAGGTAGGGTGGAACTGTTTTAGGCACTTCACAGCTGCAGAATGAGGTACTGGAGGTAAATGAAGGCCACTGAGAAATCAGGGCCACTTCGCTCCAGAAGAGCCATTACTTAGCTCTCTGTGATTATCCTCACACTACCCTGGGGAACATCGTTTGTGAATTCATTTAAATGGCTTGGTGAAATGCATTTTTGAAGAGCTAATATGTGCAGAAAACTGGAAAGAATAGAAAGTGAAAATAAGAGCTAAATAGCTTGGGGAGAGCAAGCAAAAAAAAAATAGAATGAATGATTACATAGGAGGAGCTCTTAGTAATTCTTATCATAGATACAACGAAGGACTTGAACTATTTCTGAATAGGACATTGCAAAACATTTTTTGAAAAGAAAAAAACCTGTCATGCAGTTTAAATGAAAGCATGAAGACCACCATATGCTTGGCAAACTTCACAACACATGTGAAGAAATCACTATCCCAACGTCAGCTCTTGGTTTTTCCTATTTAACTTCACACTTGTCTGTGGATCTTTTTCCACATGAAGTTGAGAATCTGGAAATAAACATCTCCATAGTCGTGTATTCTCACAAAATAGAATCACTGAGTTGCCTGTGTCTCCTTAAAAACTTATTCACTCCTACTTTACCAGAAGTTCAAATTTGTTTACTTTCATATGTCTGCACTAACCACAGATTAGAAGCAAAATGTAAGAAAGAGGAAGGTGGACTTCTGGAGTAAGGTATACTGAAAACCATGAAAAGTAATAGGTGACAGCCTGACTAGGGGGAGAGGACAAAAATAACCTCAGATACATAAGAATGAAAAAAGAAATTTGGTTGAGGTTGTTGGAGAAAGATCAATTATTCTTCAGAATAAGGAATGAAAATGAAAATACTTTGCAGGACCAGATGGGTTAATACAAATGTTATACTGGCCAAGGCCACTCCCTACTCAACAATGTCAACCTTTATATTTACTTCCATCTCATTGTTCATTTGCCTTCCTTACAACTAGAATTCAATTAAATTGCGGTTAAGTGTTCAATAACAAATACTTTAAAACTGATCAGCTATCCAATTAATGTGCAGAATTGGACTGTATAAAAGAGCTTGCAAATCTCTTCCTGTTGCTGTGGTCCTAGAGCCATCCAACAGGTGGCAGCACTAGGGCCTATTCCCTTGCCTACCTGTTCCTTTCCCGTGGACACCTCAGTGCAGAACAATCTGTAACCTTGGACAGGACCATTTGCATAGGCAGGGGGTTCCCAGGTAATAAGAATTGAGGTAGGTGAGGTAGATACAGCTTGCAGGTTTTCTACTGGTCCTGGAACTTGCACTATAAACAAGAGAAATTGATTAGTGTAAGAGGATTCTCTCTCTTAAAACACAATTATAACATTTACAGTTCAAGGAAACTAGAGCAGTATGTAATATTTTTAGAACCATATAGAATAGGAATATAATATATAAATATAAAGTAATAAATTTTAGATTAATTTTGTTTTATAATTCAGGAGAGGACTTATATTAATCTAAATTACTTTTTTACTATTGAAGAAACTGATGAAGTAGTATAATTGACTAGGAAAATGACAGAAAAGACTGGAATTCTTAAACTAAAGTATTAGTATGGAAAATTTTCCACTGTGCTAGTATGCCCTTGCTTGTATATTGCTAACAATTGCAGAAGGAAAAGAGAAAATACAATTAGAATACTTGTACATCATGGTTCTATTCATAATTCAAATAGGCAGAACAGCTATGGATAATTTACCACACTGTCTTTATTAAAGTCAGCATTTTAAAATCTTCCCCAATTCTGGCTCCTCTAAATTAATTTCAGGATTTAATTTTCAATTTTACTTGCTATATTCCATTTTCTTTCCTAAGGATTATTTTACTTAATTGAATATAAGTAGCTTGCTCATTAGGGAAAATAGATAGCATAGGTCGACAATCATTTAACCAAAACACTTGTGTCCAGATGTATTTTGAGATACAGAAATTTTCAGATTTTAGAAATGGTATACACACAGTGTTTTATTTAACACTCCTGTAGTGAGGTCTGTGGCAGCACCCTGCTCTCAAATCATATATTTGCAGCAAAATATGTGATGTTCACATCAAACAGAATTATTAAAGACTATTAGTTACCTAGCATAAGGTCAGGTCAGGCTTGGGTATGAAATTGGTTAAGGAAATCATTCAGATTCCACATTTGTAAATGTTAAATTTCTGCCTAATTTTTTATTTATGCATATAAACGAATATAAATATATCATTTGTAAATGGCAAATGCAATAACCATGTCAGTTAAAATAAATAGTCTCACCATTGCATATACAACAACTTTAACTTAAACATGATGTGTATTTTCCCCAAATTTAGATACCAACTACTTTTGAACAGATAATACAGTTTAGACCTTAACACGATTCTGCAAGCATGAACTTCCACAGCAAAACAGTGTATGAAAACCTGGCTGACAGAATATCTGATGACACACTCCTTAGATCAGTATTGGACCCATGTCTCCAGATCATTTTTCAGAATTGTTTGCATGAAACCCAGTCTCCTTAAGGCATTACTGCTCACACATTCATATGGGAAAAAAAGTTCATGTCAGAAATACATATTTTATGTCACTTCCACATATTTTTGTATCAGTCCCCAAATTTTGAGAATCTTTATTATTTACAATTGTTTCCTTTCACCTTAACAGTGACTGTTAACAATTACTTAAAAACTTACTTGGAAATCATTTTAAGGCTACAGAAAATTTTAAGAATGAGAATAGCACACAGAAGACACACACACAGAAAAAGGTGGGTGGGAAAAAATCTAAATGTATTTACTCAGATTAAGCCACACACATCATGGCTATTTACCTCTAAATATTCAATGCCTTTTTCCTAAGAATTAACGTGCATGTGAATAATATAGTTAGTAGTTTCAGTGCATTTCTTAGGAATATAACACTTTAATCTAATCTTCATCTGTGTTCCCATTATGTCAACTGACCAGTAATGTCATTTAGGTATCACTTCCTTCACCTGTTCAGGATCCTGTCTAGTGTCAAATTTGCACTTCTTTGCCCCACTTTTTTAGTTAGCTTTAGGCTGGAACTGTTTCAAAGACTGTCTTTATCTTTTAGGTCATTTGTACATTTGGAAAATGCAGTCTTTTTTTTAATGAACAGAATGTCCCTCATTTTGAGTGTTCCCACTTCAGCACTCTCCCAGGAAGGGGTAATTTTCCATGGAAAATTCCCTAGTCCACAAAGGAGACTTTAGTAGAAAATACTGAACAATAGGGAGTCTCGCTTGTGTCAAAGTTTATAGTGATACAATTACAATTGTATTATAATGAAGTAGATACTTTGCTCTATGGGGAAAAAAAGGCAAAATAAAAGCGTGCCCACTAACATTGTTGAACTGGATGTTCAAAGTAAAATATTTTAAAGACTAATAATAAAAAATTTCTATGCTTCTATGATTACTGATATACTCACAAAGACAATGCAAACATTTCAAGAGGGGACATTTCTGGCTTTGAATCTATTCTTCTTCTAAGGAAGAAGGCACAGAGAAAAGACCAAGAGAAAGGAGACCGAGTGATCTATTTAAGGTATATGTCAAATGTGAAGCAGCCAGGATTCTGAAAGTTCACGGAGAGCGTATCTGGTACAGTCCAACGATGTGTAAAGTATTAACTGAATGTGTTCCTTCTTGCTCTCCTGTAGCTAAACTGAAAGGGCATTGCTTACTATGAACAAAGCTCATTCTGGGAGCAAAGACTAGATTTAAAAATGGCAAACCTCCAAGGACTTCACCTCACTGTGAAGTGTAATCCATTCAAGGAAGGTTTCAGGACAAAACAACTCCAGGAGGACTAGGCGATGAGTGAGTCTGGGAGAAAAGAAAGGCAGGCAATGTTCAGGGAGCTTCTGCTCATTTGTTCCCCTGGACACAGAGGGTGATGGGTGAAAGAAGTGAGGGGATGTGAACTCAACAGCCCAAGCAGCCTTACTGCTGAACCTGAGAGGGACCCCTCTGTTCTGACCAGCAGAACAAAGGAAAGAGGGTCTCTAACAGGTCAAGAGGCTTTTTATGGCCAGGGCTTTGGTAGGTGCTTTGAGGGGAGGGGTCAGGGGAAAGGGGCTTGTGGCTTGCTGACGTGTCCTCTGGAGAATGCTTGGAGCCTAGGGAAGATGACACCTAGATCTCTCTGAGGTAGTGGGTGGGCTTATTTGAAAGGTGGTACTCAGGTCCAGATTCTATCAATGGGAACAATCCAATCATCTCTAATTTCTGAAAAGCAAGTCGCCTGAGAATCTGGAATGAGCTGAGAGGGCCACCTAGCTTGGTAGGGGTAGGGGTGCACGATCCACTGGGACTATTATTCTAGCATAGCAATCAGATATGCCAACCTCACAGCTACCTCCATCAGGAGTTATGGGAGGAACAGACCACAGGGCTGTCTGCAGCTTAAGGCAGCACCCCCAAAGAACAAACATTAGGCCACTTCCTCCCCTGGTGAGCCCAGCCATGGCTGCTTAGCATCCAGGGTCTCTGTAGGGAGAATGGTCAAAACCCTCCACTTAGTTTCCCAAATAATAGAAGCAGTTGCCTTCTCTACAGGGATAGGCACAATGATAGGTATACAGAAAGTATTCAATAAATGTGCGTCAAGTGAATGACATCTACCAAATGTTACTGTAAATTACAAGCCTAAATACACTACATAGTTCAACTCATTTGATTTTGTTGAACTCAGCATTGTCACTACAAATGATCAGAAAACAGTATTTTCCTGAGACACCTGGTGAGAACTAAAGTTGGTATATGTCTGTGTTTGTGGGACGTATGTGAAGCTGCTGCATTTGCTAGGCATTTTCTTCACATGCACATGTAGCTTGGTTACCAGTGAGAGAACCGCAAGCAGGAAGTACCACAATGCGGACCCAGATCACACTGGCAGGACCTACTCCGGCCTTTCACCAGCTGAGTCATTCTCTCTTCCTAATGGTCATCAGATGCCATTGGGGAAAGACACGTGCTTGGGTTTCCAGAGGAATTTCAAGGTGAGATAATAAATACCATAAGTAAAAAGGAACATTCAGAGCCCTTAGTTAAAACATCCACAGAGTATGTATTTTCACCAATTTCCAAATGATAACATTGTACTTGTTATTAGAGTTTCCAATTGTATTTTTCTGAGAAAGGATTGCCTTTTAGTACTAAATGATTTCCTACTTTAACTTTTTGTTTTAAAATATAATTTATTTTTGATCTGCTTGCATTGGTAGATTTTAATATCCTCATCTATTGAAATTAAATAAAATAAAAATATCATAACCTAAAGTTGTTTCAAGTAAATATAAATATCAAAACAAAGAATTACCTTAAAATCATATAATTATCAATATATATCATATATATTTATATAATAATCACACACACATATATATTTACACCAAAATACTGTCTGCACATGGGCTATTTTTCTTCACAACATTTCTGTGTAGTGTCAAGATTGTGTTTCATATAAGCTATTAAATGCTGCTTCTTTATAGCAATACTGTAAGTTCAGATTTGTGAATTCCCTAATATTTTCCTTTTAAATTATAGCTCTAACATAGGTCTAGAGATAATGTATTGTGTTTTAAGTTCATTGTGGAGGTATGTATGTGCATGAATATATACATATATATACTTATGCTATAATTTTATATGAATATTTACTTATTATAGTTTGTATATCCATATCCATAACATATTTAAGCATAACTTACATAGTTTACATATGTGATTTGTTACATGAAGATGAGAAAGAAAGTGAGAAAGGGATATACGAAAGTGTTTACCAATGGGAATGAGATGTGAAATCAGTACAGTTAACAGCTTCAGCTTTCCATTCCATTCCATTTTAGTACGTCAGTCAAGAAACTTAATGGGCTTAACTGCTCATCACTTCCAAGATGTCTTAAATGAGCCCCACTGATCTCCTCAGTTGGACAATAATTTGTGGCAAACTACATCTAATTTCTTTCCATCTCTATTCAAGTTACCTATTCTTCAAAGAGTGGAAAGATTTCAGAATAGATGCATAATCTATGCAAGTACCTCATCAATCAATGTCAGCCTAACCAACACCTTTTTAAATTTCGATATTGTGTTTCAGTAGAAATTCATTGTAACACCTGTACCTAAGAAAAAATTAAATACTTATGTTGGCATAAATGAGATGTATTACATGTCACTATTTGCATTAGGAGCAGCAATTTCTGACTATATCTATAATTTTATGGTGTAACAGAGTACTTTATAATGAGATCCTACTGCATATCAATCCCAAAAATGGCATATAAAAGTTAGTTGAATCTTTAATAAAGCATACTTATCACAGGCAATCATATTAAAGACAGGATGTGTGTTGTTGTATATGTGTTGCGTATGCGTGTGTGTGAGAGAAAGCAGCAGAAGCAGAGAGAGAGAATATCACAGTTTAATAAACTATAATTGATTAAGAGTCAGAAGGTATAGTTTCTTATCCCTCATCTACTTATGATAGGAACCATTCATTGCCATCAGGGAGTGCACAGACCCACTGAAATTGTATGCATGTTTCCAAGGCTGTAACATATAGCTCTTGACGTGTAGGTTCCATAGCTTCCATCATTAGAGTCTTTGATTCCCCGAGTGGTAGCTCCCAATGGATTGGACAGTATCTCTGGTTTCCTTTGGTTCTGAAAATCAGTGATTCTCTATTACCAAATCATTTGTGATGATTATTAATTACTGTATGATGGGAGATTTGACAATAATTTTTTTAAAGAGGCATCCTCAACTTTTAATAAAACACTACTGCTTCAAAAGCTGAGCCATGTTTGTGAAATAGACTTTCCTATTTCATTTTCTAAATCATGGTTAATTCAAAAGCATTTGAATTCATTTGGCTTAATTCACCATATATTTTAGGTTTTACAAGATATTAGGGCTCCTGATGATAAAGAAGTCACACAGCATATACGAATTAATACGTTTTTTCTTCCTTTCTCTTGCTGTTCCAGTATCTGTCTATCCACTGACCTTCCTGACTTCTCTTTACTATAATTTGATATTCGTATTAATTGGACTAAAATGTAAATTATGATTTATAAAACATATGGTTCTAAAAAACTCTTGGAAGCCCTTCCAAATAAGAATGTGAATATAAGGTTTTCATAGAAGAAGCTTTAGAAGGATCAAGACATGTCACTGTCTTCATAATACTGAATGAGGCTGGTGTCTTTTCACCATTATACTAATGTTTCTCAGCTGGAAGTCTGAAATGAAGACAAATGTTAAGTGTCAGAAAATATGTGGTTGAACATTTGAATATTTAAAGTCTTTTCAAAATGACCGTGTAGTACAATGTGTCCTACTGTTCCTCACTCATCAATTTAACAGCCACCAAATCCTTTCCTTTTTTTTTTTATAACTAAATTAACAATGTAACTGAAAAAAATCACATGTGTTATTCAAATAATGACCTACGATTCACATGTCCTCAACTCAGGCCAAAATTCTGTGGATGAATCTACCTCCTTATTCATTTGCTAATTTAAAAATGATTGAGTCCATTTTTTAAAATGGATAGCAAGGGATCTAAGTCATTATCTGTAGTGATCCAAATGGATTTAGACCACAAAGCTCTCTTATTTAAGCAGCAGCTTCCACTGCTGATGATGTTTCAAATGCAAGCCATTTCTGAAACTATCTGCATTTATTGATAATAAAGTGCAAGCTTTGATTGCCTCTTTGGTTTTTTTCCCTCCTGTAGTTAACAGCTTTAATGATATTTTTATGAAATCTGTTTCTATTCTGTATGGGAAATGCAACATCAAAAAGCCTGAAGGCGATATAATTATTAACATAATGCAACCCCTTCTTGACTGAACTATACATAGTTAGGAGGTATGACAGTAATTTGCAAGGAAGAGGTACAAAGTGTGGGTTAGGTTTCTATTACAAAACCACAGGAGTCTGACAAGATTTGGTTGAGAGAAGCGATTATTACCTGATCATTTTCCTTTGGGCTTTAATAGGTACCATCTGCTAACTCACAGTAAAGTCAACTATGTCATTGTGTGAGTGTGTGTGTGTGTGTGTATGTGAAGATATGGCTTCTAATATCAATATTGATTGCTATCTATATAGATATAGATCTATCTTTATATACATACATTTGTATGTGTGTGATATATGTCATATATATACACATATATCTCTCTATATATGCTAATATATTAAATGATGGATATTTTTGATGGTATAGTAGAAAAAACTTCCTCTTTGAAGAAAGTAGTACCAAAGCAATCTTCTTGTGATTCATCCTAGAACTAGAAGGAGTTTGATAATTAAAGTGATTACAGGAATTGACCTTAAGATAAGGTCTTTTCAGTGGAGTAGCTCAGGCTCCTCATACATAGAGTATTATGAATTTCACTTGAGAAAATACAGGCAATGCCTAGAAATGTAAAGTGTGTTGGCAAATGTCCATTCTTGATTGCACCATGAAGTTCTCAAATCATTTAAATGGGAGAATGCTAAGAAATGTCAAAGGCAATTGTTTCTAGATCTAGAAAAAAATGTCTAAAAGACACCAAACATTGAAGTTAAAAACTTAAAAGTTTCAGCCAAGTGTGCTTATGTAGCCACATTATTGAAAATTGATGTAATAAAAACCTAATCATACTTTTTTCCCCCTTTTTTTCCCCCAGAATACCTTGGGTTTGGTTTCTTTTGATTGTGATTGAAAATTTTAATTAAAAGTACCAGCTGATTTGAAAGTGTAATCATACTTTTTATGTGTTTAGCATACAATGCTATCTCTAGGATTGTCAAATATTTTATTATGGTAGAAAATTTCAAGGAATTTATTAGGACACAGAATATAAACATAGGAAACCTCAAGATACGAACCACAGAACATACATAACCAAGACTAAGATCTCTGGACAATGGAGTCTATAAGAATTCCAGAAATAGATCTATTAATTAATTATATGGTAATCAGGAATGGCAATGGGAATTTGGTCAAGAATATTTCTTAAAGAACAATTAAGAATTGCCCTGATGTGAAAAGGAGGAACAGGAGAGGGTGCAGGTGTGAAGGAGGGATCTGCTGAATCAAGACACATGGGTGTGAATGAGTATGATGGGTAATGGCCTTGACATTAGCCCTTCTGAAACAGAACTTACAAGTTGGCAAATGGAGAGGAAAAACACTACATAGCTTGGGGAAGGCTTCAGATGAAGAGGTCTTTAAGCACAATTAATGAGAATAATTCCAAAGTGAACTGAATTCATGATGGCACAATTAAACTCATATTGTGGAAATAACCCACAAGCCTGGAATTATCAGTTATTAAATTGCTTTTCTACTTTGTTAACACCTTCAACAAATCAAAAATTTCCAATTTTAGGAAAATCTAGCGTGTCTCAAGATACTTGAAGAAAATTAAAAAATTCATCCATTTTTTTCAAGATGTTTTCCTCTAACTCTTCAGTTTAGGAACAACTGTTATGAAAAGATAAACATTTTCAAATGAATTTTTCAAGAAATTGTCAAGAACTTTTGAGAAAATCCAAATAGCAATAGAAAGGTGAAACTACCTCTGAAATAACTGGTGGAAAAGAAGATACCCCACATGGAAATTAAGCAACTAAATTCTGAATCCTGGATCAAAAAACCTCCTCCTCTATTTAATAACAGTGTATCCTTGGCCCAAATTATGCAAACACCCTGCATTATGATTTTCTCATGGGTTCAAAGATTCTACATAACAGAACTATTAAAAGGATTATTAGGCTACATAGAAAAGGAAGTGTTCCAAATAATATGGTAGTCAATAGTACTATTACCTGATATCAAGTCCCTTAAGCTTTTCTATATTTTGGTTCCCTCTTCAAATGGAGGAAGGATTGTTTGTTCTCCTTAATTTTACGGTTATTAGAAGAACATGAGGACATGATGTATGCGGAAGGGAAATGGAAAACATTTCATAGATGCATAGGGTGTAGCATGAGGAGGACGAGGATTATGTTAACAAGCAAATGTGCCTGATAAAAGAGCGGATATTTGCCTGAAGTCTTATAATAATCCTTTCAACCTCTCATAACTCTCCACATGGAGTTACTATTGCTGTGGTTACATAGACCATAAAATTATGTTTAATTCTTAAAGACGAGTCCCAAGCAGAAATCCCTAGGACAGGCATATGGTAGGCTTCTTGCTTGCTTCGCACTTCTTTGAGACGGGTGTATACTTCAGAACTGTATTTCTGCACACGGCAATGTCAGTTCTCTATAAATAGACATCAGAGAAGTGGGTGTCTTCAGCTTATGTGCAACCCAGAGCGTTTCCCATAGTGATAATGTGACTAAATCCCAGCGACCTTTCTCAAAGTTGGCTTGTATTATGGTCAGTGTGCGAAAAATCAATGTTTGATGTTGGTAGCTTTAAAAGTGTAATGAATGACATGCACAGATTGCTTTTACAAAAGAGCCCTGCTCCCATTTATTAGAGAAGAAGGAAGCTGTAATCTCCTTCAATCAAGTGGGTAGGTTTTCCACCTAATGACTACAAATCCTACCTTAA
The DNA here is from genome assembly GCF_040802235.1 of Manis javanica. Taxonomy (NCBI): domain Eukaryota; kingdom Metazoa; phylum Chordata; class Mammalia; order Pholidota; family Manidae; genus Manis; species Manis javanica. The sequence continues at coordinate 106,257,012 of NC_133164.1, read as the reverse complement.
AAGTCCTACCTAAAAAAGTCCTACCAAATCCTACCTAAAAATCCTACCTAACTTTTAGGAAGAAGTTTATTGTTTATCTATTTCCAGGCATTAAAAGATACAGAACTGTTTTGGGTAAACTGGCTCTTTTGGGAGGGACCATAAATTAAGGGAGAGACTTAGAACTCTATTCTCCTACACACATGTTTCACAGAGGCAGAGATTTACAAAAGCGAGAGATTAGACTTCTCTTTAATTTTCTGGGCTTCTCTGATGTAGGAGATGCTACTAAATGTCTTTGAGTTTAAATTTCCTTATCTTAAAAATGTGCTTAATACCAGCACCTACCCCATGAGCCTATTGTGGAAATTAAAAATAAATAATTTATGAACAACTTCTGGCATAAAGGACATTCTCGATAAATATTAACTAATTTTTATAACATGCAAGGCATTATGAGAACTGATGGGAGAACAATGAAAACCTCATAGAACTAAACTGATGAAGGTGACAGGACCACAGGGAGTCCGGAGGAAAGGATCCTGATGAGGAGTGAGGGATCGCCGGGACAAGACAGGGCTGGGAGGATTGTGATCTTTTATTCTGAGAATCAGAAAGGAATTGATGGGTTTAAGCATTTTGTGCTCTGTCAGTTACATAAAGAGTGCATTGCAGGAGGCAAATGAAGGTGCTGGGAGACCAGTTGGGAGAATCATCTATAGGACAGAAGAATGAGGTTAACAGCTTGAATTAGAATGATGGCACTGGAGAAAAAGAGAAGGGGAGGGATCCAAGAGCTACACAGAAGGTAACATCAGCAGCATTTGATGGATTGGCTGTAGGGCAGGGAGGAGGATGGGTGTGTTAGGAATAAATCCTGCTATTTCTGACTTGTATAGCTGCTGTTTCTGTTGTTCACTGAGAAAGGAAATGCTGTATTAAAACTGCACTGGACAAGTGTGTGGGCAGGTGAAGTTCACAGCCCGGGCACCCACTTTGGGTTTGAGGCACTTCACTATATAGGGAGATGTCCGGCTGGTTATTCATTCCCAAAGGGACAGTCATACCTTAGTATTTTTCTTCATCTTAACTTCTCTTTCAATTTCTTGGGCTCCCAGCTAGATCATTTCACACCTTACTTCTATGAACAGCCTCATCACAGATGTTTTTTCTTCTTTATTTATTTCTCCTGCAGTATTTTTTTTTCTTTTTCCATATATAGTCAGCTGCTTTTCAGGAACATCAGTGAAGTCTCCAGATTTTGTGATCATCTGTTTGTTCTGTTCCTCCTTAACTTAGCTCCCCTAAACCCACACTTTGATCTTTCTTAAGGCACTCAAAGTAATTACCCCAATTAATAGATCAGACTGCACTAAGGCAGGTTTTTTCTGAGCAATGTATATGCATGTTGAGGGATTTTGTTTCCCTTCTCTCCTGATACTTGAGAAAAGAGCCAGGATAAAATATCTCCCCTAACAACAGCAACAATAAAACTCCCAATAACAATGAACATGGGCACACATCTGACCTTGGCAGTACTGAAATTAATATTCACGTTGCGAGTCTGCTGACATTTATCACTGAGAAGCACCTTTAATGCCCTTACACATACATGCATGCTACGGGAAGATTGATAATCACACAGGGCAGAAAACCTAGTTGTCCTCTATCTCTAAGAAACATCTAAAAGGCTCCCAGTCTGCTGACTGAACCACCCTGAGGATTAAGTTTATTTTATTTTCAGTATTCAAAAGATAAGAAGTTTATTAACCACATGGAAGATCTGGGCATGTTCAGAGATAGCAGCGGGAAGACAAATAGACTTTAGCAGTAAATCATCTCTGAGAAGTTGGACAATGACTTTTAGTAAAGCTAAAAGCAGGAACACTGGTGAGCTGCTCTGGATCAAAAGATTCCTTTTTTCTTCCAAACCTTTGCTTTCATTTTCATTGGTGCCATAAATCATTAGACCGATAAGAAAGAAACATCTTTGCCCCAAACCTTCAAAGGCTACTGATTATGATGTTTAATAAATATGGAATAAAATACAGAAAATAATGGTTAAATATGAACCTATTTAGATAAGTCTTTCTGAAATAATTCTTTAAGAAGCATTAATTTTAGCCAGTATGCTTCCATAACTCCAAAATTTAATCTAACCTCAGATTGGCAAACTTTTTGACTTATTCTAGCTGGGTGACATAAGGGTATACATCTACATCCAGTATAAATATAATGTAAGCCATGAATGTTCACATGTAATTTAAACTTTCCAGCAATTACATTTAAAACGCAAAAATTAAATAAGTTAAATTTTAATAATATATATTTAACCCAATATGTCTAAAATGTTACTCTTTCAAAACAACCAATGCAAATTTTATAAATGTGATATTTTAGATTTTTTTCATATTAAGTATTAAACCTCCTGTGTGTATTTTACATTTATTTACTCTTCGGTTTGGGCAAAGCCAAATTTCAAGTACTCAATAGCCACTGTGGCTAGTGGCTACCATACTGAACACTGCAGATATAGGCAATGCTACTAAGGGTATTTCAAGAACTCTTTGATTGGAATGGGGGAAATACAGTGTTTCCAAAAAAATTTTCCAAAATTGCTCTAAGACCATTGAATTATGAAGATACACAACAAATCATATTAAAAATGACAAAATTAATCAAGCTCTTGGCATGATCTGCAATAAGGCAGTGATATGTTAAACCTATTACTGAACTGTTCTTGGTACTTAAATGTTGTATTCAATAATAAAACATGCCACTGGAAGCAGTAACAAGTCATATCTGGGAGTTCTGAGCATTTCTGTGAAGAGCCTAGACTGAACTACAAGGCAATTAGTCCCCCTGAAGAATGGAAGCAGTAATAATTATTTTTATTTCCCTGCAAGGACGTAGGAGAAGACTGAACTGAGACAGTAGACTGAGGGTTAAGATCAAGTAAGCGATAACAGGGAGTAGGAATTATGTACCGAGTGTGATCCTTGGCATAAAGGTTAGCATAACTCACTGAGATTGGCTTAAGCTCAGTAACGTAAGGCTTTTTAAAGAACATCATGGCTATGTTTTCTGAAGTAGTAAGAATTTTAACTCATGAGAGAACTGTTAAAATGCAGTTGACTTTCAAATAATATTTTTCCATTTCATGAGATTATCATAGCTACTCTTAGTTGACACACACACACACACACACACATTAGCATATGGTTGGAATGTCATGCTAGGTTCAGAGCCTAGCTCTGATACTATTAATTTTATTACATCTAATGTAGGAGTTGGGTTGAGCCAGAATTCTTCCTCACAGATGATATTTCACAGGTACAGGGGCTTGCTAAGGGCTGAAGTTGAAAGATTTTAAGGTGATGACACACAGCTTCTGGTAGAGGTTGTAGCTGTTAAAATTAGTTGAGATATGTTCATCAATGTTCAGGAGGAAAGGGTCATGGGATTTTTTATCAACTGAACGTCAAACAGTAGAAATCTGAACATGTGCTCAATGTCAGTAATAGTTCTCACTGGCAGATTCTATGCACCCTGTTACCAGATAATTCCTTTAACTTGTTATTTCCCTTAGGGCCATCGAAACAGTTTACAGTCCTCAGTATTCAGAAAGCACTATGTCTTCTGGCTTGCAAGACAGGGTGAGAATTCTGGAGAGAGGAAGAAGGTAGGAGCATATCAAATATGATTTTAAGGAACCTAAGAATATTTCTTATTTTTCTCAGCTTGAGAGACAATGACTGAAATTATTTTTAAAATAAAAAGTAGCTTCTTAATTTTTAAAGTATGTATTAGTTTAATATGTATTAAATATATATATATTTAATTACTGGAAAGTTTAAATCACATGTGAGCATTCACAGCTTACATATTTTTATAGATATATGCTTCATAGTTTGCTCAGTGTTTATCAGATTACTTGGGTTCTTAATAAAAATCTGTGTGATCTGTAGGGCAATGTATATACTGGGTTGAACAGTGTCCCACACAAAATTCATGTGTGACACAGAAAGGCCTTTGCAGATATAACTAAATTCAGGTAAAGGCATACTTGATTAGGTGGGCTCTAAATCCAATATGAATGGTGCCTTTATAAAAAGAGGAAAAGAGACAAGGACACAGGGGAAAGGCCATTGTGAAGATGGAGGCAGACACGGGGTAATGTAGCTACAAGCTAAGACGTGCCAAGGACCACCCAAACCCCTGGAAGCTGGGAAGCAGAAAGGCAGGATTTTCTCTAGAGTCTACGGAGACAAGATCAGCTAACACCTTGATTTTTGGACTTCTAGTCCCCAGAACTGTCCGAAAATACATTTTTCTGTTGTTTTAAACCACATAATTTGTGGCACTTTGGCATGGTGGCCCTAGGAAAGTAATACAGGCCGTATGATCCCTTTTGTTAGACAGGGAAGTAAGACTCGGACAATGGAAGGCATCTCCTCAAAACCAAACAGCAGATTATAGGGAATACCTTAGTCTAGAACCCAGGTCTTTTGCCTATTGGTTTAGTGTAGGATCCATTTTCAGGTAAAGAAATCAGTTTTGCAAGCGGAATTATTTAACATAACCCTGGATAAGGACCCTAGCTAGAGGCCTAGTGACCCCACCAGGGTAATGACCCATCCTGGGACTGGCTTGAGTCTCTGATCCTGAGTTTATTCTTTAAAAAATTCAGTCATTGGAATTAGCTACCTCAAAGGCACTTTATGGATTTAGCACTACGTTTCAGATCATTGGCTACACATTTTGGATTCTGGGTGCCCTGAATTAATATGGGATATAAGATTCTCCAAGAGAGAGAAAAGGGTACAAAAAAAGGTTTGTGGAAAGCTATAAGGCAAACTCCTCTCTAATTCTATGCTCTTTGCATGGGCCTTTGCTGCTGCTGGTAAAATTCTGATGTAGTCTCAGAGAAATAAGGTGATTCAACCTCTGGATCATCCCTGAATAGACATCCCATTAGAATTCAATCTCCTGTTTAATGAACACAGGCAAAGTACGTATCAGCAAATAAGCTGGAGCTGGGCTAACATTTGTGTTGGCACTAACTTGCCCCTTTTGGATGAATTCCTCAGAAAATCTTGGCAGCTGGAAGACTGGGCTGCAGATCTGAGGCCTCCTTCCAGTCATTTCTTTCTGGTATCAGCCACATCAAATGACACTTCACTGGCCTGCCAGGAGGCTTCTAAGAAGGAGGCATCTCTATGATTGACAAAGTTTGGAGTGTTTTCTGTGCATGGCACCATAACATACCCCTGTAGTGTATTCACTAGGGGGCTGTAGGACACAGATGTGTTACAGTTTACAACACGGAGAATTCTCCCACATTCTTCCAACAACTGTTCAGCTTTGCCGCTACAAGAAGCCACATACTGTACTGCATTGCTATTAGCCTAGTAGTATGTGGCATTTTCTTATATTTTTATATTCAAAATACTGGGCACCTTTTTGGAGCTCACAGTCTAATTAAAAGTAAAATGTGTATCTATTTAACAGTCAAAGCTAACAGTTAAAAATGAATTCTTGATTTGTCCCACATACCCTGCAAACCAACCCTTTCCTCAGTTTTGTGATTCTAACAAATGGTCCCCAAATTTACCTAGTATCTGAGGCCTAAAACCTAAGAGATGATTTACCTCCTGACTTTTCTCCCAAGTCTTGTCCCTGTTTGCAGAAAGTATCCTAAATTCTACCAGCTCTCAACACATCCACAGCTTCCACCAAAACTTGAGCTATCAACATCTCTTGACATTAGCCTCCTCTCTGGTCTCCTTGCTTCCATTTGAAAAATAAAAATTCGATCATTCCAGTCTCTCCTGTGCTGATGGCATCACACTGAGAATTAATTAAGTCCCCCTTTCTTCCTGTGGCTTCCACAGCTCCTCAGCACTGAGCCCTGCTACCTGTCCACTCCAGCTCTTCCATCTCTGTCTTCCTCACTCTGCTGCAGCAGTGTTCTTGCGCTTCCTCTCCAGCTCCTTGACACTTGTTATTTTCTCTGCCTGAAATGATTTCATCCAAGATCTTTGCTGACCCCCATCCAGATTCACTTAGATGTTCCCTCAAATTTCCCTCCTTCAGAAAGGCTTCCTGACTTTTCTTTCTAGAATCATCCCTATCTTCCTCATCCTATATTCCCATAAGCTGCTTTATTCTTCTGCATGCTTTATTTTTGTTTATTGTAGCTCTCTATCACTTAAATATATACCTCATGAGGATAAGAATTTTGTCCATCTTTTTTACTGCTGAATTCCCACTGCTGGGAAATATAGGATAGCCCATTCAGGGTACACAATGAATATTTGTTGAATGACTGTTGAATGAATGAATGACATGATATAGTTCAAAAAGACTTGGAAAGAAAAAATTTTGAGAGTAATAGACTGATCCATGTGGTAAATTAGCCAGAGTAGGTTTACTGATCTCAGAAATCTTAAATAAAATCTTAAAATAGAAAGAGAAGTGATTTTTTAAATACCCTAAGGAAGAGCTTTTCAAACATGTGTGAAAAGCAAAGAAATAGAAATGAACAAATTATGAACAGTGTTAAGGAATATGATTACAGGAAGAACCATTAGAATCTGGCAATAGAGGAAAGCATGCTTATAACAGCTAGCATTATTATTATCTGACAAAGGGAGAGAGAGCAGGCCAAGTATTTACACTAATTACCTCATCTAATCCTCAGAATAATCATCTGAGAAGGTACTGTTGTGTCCCATTTTACAGATTTTCTTTTAAGCTTTACAGCAAGCTTTATGCCTGGAGGATATTTCCATTCAACAATTGAGGAAACTGGTTTAGCGAAGTTACTTAGTCCGGCCAGCTAGTAACAGCTCCCATTTAAAGCACTAGTGTGTGTCATCAGCCTAAAATCTCTCAATTTCAACACATGACAATATCCTGTACCTGTCAAATGTTCTGTGAGCAGAAATTCTGGCCCAACTCAACTCCTTTACTGGATGTGATTTGGGGCTTCCCAAGGTGGAAAGATTGGGCTGAAACAGTACAGAGTTTTCATAGAATAGGAAACTTGTTTTTTCTTTTCTCCTCCTAGATATCTTCCTGCAAAGCAGAAATGATTTCTTTATTAAAACAATATCATAATGCAGGAACAATGGAGTCAGAGACCAATGAGGTCACATGATTATCCTTCTGAGTATCACACAAGATTGATCATACTTTAGAGCAGACAGAGTATAACCTGCAGCTAAAAGAATCCATAAAATAGTGAAATGATTTAAGAAATGGATTTTACTTTATGTTGGTTGGATATCACATCAGGTCAGTTAACTATAAATGTCTTGATGTGATACTTTCTAAAATACGTTATCATATTTCATACTAAAATACAACATATGTGTACATATGTGCATTATATAACATATATATACATTAAGTTATATAGTACTTACTAATACCTTACAAGCCTTAACTTTAGGTTTACAGGTATATTTTTATCAAATAAATCATCCCTAATTTCTTTGACAGTTTCCTGTCTATCTCATTTTACTTTCTATCTCCAGCATGGTATAGAAAGCTTGGCATGCAGTAGATGCTCATTAAATGCTTTTGGACTGTATGGACAAAAAAGAGCTCTCAAGATGAGAGTGTATAAATACATATGTGCAAAAACACTCTACTCTCTTTCTGTCTTTATCCTTGTCTAGTCATGTTCACCAGCAGTCCACAGACCAGATATACCTGAAGGAGTCTGATAAAAAAGCTCAGCTCAGCTGCTTTGTCTCTGGAGTACAGCCTCATTCAGCAGCCACAGCATGATGACAATATCCCTAAAGATGCTCAAGCTCTATTTTGCTCTAATTCAGTTTAGCAAGCAGACTACTTTCATTTTTAGTAGGGTCCATAACTAAAGGAGGCAAGTAAAGCCCCAGCAAATCTACTTTCGGAGAAATTTCTTTATTTCAGGCTAGATGCTCATGCTTCCCAAACATTTCTATTATTACCTTTCCATGGCTTCTTTCTTCACACTCTCTAATATCAGTGAGAAATAAGTAACTCTTTTTCTATATAATTTCTTACCAAGCAGATAGCTTCTGTACATGTTTGGTTATGCCAGTGGAAGAAGCCTGAATGATTCTTTGTGATCAAAGTAAAAAAGAGTAACAGTGAGTCAGCAGAAACTTTTTAGGGGCATTGCTTATGCTGTACCACTGTTTGACCCGAGCAACAAGTACTCTTTGCCTTTCATCTTTAATTGCACACAGAAAGATACTTAATGTTCCTATAACCTGAGAAAATATTTAAAGAACTTGAAGTAACTAACCAGAGAACATGTTCAGATCTAGGTTTTCGGATCTTTTAAAAATAAATCTTCTATACTAATTCAATACATAAGTAACTTTTCAACATTCCAAGGGGACTCACCTGTCACGTAAGTTTTTAAGCGACTTCTGCCTAAAGCACTTTTCATTAGACTACTCGTTCCTTGGGAGTCAGGACAATATCGGACTTGCTTTTGTATGCTTATGTCCAGCATAGTGTCTAGCTGGGTGGTGTCCCACAGAACTTTCTGAATAAAGGAGATGTTCTCAGTGCTGTCCCATATGGTAGCCACTAGTCACATATGAACGCATGAAGTGTGGCTAATTAGTCGAGGGACTGAATTTTTAGCTTTTACTTTTATTTCATTTTGAAGTGCAGTTTACAGTTGAAATGGAGCTAGTGTGACTGAATTTTAAATTGTATTTTACTTCAAACATTTAAGTTTACATAAACACATATGGCTAATGGTTACTGTACTGGGCAGAAAGGTCTAGAACTTAGCATGAGAATAGTTTCTGAGTGAATAAATGAATGAAGAAAGTGCACTCACATTTGCTTTGAATTCTTCTAAAATGATTAAATAATCCATCCACCCAAGGCTACCTCTAATTCTTCCACTAATATAGTCATTGTAAAAGTCATAATACCTCGCCTAATCGACCATTAAATCCAAATGGATTCCTTAAAGCCCTCCCTTGCTCAGCATGCTATACCATAAACTTTTTATATCCCCTATTTTGTATTTATAATACCTGAAAACATGTTTTTCAAAGAGAGACTTCTTAAATTACAGCAGCATCTGTATGCCAGCAAAAAAGATGGAAGGTCAGGGTTTTTCTTTATTTCTTTCTACTGTTAATCTATAGCCATGAACATGACCACTGGACCATTGCTGATGGGCTCATGATCAACTTCATCACCACAGTCATCCCAAATAGTCACTCAAAACTGCAGTGCAGTTAATAATTGGAAATCAGTTCAAGTGATAAAATAAATGAGCTGGACAGAACTGTGATTTACTTGGTTTGCTTAATTTATAGAATCATGATGAAATAAATATAACTGATATTTATTATCTCTGCCACACATTAAGTATGGATCAGATTCTACCAGCAAATGTTAACCAACCAGCTATTCATAAAATGGCAATGCTGTAACACATTTTATGGGATACTGGAGTGTTTTCTGATCATAAGACCTCAAAATTTAGTTAGGATGTCTAGATGTACATTAGGCAAAACAGAGGACAAACCAGTCTATAAAAGGCTGGTGAATTACAGAGAGAGGATAACTAGAGGGCAAATAATAAGTATATAAATGACTGATTGCAGTAGTAACCAAGCCAGTTGCAAACTGTCAATACGATATTACAGTAGCCTTATTACTGCAATGATGACTCTACTGAGTATCCCACTTTGTTTGTAAGGGCGGGACAGCTGGAATCATGTTTACTGGTCCTGTTAAGGACACTCTCTATTGAGCGCTTACTAAATAGTAGGTAAGACTCAAGGGCTTCGCATATGTCACCACGTTTCATCTCCATAACCTAGGAAGAGGACGAGTATATCCTACCTCCAACTTCTACTTGAGGAAACAGAGGTCTCAAGGATTAAGAAGCTTTCCCTAAAATACAGCAATAATGTGTGAGGATGTATTAGGAGACTTCTCAGTTCTCTCTGTAAAAACTATACAAAGAGAGCCTTATTCGAATTTAAAAAAAAATTCAGGGAATAAGGAAAAAACATAAATATGTCTATTTCTCTAGATAATATATTCTATTGGGGAGTTGATATCAGTCATCCTTTCAGTGTACAGAATATAATGGACTAAGAATATTACTTACAACTCCTAAATATAAAGGGTTTTGTGGATAATTGGGTTGTGGTCTAGTAAATAGGCTTCCCATTTTAAATCAAGCCTCCAGCCAGTATGTGGTCCATTTTGGCATTCTTCATGATTAAACTGCCTTAACAGCGTCTTAAAAGACCCCAAATAATAATTCAAAAATTCTCCACATGTGGTATGAAAAGATTAGACATGTCTTAAGCAGACAGGCACTTAAATCCAGCTGATAATACAGTGGAGAAATTATACACCATAAAGGCAGGGGGAATGAGCAAGGGTTTAGCAAAAGGAAGATACAATCAGGGGATACAAACTTCCTGTAAATCAAGCCTTTCTATTCTGGGTGATTATTTCATAAATTGGATCTTGGGCTGTTGATCTCTTTAAATGATTACTACAAAATGTATGCACTTTTAGAAACAGTTGCTGGCTGATTTATATTTCAGACATATTTTCCATCAGTATTTATTCCTTAAGAATATGGTTTTCATAATAGAGTTGATACTTTGAAAATAATATGGAAAACATGAAATTCAATTTGTACAGAAGCTATGTAATTTTAGTGTACAATTACTATATTATATTTAGAAAAACAGTAATAAAAGGAGCAACCAAATGCATACCCAGCTGAGACCCATTTTCAAAAGATAAGATCATTTTATCAGGGAGAGAAATAATGATGGAAATGTCCACTCTTCCCTTTGCCTCTGAAATTCTGAAATTCTAGCCAAATAATAAAATTAGCATTTGTACTTCCTCTAAAAACATAAAAGATGGGTTTATAAGAAGTCTAGTGAGAGAAGGGGACAGGAGGGAAGAGAAAGGAAAGGGCGGGGGCAGGAAGGGCAGGGAATGGAAGAAATGGAGCACAGGACCACTAGGATATTCCATTTTCCTAAGCAACTGCTGTATTATTGAGCAGGCCTAGGGAAGATGAAGTGTTCCTTAGGCTAGAAATATTTTTAAATTACTAAAATGGCATTTTGTGTTAACAGAAGATAAAATACACATGTAGTATCTATTAGTCATGATAACATAATTAATTTATCCTAATGTCTGTAATAAAAACAGCAAGTGAGCTACACAGTGCTCTTAATCTCAATGAACTGGAGTTGGCTAACTGTTTTGCACAAGTAAAGGATTTATCTAGGCTGAATTGTTCTGATCTACCTATCTACTTAGTAAGAGGTGAATTACCCAAGGCAATTCTCAATGAAACAATCAGATCACCATGTAAGTAAACAATAAATAGGCTGCGGGGGAAAGAATTCTTACTCCTTCAGTGGTAAGAACAGAGGTGAGTTAATAATATAATATTATTATTAAAGGCCAAAATATGGTTATCATTCTATGGTCATTATTGCTATCCTTGAAAAACATTCAAGGCTCCTTCATGTTACCAAAGCAGAAGGTCTCCATTTTCATTTTCTAGAGAAAAGATAACATATGAGACAACAATACCAACAAGCAGCATAGTTTATTCTGTTAGGCACTTAGTTTTTATTCTGTGCCTATGGTTATTTTATGCTAAGTTTTAAGCAATCAAAATGCTTGCAGAGCCCAGATTCCACTGAGGTCCTCTGCACAAATTCTCAGACTGCTTTCTGAATGAGGAGGAAGAGATGGTATACAAGAGGACTTGGCCGCTATCTTTGTAAAATAACACCTTTCTGAGGAGGCAGGCATAGTATGATTTAGGCACAAAAAAATAACCAGATACTATGCCTTGGCCAACACAGGCAATGAGCCAGCAAGCAAACCTGTGACTCAGATGGTAATACTTCATTTAACAACTTCTTACAAGTTGCTTACTGTACTTGTTTTGATGCCGGGGTTCTTGTTCATGGAGTTGAATTAACTTTGCAAACACTCAAGGTAGGAAAGCAAGGGAGAGGCTTTTATTTAGAGACAAAGCGTAGGACAGAGCTCCTGGCTCATGCCAGGAGGGTGTAAGAGAGTCTGTGGTTGGGCGTTGTCTAGGGGTTTATATCTTTTGGTTTAACTGAGTGTTTAGTTATTATTGGTCCCAGCCTGAATGCTTTAAGCCTTTTTGTTTTAACCAATCCTGCTGAAAATTGCCTATATTCCTAATTTGGTATTTTTATCCTTAAGAATTTGTATGACTCTGACTTTGCTTAATGTTTAGCACAGAGTTTCAGTAGTTTCTCTGCACATTATTAAATTGTTCTGACCGTAATTATCCTGTTTTGCTTCTTTTGAAGGCCCTCACACTAGTCTGTCTAAACCCATGTTTCCTGTTTCATTATTGTTACATAGAATATTTGCTTCCTCAGAAGCTTCTGAAATCCATATTGCTGTTACTTCCATACATGCATTTTTCTAAACATGTCTCAGATATCATGCAACAGTATTGGCAACAGGGAAGATATTCATTAAATGTACTCATAAATTGAATTACGCCATTGCTTTATTTTATAAAGGTAAGGCCATATGTGAGATACAAGTAGTAATGGACTTATTTTTTTTAAATGAATGATAATAAAATGGCAGAAAATTTTGTATCATGAGTAACTTTTTTATGAGATGAGACATTATTATTCACTGTCAGAATGTAAAGTACTTTCTTGTCCCTTTGCTTAGAAAAGTCAGCATACAAAAATGAATTAAGAAGAAAAAAACCAGTAATGAATCTTTTCATATAGCATTAGAAGTCTCTTAAAAAAACCAAAATGTCAGACACAGAAATATTTTTCAAATGTATAGTTTTGGGGCTTTATAAAAGTAGAAATTACTGAAGCATTACTTTAATGTCAAAGAACATTCAGCTGCTTTACTTTGTAATCATATAGCTTAATGTAGTGATTTCAGTTGAAGAATAGTGAGATTGCCCAGTGGAGATTAGTTGTTTACATTTCTTTAGGTTCACTTATGGAAGCTCCTTGGGGCATTCAGAGCATGTCTGAATTCTTCAATAAGTCCCTATATTTAGAAGCCCTATGCCACTGTTCTTTTACACGTTTAATGTTACATTCTTGGTAGACAAACTTGGAAAATTTGAAAAATCTATAGAAGAGATTGAAACCCGATGTTGATGATGAAATCCTAGCAGGTAGAGTAAGTCACTTACTTGGGAAGTGAATACGTAGATGGCCTAGGCCTTTATTGTTGCTAATTTGCCATTTTGGAGACATGGCCTAAGTGGGGAGGTCATTTTGGTAGGAAGCTATCTTAGGCTTATAAATCCCTGAGTTAAGCATTGTCTGAGGAATAGGCTTTTAAAAATTCACTTTAATAAAATATCTGTTTCAGCATCTATTACAAATCTAAGACTAGTTACAAAGCAAATAGCTACTGCAATAATAAATAGAAAGCTACCTTTTCACAGGAAAAACCTGGTTTCAAATTATCTATTTTATTTAGTTTCGGCCTGTGCTCCTTAATAAATGACTCAATAAACAAATATGTTGCTTCAGAATCTTCCTTCCATTCTGCTACCTCAAGGAATTTTTATGAAAGGATTCAAGGGTATTGTGGAGAAAATAAATACTTTTTAAATGCTGCTCTTTGATTCATACTCACACTCAGGCTGAGTGGCCACTTTGATGGGTTGAGAGCTCTCCCCTGGTCCCCACTCATTGTAGGCCACAACTCGGAAGGTGTACATGGCTTCTGGCTTCAGGTTTCCCACAGTGAGCTGAAGGGACCCGGGCTGGGATGTATTCAATGCTCGTTCCCTGGGAGATAGAAGTTGGAGGGAAAGATTATTCCAACATGAATACTTTTAGCCAAAACCTTTAATTAATGTGCAAGAGCAGAGAGGTAGGTAAACCAAAGGTTGCTTACTCATCTAACGCTGACTCTGCAAGGAAATCAAGACCTCTGAGGCTTACCATGGGAAGTAAACTGACCGGAAGGGCCAATGCAGAAGTGTTTGCAGGGTTACTGGGGAGTTCAAGTTTATGTCAGTCCCACAAAACTCACAAACTAAAGTCTCTTCCCTTGATACTCTACAATTTAGAATTCCAAACTCATGACAGAAAACTATTAAAATAAGAAGAAACATCTGGAATGTAGACAGGAAGATACATTTCGTAAACATCAGGCTAATGACAGAAATCAAGGTTTCAATTATTTCACAAATCGGTCTCTGTTAGTATTGCCAACAAATGCATTTATGCATTTTCTCTCATTGTACAAAAGGAAAGGCAGATGCTAAGTGTTGATGTGTATGGAGCTTGAACTCCTGTGGTTCCCTAAGTGCAATTAGTGAAGGGAAGTAGATATTCTTGTACGTGAGGAGAAACTGCAACACATGACTCCCTCTGCATTGTTCTTCAATTCACATGTACATGGGACCAAATCCTTTCCCAGTCAAAACTGTCCTCAGTGGCTTCAAACAAATGAATTAATCTGCTGACCCTGGTGGGATTTACAGTATGTATTAAGAGAAGACAAAGCCTGTGGATATGGATGCTGATATATAAGAAACAACAACTATAAAGGATTAAAGACACACGATTACAGACATTTATATCCTCATTGGCCTCATATAATTGATTGCATGGGTTGAAGAAGGAACTCCTAAGTAACTCAACTGTTTCTTGAGGTTTCTGTTTCTGGATACAATCTCTTGTATCTCAGTGGAATTATATGTACATTTAAATTTTGCCATTCCCCTTTATTTTGTTTTGGGCGATGTTGAAAATGAAACCTGTTTTTCTGCCAGGGCAAATCAGGCTTCTAAAGAGGGAAAAAAAGTTCTAAGGGCATGAATGGTGATTCCTGGTCATGTAGACATTCTTAATTTGACTGATGTGGCAGAGACTGGCCGGCTCAACCTTAAACCAATTTCTTCTTCATGGACCAGACTGTATTTCCCTGACCCCTCTGAAATCTGGATGATGCCACATGAGTAAGTCTAACCAATGAGTCTGAGCATATACAATGTGTGCTGATTCCAGGCTTGGCCTAGAAAAAACCCACACACATAGTATCATGTTCTTTTCCTCCACCTGTAGGCTTGAGATAGAAGCACAGTAACCTTGGAAGTCATATCCCCATGATGGAGGAGAGCTGGGGGAAGGACCACCTGCCAATCAGGAACATCCTTTTTCTACTTTATAAACACAAATCATTTTGAGCCATTATAAATTTCAGGGCTTGTTTGTTATAGCAGTTAGCATTATTTTATGTAGTACTGCTAATAATTAAAAACATGAATGTTGGGTATTTACCAACAGCCCGGCCAGATGCCTCTTGCTCAAGTTCTCTCCTGTGACTCTGAAGACATAATGACCCTTCAGATCTACAGGGCTCAGAGTCATGGTCTGCGGCAGCAGATACCTTGTCAGACAAAGCTTCATTACTTCACTTCTTTTCCCCCTGAATGGTGCTCAGGCAAGTCCAAGATAAGTTGACTGAAATAAAGGGAGCAAGTCACCTGTGCTTTCTAGGATCCATTTACTATCAATTCATTCACTGAAAACTCACACAGAGCATAAATATACAAAGTCTGTCTCCTCTTGTGAACTGAAAAAAATACTGTAGGTAACTTGCCCTCTGACCTCACATGGAAACAGAGAAGGGTTTGTAAATAAGAGGCATTTATTTCTTTCTTGTAACGTGTAGCTTTAGGTCCTTTTGGGTCACCAGGTTGAAGTTTCTAAGGAAATAACTGCCATGTCATAAAAGCATGCACTTTGATCCAATAACAATAATGTTACTTCTTTTCTGAGATCAGTAGGTGAAGTCTTCCAAAGCACTGATGTGTTTTGAGGCACGAGGTCGAACATGACGGTGTAGAACACACCCTTGCACAAGTTGCATTAAGACAGGACCCTCAGTAGGTGTATTCTCCTGTACCTGGAACGGGTCCCTACTCCAGTTTGCACTTGCAATGCACTGCATTATACTAATAGCTTTCCCTACTTGTTCATTACCGGTCTTCCCAGTTTTATCTTCTACTGATAGATACTCTTCTAACATGCATGATCTGTTAACTCCATGCCCAAAACTGTACTGGCAGCGCCTCTGTGGTTATTAGAATCTCAACTCCTTCAGGCAAGATCCAAAGACCTTCAAAAGGTGGTCCAAACCTTTTCAACTGCTCTGCAATGAATGGCCCTGCCCCACAAGACCATGTCCACCTTTGCTTCTCTGTCCTCTTGACTTACAGTTCTTTCTCAGTTTGGCAAAAGCTTGCTCATTCTTCAAATCCAATTGAAATGAAATCTCTTGGCTGGAGCTTTCCTACCTTTATGTCCTTTGATTACAGCAGTATTAAATACTTCCTCTTTTGTGCTTTTGTTGCTTTTGGTTTATATATTTATTTCAGCAGGTATCATATTGTATTAATAGACATGTCTATCCCTGATTCATCTGTGAAGTATTTTAGAAGAAGCCCTACTCCATTCATACTGTACTGACACTAAGCATATATACCCACTCAGTATAAAGAACGGCTTTGTTGCTGGTACTCCCAGATTTTTTTAATGAGTACATAAATAAGCATGAAAAC
This sequence comes from Manis javanica, assembly GCF_040802235.1. NCBI lineage: Eukaryota > Metazoa > Chordata > Mammalia > Pholidota > Manidae > Manis > Manis javanica. Next base: position 106,240,409 of record NC_133164.1, on the reverse strand, counting down.
TTTAATAGAATAATTGCATAAAGCTTCACATAGTGTGATCTCCAAAATGCTTAGACAGTAGATTCTATTCCATGGTCTATCTCAGCTCAGCTGGATGGCCTTTGGTTTGCCACTTCACCTTCCTGGGTCTCATTTTCATTATTTAAAAACTTAGAGAGTGGGATCTACTCAAGGAAGCCTTTCTAATCTAACATTCTTTATTGGGAGCAGAAAATCACCGATCTGTGTTGCTGTTTTTGTTGTTTAACTGAATTCAGCACTTTTGTATTTACATTTCAGAAGTAAGCACAGTTTAAAGATTGAGCATGATACTGTTTCTTAGTGGACCATTTGTAACAACATGTCTTTAATATACATATTAAGTAAACACATATTATCTTACCCAAGTGCACCAGGGTGTTAACATTTAGTTACCGCTGTGAGGTGAGCAACAGAAGCTCTCTTGAGGTATCAGAAGCATAATTAATTGCTTCAAAGGTAAAGGTTATATTAATGTTCCTTTGTAAGGAAGGAGCTATGTTATTTTTAATGGAAAGATTTTTAACATCCCCTTGTTATCCATTCCACTTTCATTTTTATTTCTTTAGTGAGAGCAGGAACAGTATGATAATGTGAAGACTTCAAAACTGAAAGTTGGTGTTTAGTGGAATAGGGTTCAATGTGGCTGCAGTGAACAACCATCCAACCCCCACACTCCTCATTATCCCAGAACCAAATGATCTGGAACTAGTGCCATCTTCAAGGGAAAGGAGGTTCAGAGGTGACATGCCACCAGATAAAGCATAGGGAGTAATGGACATCATCCTCTTGGTCAGGGTATTTCCACTAAACTTTGGTTAAAAATTCTGTTTTTATCTTGAATTGTTAAAAAGCATTGTCTGAGGAATAGGCTTTTAAAAATTCACTTTAATAAAATATCTGTTTCAGCATCTATTACAAATCTAAGACTAGTTACAAAGCAAATAGCTACTGCAATAATAAATAGAAAGCTACCTTTTCACAGGAAAAACCTGGTTTCAAATTATCTATTTTATTTAGTTTCAGCCTGTGCTCCTTAATAAATGACTCAATAAATAAATATGTGACTCAGTTCAGGGTCCTTTACTTGTTCTATTTTGGGGGAAGGATTCTCTAGCTGTAGCTATCTTCTATATGCTGAAAAATTCCTGGTAAATATCTCTGGCCCAATCTTCCCTGAGCTCCAAGTTCCTATTTTCAAGGCCCTACTTGACATTACCACTCAAATGTTGTAAACGTATGACAAATACAGCATGTCTGAAGCTCAACCCATGATCTTCATTCTCAAACCTGGATCTTCTATACCACCTTATTTTCAGCAAGTTGTTCCATCATCCATCCATTTATGTAAGCCAGGAACTTAAGAACTAACCTTAAATACCTCCTTTGTCTCACCATTAATGTCCTGACAATTTTGCTTCCTAAGTATCTCTAGAGTCTGTCTCCCCTGCTCCATCTCCACTGATACAACCTTAGTCTGATCCACCATCATCTTTTGCCTGGACTTCTGGCTTCTGGGCGTCCACCTGGCTGACCTCCGGCTCTAGCATTCACTCTCTAGCCATTGTCATCTTTTCCAAATATGAATCTGATTATGGCATAGATATCCTACACATTTCTTAGCTTCTCTCACAGAGCATGTTCCTTGCCTTTAGAGCTCTTAATGCAGTGTGTAGTCATCTATTAATCAATGGAAGGATCCTTCCAGCACTACTAAACTTCTCCCTAAGAGACTATTGGCTTCACTGTTATTTCCAACACAGTGCTGGACACATAGTCAAATCAGCTAAGTAACTATAGCTTGTTGAATGAGAAGTAAAACATGTCCTATACATACATAAAAGTTTGCTACCTTGATTTATGGTAAATAAATGACACAAATCAGCTTAGCCACTAAATCAGAAAGTTACTGGAAAGAAGCCTGTAGAAGGAATCCATGTCATAATTCTGAAAATAACAAGAAAGCTCTCCCAGGCCAATCCACTAACTATATTAGGAGGAAGCTGGTAAGGCAATTGAGAGCACCTGCTTGGGAGTCAGGCCCACACTAAATCCTGGTCTTACCACTTCCTAGCTGTATAACAGAGGTGTAAACTTTTTCATGAAGCCTCACATGGATAATGTTTTGTTGTGAGAATGAAATAAGATAATTTACCTAATATAGTCTGCTTATCTGGCAAAATAAGTGCTCAGTAATTTACAATGAGTGGTCCATTATTTCCAACACAGGGCTGGACACATAGTCAACTGACAAGTGAATAATGGGTCATTCATTTAGATATGGCATTAGTAGATGGCAAGTTTTATTTTTCAATATGAAGTAAGTCCACTGGAAAAATTAAGTCACTATTGTCTCACTCAATGATCTCAGAACATCTTGAGGCAGAAAGCACAGAACTTTTCATTTTACAAAGAAGCATAGTGAAAGGAGGCTAATGGTCAAGGGTTAAGCCAGGGCTAGAATGTGGTGCTTCGGCTTTTGCATCTTGTTCTTTCTCCACCACTACACCTTCCCTCCCTCATAACAAGCTTCGTCAGCTGCACAGTCCTCAACTCTCAAGAGCAAGGAGAGAATATGTAAACACCATGTTACAACTGTAAGCACCATGAATTCTAAAATGACTCCTCCATGTCAATCATGGAAAGGTGGCCTCTAATCCTGAGCAATGAGCAGAGGTTTTCCAAGGCAGCATGAAGCAATGTAAAGCATACAGTGCTGCAAGTTGGAAGACCCAGCCCAGCCTTTGTTCTGCCACAAAATAGGTGCATAACCTTGAACAACTCAGAGGCTATCTTGGAGCCTTCTTTGCTTCATTTGCAAAATGAAGATACCAGTCCCTTATCTGCCTACCTCACAAGGTTACTGTGAGGATTACATTGGATGATGCTCATGAAAGTGTTGTAATTCTCTCGTCTGAACTCCTGCAGTACTTTATATGTACCTCTCTTAAGAAATACCTTTTACTTTGTATGGTACAGTGAAGAGATCACTGGACTAGAAACCTTGCATTTAAATCTTGCTTCTAATATTTACTAGTTGTGCAGCTTCTTAGGCATGTTTTTTTAGACTTTCTGAACAGAGCAAGGCATGCTCATCTGTAAAATAGAGATTATCATACCTGCTTTATCTGAGGATCATATGGTATACTGTTTGTGCAGGATATAAAGTCCTCTTTAAATATAAATTGTGGACACCTGTATTCCACTGATTTTCGTTTCCAACACACACAATAATTTGCACATGGAATTAGCTAACATGAATTGAGTGCTTTGGGGGCACCAGGCAATGAGCAAATGCTTTAAGCACTAAAATGTTTAATATTCATCCCACCCTTACATGCCAGGTATTATTATCATCCCACATGAGGAAACTAAGGTGCCAATAATTGGCCCAAGGTCACACAGTTAGTAAAATTTGGAGCCAGGATTGCAACCCACGTGGTTCAATTCCATAGCCACATGGCTTTAACCTTTTGGCTGCACTGTGTCACACTCCATCAGTAATTTTAGATTATTAAATGAGAGGTAAAATATGTTCTATACATGCATAAAAAGTTTGCTACTGTGATTTATATATGGTGTCCTGCACATGGGTTTCAGCCCCAGACCAGTTCACTATGGATTCAACATAACCAAAGAAATGCCAGTAGAACATTCTTGGGGTGAAAGGGTTATAGACAACTTTATTCCCATGGTGGCAGGTCAATCACTAGAATCCTGTCCACTCAGAGTGAGTCTGCATGCAGCAGGCCGGTCTCTGCCTCTGAGCCTCTCTATCCCTGCAGCCATCTCAGTCTCTGTTCTCCATGCTGCCACCACTCCAGCCTCTGCTCTGCTCTCCTGCAGCCTTGCAGCTATGCCACCGTGTTGCCCAGACCACTGGGCAGAGCTCTTTATACAGAGTCAATAATAACATATTGCCCACATGTGTGTAGTGAGCTAGCCAACGAGGGACATGTGAGAATCCTGGCCACAGGAACCTTCACTTTCTCCACATATGGTAAATAAATAACACAAGTTAACTTAGCCAATAAGTCAGAAACTTATTGGAAAGAAGCCTATAGAAGAAATTCATGTCCTAATTCTGAAAATACCAAAAAAGTTGGTTTTCTCCCAGGTCAGTTCACTAGCTGGTGTGGCAACTGAGAGCACCTGCTTGCGAGTCAGGCCTGCATTAAATCCTGGTCCTACCACTGATTAGCTGTGTCACAGAGCTGTAAACTTTTTCTTGAAGCCTCATATGGATAATGTTTTGTTGTGAAATAAAATAATTTATGAAAGGTACTTGGTCTGGTTATCTGACAAAATAAGTGCTCAATAGATGTTTTCGCACATCTGTGACCTTAGAAAGGCAATTTACTCCTCCCCCTGAGCACCTGTCTCCAAACACGTAAGTAGCAAGACGTTGGATTAAGTAGCAGGAAGTGGGATTAAGTAGCAGGAAGTGGGATTAAGTAGGAGGACGTTAGATTAAGTAGGAGGAGGTTGGACTGTGATTCCAAAAATAGCTTTCAATTTGAATCATTTTTAGGTACAAGTGGGGGATAGCTGGATATCTGTGAAGCCATTACATCTCTTTGAATTCTGGCTTTCAGGGTCTGGGATTTGTGCTTTTCTCTGACTTACAAAATGAAGGCACTCAAGGGGTTGAATAAAAAATGTGAACTATGGCACATGCATTATTGACGCCGTTAACCAGTCAGATGGATTAATTGTCATCTGAGAGGAATTTTCCTGACAAAATCATTGTTAATTTGAAGCAAATGTTAAATCCACTACCTTTTAAAAAGGTGTTGGGTTAAGAAGCCAAATAAATCTATATGAGCACATAATCATCCCAGCTAACCACTCAGAGACATATAGCATGTATTTCTTTAGTTGAGAGTTGGAAAACAAAAAGCAAACATGTTTATTGGAATCAAATTTCAAGACCAACTTTTTTTTCACTATTAAAGAAAAAGATTTTATTGAACTGCATTCAGCTTATTCATTCTCCTCAGTAACATGTTACATTGGTTAAGGAAAAATCTATTAAGAATATCACATCCGTCTCTCTGCCACCTTTATCATATCAGTTCCAGTCAGTAAATGCCTACAGACATCATGATACTAGACATTTGGGTATGGAATTATAAATAAGACCTAACCTCAATCATCAGGGAGGGAAAGATACATGTAGTCAAACACAAAACCAAACAAAAGATGGCAGACAAAGGAGAAATGAATGACTTCCACCTGGGTGACTGTGGAGAGTTTCCCATAGCAACTGACATTTCAGTTAGGGCTTCAATTCAGCAATTTTTTTGAGTGTTTGCCCTGTGGGTTGGATATTGCTCTAGGTGCTGAGAATAGCTCAGCGAATAAAACAGATACAAACATCCCTGCCCACATGAAGCTTATATTCCAGGGTGAAGAAAAGGAATTCTGGAAATAATAAGTAGAAAGTAATAAAGCTGTTGATATTATAAGAATGAAAAAGGCCTCAGGGAATCCTCAGGATCAGGTAAGATCTCAGGGAGAAGGTGCCATTTTGGCCAACACTTAATGGAAGACAGAGAATGAGCCAATTGTATCTCTGAGGGGAGAAGCATTCCAGGGAGACGGAAGAGCAAGTGCAAGGTCTTGAGGGAGGAGGATTATTGTTATATTTAGAAAACACAGGAAGCCAGTGAGACTAGAGGGGAGTGGGGAAATGGGGAAATAGTGAGAACGGTAAGTGATGAAGACAGGAAGGTGACAAGGGGCCAGATCAGGAAGGATTTCTGCCTATTCTGTGAATGAGATAGGAAGTCACTGGAGGGTCCTGAGGCAAAGGAATGACACAATCTCACTTATGTTTTATTTATTCCAGCTGCTATGGTGAGAATAGACCTGAGGTTATTGCAATAGTTCAGATGAGACATGATGACAGTAAAAGGGGGCAAGAAGTGGTAGGATTCATTCTGTGTTTTATTTTCATTTATTTGACATTAACTTTTTATTATGGAACATCTTAAACAATAGAAAATTAGAATCATATGAAGAACCACTTTATTTACTTCATTCAGCTTGAAATATGAAATCATGGCCAACATTATCTTTTAGCAAACAGCAGGTATCATGTTGTTTCACAGATTCAGGATATATTTTGACAGTATTACCAAGACTTGATGATGGATTTGGTATAGGGTGAGAAAAAGAGAGGGATTAATCATTACTCCCAGGATGTTGGCCTGAGTATTGAGAAATTAAGACTTCACTGAGATGGAAGAACCTCTGGAATGATAAGATATTTGGAGAGGGGATAAAGGAAAATAGAAATTTGGTTTTGTTTATAAGTTTTTGATGCTAGTGAGAAATCAAAGTTGAAAAATCAAGTAAGAATTTGGATATATGATTCAGGATTGCAGGTAAAATGTCAGGACCAGAGTTACAAATTTGGAAGGCAATCCCAATTTCTTTAATGCTGCTCGAGATTATGTTAATTACATGAAATATGTAAATACTTAGGAATTCAAAGACTAGTCAGCACAGTCACATATTTCCTACCAGTTATATTCAGCTACAAGTAAGTACAAGTAAAGAGTAGGTAGAAAATCACATTTGCTTGAGTTGGTTTTTGCCAAGAAATTAGTATGAAATGAGAGAGTAGCAAGCAAAACATGGGTGTGTGTCAGTGTTGGTAATAATTGGCCATGAGATTTTAGCTGTTTAACAAGTGAAGGGAAGCATGAAGGATGAGGGGTAATGTCAACCTGGTGTCGACAAGGACCATGTTAGGACCAGCCAAGTGGGTATCAGTGATTGATCCATGGCTTGAAAGATGAAAAAGATTTCAATAGATGAAGAAAGAATAAAATGGTTTTTATAAGTAGAAAATAGTGAGAAGTATGACAACAAGTTGTTCATACAAAAACAGCAACTCATGATTATTACTACTACTATTACTGCTCCCACCACCACCACCACCACTACCACCCTTTGAGACTTATTTTCAACCTCTTTTCCATATTGTCTCTGAGCCCCCATTATTCTGAGCCCCTCCATCCTGCCTGTGTGCACTGACTGCCCTGGCTGCTTTCCTTGAATTCTTTCCATTCGTTCCCTTAACAGTCCTGAGAAGCAGACTGTGTCTTCCCTTTGTCTGTTATAGCATAGAGGTTGCTACAGTTTTTACATAATTAAATATATAAAAGGTATACGTCTGATAAATAGTAGCACCTATTTCAAATCCAGCTGTTTGGATGTAAACAGCATATTTTAACCATTATAGGTTATAGTGGTTATATATGCACTCTACTTACATATATATTGGAGATAGACTTCCATTCAAAGGAGTTTGGAAGTTATTATGTGCATGGTTTTATACAGAAATTTTATCATATTTAAGTTTGAGAACATTCACATTTTTTTTTCAGTAGAGTGAGTGATCCAAAAATTGTATTTCATAAAGATAAGTAGACATAGTGGGAAGGATAGATTAGAAGGTGAAGAGCTGTTGTCAGAGATCAGGTAAGTGATGATGGAGATAACAGAATAAAGGGAGCATATGGCTGAGCTGTGGCCGAGAGAGACCCGACAGGCTTGACGAATGGCAGTGCTGAGAGGCAGGCAGAAATAAAACATGACTTGGGTGTTTTGCTTGGTCAACAGGATGGAAGGTACTAATATAAACCAAGAAAAGAGGAAAATATATTTAAAGAGCAGACAATGAGTATGGTTTTTGGCAGGTTGAATTTAAGACGCTTCCAAGAAACCCATATGGATACATGAAGACAACTGGGCAGAATTACCTGTGGTTTCCACAGCTGCATACACTGAACTCCAAAGAACTCAGGAGACTTACTAAGGTCACAGAGTTAAACAGCTGCAGAGGTAAGACTAAAACAAATGCCTGCTTCTTCATGGCACGGATGATCTTGGGAAACAGGCTATCTGAGTATGGGTATTTCTTTCCTTTCATTTTAAAGTCAGGTCAACTTGTAAAATAAAATACAAATGTAAAAAGGGTGTACTTTAACTGTTGTTGTGAACTGGAAAGAAGAGCATTTTGAGACACAGCACGATAAAAACTGTAGCGTTCCATCCAATTATTGCACAAACACTATCATAGTCAGCTCAAACCGTACTGTCCCTCTCAAATCCCAAGCGGTTCCTGATTTGAGGGGTTCCTAAAGATTGCTATGTATTTAAAGCACTCACAAGTTTGAGAGACTAGACTAAGCCTCCCACTTAAATTCCAGCTTCCCCCCATGTGCTCTCTACTGGCACTTCAATAGGCACCAGGACACTGTGACAGCGTTATGCATCCTGTCCATTCATCTCCAGAAGAATGAATGATGATATCCAGGGTTAGTGTGACCTCCCTTCTGTGAACAACTGGGTCCCGCAGGGCACTTGTCATTTCTCTCTGTCTCTCCCCTTCTTTTTCTCCCTTTCTTTCTCCTTCTCTCTCTCTACATCCCCCATGCCACCACCACCCAAACACTTCATATATAGAAATGCATAAAACAGGTTACGTTTCCTTTGGCTGGCAGACTACAGAAAGTGAATTCGGTCCTCATTCAAGGGTGAAAGAAGAAGCTGCCTCCTCCCAGACACCTGTGCCTAGCAATGGGTGTGCACTTGAGACTAGTTATATGTAACAGGAAGTTTAATATGAAGAAAAGATGTGGAAATCAGGATGCAGCCAAGTCAACAGGTATTTTATAAAGACCCTAGCTGCCCCCTCAAAATACTCAGCTACCAAAGGAACCTGATGACAGTGTTCCCTCCCTGTGTGGGAGGCACAGGAGGCCTGTCAGGTACACTTGTAAATGGGTGTTCTTGTCTATAGAATCTTTGGATTTGGCAACACAGTGTTTTTCTGAAGCAAACTGAGCTTTCACATACTGATCTCTTTGATCACCTTTAACTGGCAATATAGAAATCCCGAAAGTTGATGAGGAGGAGAGAAGCTTACAAGATGTCTAAGGAATAGAACAGAAAGGTCCATCAAGAAAACTTCCTAGCTTTCTGATTCCTTCTAAGCAAGATGTTTACAGAGTGGCTTTATGCTTTCATCTTAAATAAAAATGTTCAAACATTAAACATGCTTAAATTCAAAAGTACTTGTTCTAATATCAGTAATTACAGATATAAAATAATACCAATCACGTTGGCATTTAATAAATATTACAAAATTCCATTTCACACAATATGGCAAAATATATATTGTGTGAATAACCCTTCTATTATGGCATACCTAAAATGCTGGTGAATTATTTGAAAGTCTCTTTTATTTAAAAAAAATTTTTTTTATCCGTGAACATGCTAGCAGTAATGAGAATTATCATAGTGTTAAGGCAGACCTGTGGAGCTGGTAAATTTGCCTGAAGGTATTTTCCCTCCAATAGATGTCTAGAGTTAGGATTCTTAAAAACCAACAGAAGAGAATAGGAAACAAAGCTTTCAGGTAAAGAAGGGTGTAAGTTCTGATTAGAGAACCTTCCATACAGACAGGATCCTGAAAGCAAACCTCAGTGGGTGAACTGGAGAATGAAATTACTCTCATGAGAGAACTGGAGAATTTACATGCCAGTCTCAACCTTGGTTTAGTTCGGAAGAAAAAAGAAAATCTCTCTCAGAATTTCTCACCACTAGTCTGTTTATGCATTTGAATTGATATGTTAAAAATGGCTGAAAAGCAAATGTTATCACATTTAATGGACTTTCCAGTACCCAGTAAATTGTTAGTATGAGACCCGAATGGGCCAATAAACCTTAATAAAAAGTTTGCTTTATGTGATCTAATTTTGGTAAAGCAAACCCTCCCATGAAAATGTACTTTAAACCTTGGCCTCATAAATTCCCTCAGATAAATTTTTAAGGACTGGAGTTAAGAATCAAGAATAACCCAAATATAGGAGGAAATAAGCCACTTTGAGGAAGAGTCAGCAGAAACAAATTGCTGAATCAAACTCACAAAGACTACAGATAGAATGATTAAATATGGAATATAGAATAAGTAAATTCAATAAATTTAAAGAAATAAGAAGATGTATTACACAGCTTATTCCTGTAAGAGAGTCTGGAACTTACATAATATCCGCTTTACATTTATAAATCACACTTTATAGTCTTAAAATCATGAAACATTTTAGGGGGACATTGTTGAAAAAATAACAGTAGATTGTAGTCTTGAAACCAGACACATGCAGCTTCCTTTTGCCTAGAAGTGAGGAGAAGCACAGGCGGTCTCCCTAATACTCAGTGCTCTTGAACGACCTTTATACCTGCCAACTGATTTAATCCTAACGAAAACCTTGCAAGCTAAGCATTATTATTTCCCCCTTGTGAAACAGTAAAGTGAGGCTCAGGGAAGTTACATAGTTTTCTTAAGGTCACGAGATGTCAGTGGCAGAGCTGAGATCACAACCCAGCCACAGTGGTTCTTTCATACCCCATTTGATCCACATGCAGCCCAATTCTCTTCTCTATCACTTGGAAAATCAAGGAAATTAAGAAAATATATATTCATAATGTGGTGGGGGTGAACACGGGGAAGGCAGTATAACACAGAGAAGACAAGTAGTGACTCTATAGCATCTTACTACGCTGATGGACAGTGACTGTAATGGGGTGTGTGGTGGGGACTTGGTAATAGGGGGAGTCTAGTTACCATAATGTTGTTCATGTAATTGTACATTAATGATAGCAAAAGAAAAAAGAAAAAGAAATAAAAAGAAAGAAAGAAAATACATATTCATGTGCTTGTATTTCCTCCAGAAGGTTTTCTGAAATGGTTTCATTTGATTCTATAAACACTGTCACTTTAAAATACCGCACAGGCCATGGAAATATATTATCCTCATTCAGTAATGAGTGAAGAGTACAAAGTAGAGACTCCACGTGGTCTCCAAAGCCCCTGGTCAAGATCTCCCGCAGCCACCACTGTGCACAGTATACTCTAAAAAGACGGTGGATTAGGCTGGATTTTCCTGGTAGCACCTACCTGTTGTCACCTTCTCTGGAGAAAAAGACCGTGAAGGTTTGAATGTTCCCTTTTGCTTCTGCAGGTGGGCGCCAGCTGAGGCGGACAAAGCGACTGGAAACCAAGACAGGGACCACATCTCGGGGAGCAGAAGAGAGGACGCTGGAGCTCGGCACAGCTACGGAAGAAGGAGAGGAGGCCGTCAGAGGTGCTGGTGCCATGGAGGGAAGGGTGCGGGAAGGCAAAGCAGACCCATTAGCAAACATGGAAGGGAACATTCACACAGGTGCTACGAGGAGGAGGAAAGAAACTGGGGAGAGCAAAGAAAAAGGAAATGGAATCAGAGGTATATTGAATTTCCTTGGGGGTTACAAAAGGGTGGCTGACTAATAACATACATAATTCTACTTCATATTTGGCCAGGTTCTATTACTCATGGGCTCCATGGCAGTAAGAAAAAATGTTCTGTTTTGGCATGAAACAGGGAAACACAGCCATGAACTTACACATATCGATAAATACCTCAGGTAACCAATCCGTTATTACAAACCCTTTTCCCCCTCAGATCCTGTGTATGCTGTTTTAGATGTCATTTGGAGGAGCTTGTGCATGTTTTTTCTAAGACCACAGAAAACTAAAAACACAAAATTAAAGTTGATGGAAGCAAACAAAATGCAGAAACAGTTCTCATGGACTACCTGCTAGTAAAGGAAATGACAGAAAAATCCTACAAGACAAAGATAAACAATTGCATTATGCTTGTAAAGTATCATTGTATTTATATAAAAATTTAACAACTGTTATTCATTGGAATAACTGATTCATCTACGACTGGAAAATTCATTTTTCAAACATTTGGGGTGTTGATCATTTGTGATACAATTTTTCTATTAAATGTGTATGCATATGTGCATGTCCGTGTGTGTACATGAATTCATAATTCATCTTTGCTAGATATCTCTGTTTTCTTTTTACTTGTTCAAGTCCCCAAGGCTAGAGAACATGTATTTCATCTTGACAGGTGATTTTTAGCCTCAAAACTCAAGTCCCCATTTGCCTACATTTAATTTTCAAACTGGTCCTTGCAGGCCATTTTCTCTAGTTCTTAACAGAGTTAAGTCTCCATTTTTTGCCTTCACTTTCTCTGGAGTCTGGCTGACTCAATATTCCTGCTGTGAACTAAACTCCTGTTAGCTGGAAAATTCATTGTGCATGGAGGATATCATTTACTGATGGTTCCAGAAACATTATCAATTTATGATACATACCAGTTATACAGAGAAAGAGATTTTAAAGAACTGTAGAAAGCTTTCAAACTTATTTCTGGCTCTAAAGGTTCTTAGAAGCCTTCTTTATGGGTAAAATTTCCCTTTGCTTGCTTGTCCAGCACAGTATTTGAAATAAACGGAAGACTGGCAGCATGTTAGTCAATCTTTTGTAGCAGAGTGGTAAAGGGAAGTGCAAAAGTTAATGCCTGGGTATGTAGCATCTCTCTCAAACATATGGGTGATATTCAGCCTCTTGACAAGTCTTTACTTCCACGCACCATAGAAAACTCAAGCTGGCACAATGAAGTTAATTTGTCCTCTTCCTGCCCCCTCGGTGCCTACTCAGCCTGCTTAACTTAGTTGTCTACAGTGTCCACTCAACTGTACAGTTCAGAAACCCACAATGTGTCCCCTATTCCTGACTCTCTCACTGACCCCTTCCTGAATCCCCCTCCTGGATGGTAAACCTACTCCCTTTTATCTCTGCTGCCACACTTCCTAACCCCCATCATTCTCTCTTGCCAGAATCACCCCAAACGTCTTGCAGCTCCTCTGCTTTCCTTCCACTCACCTCTCTCAAATGTATTCTCTCTACAGCATCTGGAATACACTTGTAAAAAGACACATCTGGCATCTGGTCCTATCACTTCTGTTTAATTATCCTCGATGTCTACTGTTTTCTAAACTTCCTTAATCTGCCTGCTGACCTGGCTCCTGTTTAGCACTTTTCTTAGTTTGGCTTCTTCTACAAAGAAGCAGTAAGAAAAGGATTTAAGTGAAATGACTTTATTTGGAAGGTGATCCATGGAAATACCAGTCGGGAGTCAGGAAGTGAGGTGGCAGGAAGTGAGAGCTAGAAAAATTGAGAATCTGGCAGTTATCCCTGTGGGCAATGGAAGGGCAACCTCACTGAGGACTCTCTGGGTCAGTACAGCACAGGTCTCTGTGATCCACCCCTGAGGGAAGCAAGCTTGGTTATTTATTCACCACTTCTCTGCCATTGATTGTAAGTGATTCCAAGGGCATTAACCTTCAGCATAAACAGCTTGGTGTGTTCCTGTTGCCAGGAAAATAACACCTTTTGAGCAGAGGCTTGCAGTTGTCCAAGGTAAGCAGCATTCCTGAGCTCTATTCATTCATAAAATATTCATAGAGCACCTACCCCAAGCCAGCCCTTTAAGCATAGAGGGGAGAGTGGTGACCAACATATGAGGCCATTTCCCCAGGGACCTCACATGGAGGCTCTCTGGCTTTCTGATGCTTACACTAAGTGGGCTCTCTCCACGCGAGCCTCTTGAAATTCCCTAGGGCTCTGACACATAACAAGCCCATCTCATCCATTTAAATTCCTACTTTCCCTCTTGACTTGGATGCTGTTTCCTCAGAAAGACTGACTCAGAGTATTTGCAAACTATCTAACAGACAATAGTTAATATCTATACTATAAAAAGAATGTGTAAAAATCAATAAAATGATGAAGAATCTTATTTTAAAACAGGGTTCAACCTGACAAATGATAAAGGAGATGTGCATTAAAATAAAATCTAAGGAAGTCTGTCAGAATAAAGTCTATTTTCTAAGAAATCTGTCAAGAGTAGCAAAACTTAAATGAATGTTAGTACCTAGTATTGTCTTGGACGTGGTCCTCTCTTACACTGTCAGTTGAAGTTTGTAAGAGTACAATCTTTTCAGAAATCAATTTGGCAAAATTCATTAAAATGAAAATTATTCATACATTTGACCAGTCTCATGTCTATAAATTTATCATTTAAAAAACAACTAACATACCCTCTTTACCAACGCATCAATATGAAATCACAGAGAGCACATTTCTCAAAATGTAATACTTTCACATCTGTCTAGAATAAAGAAAATGGGATCCTTACTAGAATTTTTACTAGACTTTAAGGAACAAAATGTGATCAATGATGACTTGAAGAAATCTTTTTGAGAATGTCCAAAAAGTTAGAAAAAATCGGTTTTAAAAGAACAGGAGATACATCTTCAAATCCTTTTACCCCAAGAGCACCTCACTTACACATGGCATCACATCAAAAATGGGCTGAGTTGGCTTCTCTGCCCACTCAGGCAGGGGCTGCCAAGCAGAGCGATGGGAGCCGGCACAAAGGCGCTCTTCTCTCCAGGCCTCTGGGGGTGTCTCCTCCGGGAGGTAGACTCAGGCGGCACATATAAAGCTCAGGATGGAAGTCAGCATGGACTCTCTTACTTCCATTTAAATAGATATTAGATGACAAGGAAGGGACACATTTTTAACAAAGGAATGGCTTCTTACTTTATACAAGGGAATTAATTTTGTTCTTACTAATCCTCTATGCTTTCTCTCAACACTAACTTGTCTTTGCATAAGGTCTCAGGAAGGAACCAATCAGGACTTCGTTTCTTTGCTCTCCAAATGCCTCATCTCCAGTCTGGCCCTAATCTCCCTGGCCCATTACTGTTGCCATGGCTACAGCTTCTTTATCTGTTGTCATGGAGAAAAAGAGGTGAAATTTGCCACTGTAACACGGTCCTTTTATTTTTTTCTTAAGAACCTCTTTTTGAAAAAAAATTATCACAGCAAAATCCAGGAAAAGGATGTGATTTCTGACAATAATGTAAATCCAAATATTAGAAACTTTAACACCCCGGGAAAAAATAACATTTTTATGATGTCACGCAATATAGCCTTGGTAATAATTATGTTATTGGGTTAACTTTTCTATAAAGCCACCTTCTGTCTAGACACCGGATTTTTTTCCAACAGATTTTTTGCGATACCGTGTTTTTGGATGTCGATTTTTCTCTGAGCTTATTAACAGCGCCCAACCTTCACTCTCTTTGAAGCATGTGAAAGGTGATAAACTGTATTCATAAAAATAGAAAAAATATTTAATTTGCATTAAGTATCAAACAACCAATAAGCTTATTTCCTGCTCATTCCTCATGTTAACTTAAATACTATAAATATAGCCACCAGATCAACTATATGCCTTATTCATTTTATCTCCTTATTAGCTTGAAGATTTAACAAAAATAAAATATAAACAGATAATACTAATGAAATGATAGGAACATTTAATTGTCCTAGAAGCAAACATCTATTTCTTTTCTTTTGGGATATTTTTCTTATCGTTGTTCCCTTGATACCAAATTCTAACTTTTAGTTGACTAAATGGAAAAGCAGATAAAATTTAACATTTGGTTTAAAGTTTTTATAGCTCACAAAGTAATTTCACAAACTTAACCAAAAACAATCTTGGCTATATATGGTTGAAAGTTACAAAGAAAAACATTTCCTAATAAAGTTTCATATTATTTTCAAATTTCAAAGAATCATGGCTTTTGAGCTAGTATATTAAAAACCTCAGTAAAACTAAGAAATGAAGATTTATTTAAAATTAGTTATTTGAAGCCATTTTTCATTTTAAATTAATATGAGATGGAAGTTAGTGAACTCTATCTCATTAACTCTTAATCTTTACATTAAAATTATTGGGTTAGTATCTAAAAACTAGTATGTATTGTATGTCTATCAAGCCCCTACTGTTATTCTTAAAACAAAGCATTATTTATTTTTAAGCCACGGATTTTATCCTGAGAGACTGTGAAAGTAATTTGAAGACATTAGGTATATGCATATAAGACAATTATAAAGTATGAGACAGTCTCTTATTACAAATGAGATACATTCTAGGTTTTTGGTAGAAACATTGTTTAGAAGGCAGAACATACTAACTCACTAAACCATTTATATTCTGTTCCCAGAAACCTATTTAATTGATCATTTTATAAACTATCATAGTTAATAGCAGAATGACATTCGATCACACATCTGAATTTTATTTGGTAAAATCAATTTCTGTATCCAATCATTACTCCAATCAATACTCATGGAGGGACTGCTATGTGTAAGGCCTTGGGAAAAGGCCTGTTTTACCATTTCCCAGTTCCAGGGAGGAAAGCCTGTTCAGTTACTGGTAATTCTCCCCACCGGAGCTTCACCCTCCAGAACCTATGTGCTCCCCCAAGCACCGCGGCTCCTCCCCCCAGCTCTGCTTTCTCAGTTGTCTTGGGCAGGCGTAAGCCTGAGCAAGGATCCCGCTGGAGGCCTCTGGGGGTGGGGAGCTGGGCTTGAGGCATTTCCAAAGGCTTTAGTTGCAGACCTAGCTCCTTCTCAGCTCTCCAAAATGAACTTGTCCCGTTCCACGAAGACCTCATGCTTTCACCTCTGCTACTTCTACATGCTGCTGTCTGAGCTGGAATGCATCCTTCCGACTCCGCTGCTTTGCCCTGAGCTTCTCTTTCCAGTTTCAGCATAAATGTCACCTCACTGATCCCCACCCTGGCCTAGATGCCTCGATTCTGGGCTTTCACAGGACCAGGATAAGTGACCCCTCAGGACACTTCCAGTACTTCAATGGGCTAGTCACCTTTTGGTATCCTATACCAAATTATATGCTCTGTAAGAGTAGGAACTAAGTCTTAATTGTTCACCACTTGAATCCCCAAATCTAGCACAATATATCTTAGTCACAGCCTAAGCATCTAATACATTCTTGCAGTGTTTGCTAAATGAAGGGCTTTGCAAATCTGTGAAATTATAATGTTCAGACTTTGACTAGAAGACTCCTTTTCAGAACTCTACAAAATGGGTATTTGGGATTATGTACTAGGAAGGGATTGTTATTAATGCCAGCTGGTTATACTTATTGTCACTCTGCTATTAATTACAAAGCAGATTGATAAAACAAATTCAGAAGAAGCTTCCAAGGGAATGTAGGGTTGGAGTGAGAATATTTTTGGAACAACTGCTCCTGAAATCTAACTATGTGCCGAACAATGAAGAAGGTGTATTCATATGGGAATGGTGTCTAAGAGAAATAGTGGTTTCATTACGAAGAATTCATCAAAGAGAACTGCCAAGCTAAAGTTGTATCCTAAAAAGGATTGTCTGTGGCCACATAATGAGAAAAGACAACAAATCCTGGAAAGTATTATCATACCAGCAGGGATAAGTAATCTCCCAGAGTTTGAAGTCTTTTCAAAAGACAAAATGAGAAAGAAAGAATCTGGTAAACTGGTTAATCAATACATGTATGAATGAATAGTTTTATACTCACACCTGTACATTGTATTCTTTATTTTCACCTTGTTTATCTAAGAAAGTAGCTTTTAGAGAATTTATCCGAGATGGAGCAAAGATCTGAGGCAGCCTCGGGAGGTAGCGAGCCCATCATTTATGTAAATAAATAGATTTGACTAGAAAACTGCCATTAAATACAGGGAGGTTAATCCCTGCTCTGACACCCTTCGACTATATGATTTGGTAAGTTATTTAATTCTTTGAGTCTTATTTTCCACATTTAAAGACTGATCCAAAATATTTAACATGCAGGGTTAAGTGATGATGGTAAATGATTTCAAGGGATGCTCACAGTAACTTGCATATGATTTGTATTCAAGAATTATTATTTGTCTGTCTTTAGATCCGGAGAGCAGAAAGTCTGTTTCTCCTGCCCATGATTGGAAATGCAGGAATTCTACTGGAAAGGCTCTGGGAAAGACTTGGGCTAAATCTGATAGGCCACTTAAACTGGGACAAGAGTGCTTCCTTCCTAAAAGGACAGGATTTGGTCACCTCAGTATCTCTCCCTATTTCCTTTATTAGGTTGCAGAGAAAAAAAAAATCAGTCTTTGTTTCCCCATTTTTACCATCCCACATGCTTACTCTTACAAGACTTTACTTCATTTCAGATCTCTTTTCTATTTTTTTTTCATAAATCTCTGTACCCTTTCCATCTGTCACCTTGTGAGGCCACCTTTTATCAACTCTTCTATCACTGTCTTTTCCTGGCATCTTCCACCAGCTGCAAGAGTTCCACTTTTACCCAATCCTCAGTCCCCTTTGTTTCCATCCGTTCCCTTGAGTTTACATCTTTGAATTCCAGTCATTATTTATCCCTTCTCTGTGCCCAGGGTCCCCAAACATGCCATTTCACTCATTCCCCTGTCATCAGAGCTTTCTCTAGGGACAAAGACTGACAAGCTGTGACATCTCTCCTCCCATCCCTCATGTGCCTTATCAACATGCACCTCATCCCAGCCATGTGGCGCTTTGTCCCGGGCTGCCATGCAATCTTCTCCAGCTGCAAGTAACATCTAAAGAACATGTGCCTTGCTGATACCTATCAGCATGCAGGCTTTAAGAAGCAATTCTTCTCCATGCGATTTCCTTTGGTAATATGACACCACCAAAGTAAAAGAGCTGACAAGCTGTGTTGTTAAGAAAAAATTATTGAATCAGCACTAGAGAGTTACATTTTTTGGTTAAGTAGCTGAATTTTTCTTGCAAGAAACTCAAGTAAAAGATAAGCTGAAGATAATACAAATTAAGTAAGAGGAACAAAAGGTTTAAGCTACTCTCTTCAATAATGCAGATACTTTTAAGAACTTCTACTGTTGCAGGATACCACATGACAAAATAAAACAAAAAGCTCCCATCAGAGTTGAAGGCTCAATGGGTTCTCTGAGTGGCAAACTGCTAACGCTACCCATGGCATTTAAAATACATGATTAAATTATTTATTTAAGGATACAGTATAAGTATAGCTGAGGAAATGCTCATTGCCGAGATGGGCTCATTTCTATTTTCTGAATTGTCTCTGAGAAATCAAAGTTTCAGAATGACAGAGTCACCAAACGGTATGCTTCTGATGGACAGGATGGGGATGGGTGTGCGGGAGGTACTTCAGCCCAGGCGTGCTGGCTGGGCAGGGTTTTTTTAAAACATCTGTGTATACAGCACTTGCTTCTAACCCCTAGTCACTCATCCTTGAATTTTATAGCCATTGAAGCAAATTAAAGAGAAATAAGAATAAAAAATAAATAAAACAGGATGTAAAACTAAGATAAATTATTACTTATTCCAATTAAGTTTATACAAGTAGAGCCTTATGAAGCCATTGAGAAAGAGCAGGGGCCACAGCAGTGTATGAAGGGTATTTCCTTAGATTCCTGTTTCTTTTTGAGTTTGTGCTTCTAGACCTAACACATCAGCGGGGACAGAGAGAGAGACAGAGAGAGAAAGAAACAGAGACCCATTTCTTTCTCAACCCCTGTCTGGAAGATGGTGAATATAGAGAAATTGGGTCCACAGCTGAATGATCACTCATGTAAGCTCATCATTTTTCTTTTTTAATATACTGCCATGAGGAAAATGATAGTAAACCTGTAAACCATAAATAAGGCTTATTGGCCCAAACCTAGCACCCATACTTCAAATCCAGTAAGTAAGAGAACAAAAGGAATAACTACCAGAGATGTCTAAGCAATAAAAGCAAATTATATACTCATAAATTACGGCTGTGCATCCAATGCCATCATTGTCCTTGGTCACTCTAAATAGAACAACATTAATTCCTACAGAAAAGATAGGTCTTTTAATAAGTCTTATGTGATTTAAAAAGAAAATCATTAGAATGCATTGATTTATCTAAAGACCCATATCAATCTGAATTATGGTTGCTAACTTTTTTGAATAATTCCAAATACTGTAAAGAGCATGGGAACTTATGAAATATAGGATACAAGTGTTCATCTACTATAATAAATGTACCTTTTTTTAAGTTTGATTTCTTGTTATTGTAACTAAGCAAAATATGTTTGGCCTGTAGTCACATGTTTATCATCATCAAGTATGAGGTATGATGGAGGATATTTTTTCTGGAGTAAAGTGAAAAGAGTCCTCGGGTTACAATTAGGAGACAAACTACATTCTCTTTCACTTAGTAGCTCAGCAAATATCTTTAGTGCGCAGATAGGTTAATTGTTAAGATTGTTCCTACTAAGGTGCTATCATGCTAGAAGGCAACGATATCTTTCATCACTGTCTCTCTTCTTTTTTCTACTTATTTATTTCTCTTTTAATGTGAAATTGATCCATCCAACTTTTAGACAGAATTTGGAGCCCAGTGCCTGCCTCACTATCCACTTTGGGGGTAAGAGCTATATTTAAAGATAACATGATATAAAAAAAAATAGTTTGGAATTAGGAGGTTAAGACAATGAAATTATATGCCAGGGTCACTACTGATTATGTGACTTTATTATAATGCCTGTCGTTTCTTCTATATGACCACGAAGGTGCACAGTATAGCAGAGGCTGTCCATAAAATACTTTGAGCTCAGTTAAAGACAAGAGCTTAAAACTAAAGATGAAAACAAATGGCACCAGCCTCTGTCTTTACTATTGTATCACCTTCATGAACATCACCATTTTCCATGTTAAGCAAAAACATGGATTGTCCTTGCCTAGGAAGGTTCAGTGACCTGAAGATGGAAATTCATACTAAAAATATTTATAAATCTCATCAAATGAGAAGCAACTCTGACAGCATTGGACAGTGTCAGGGCTCGCTCAGTTCAAGACGGACTCTGTCACTTACTGTCTGTGTGACTCTGGATTAGCCATTTAACATTCCTGGGCACTACTGCAAAGAAGGTCAGAAGGAACCACAGGGCAGAGTATAATGTCTAGAAATAAATGTAAAAAAAAAAAGAAATCTGAAAATTGCTCAAAAAACAGAGGTAAATATTTATGCTACAGAGGTGGGAGGACAGTTTTAAGAATATAACAAAAAACAGAACCTGTGAAGAAAAATACTGATATTACTGTATTCAAGCAAAAACTTTTATATGGAAAACTGTAATAAATGAGACTGAGATATGCATGAAAAACTGGGACAATATTTTTAATAATAGCATAAAGGATTAACTTTCCTAATATGCCAACAGCTGTCACAAATTAATTAAACTTAAACTAACCAGGAAAAGAAGATGGTAGGTAAGAAAGGCAGTCAGAAAACAGAGAAAGTAGTGGCAGTATGTACAACTTTATTTTGATATGCTTGAAAATCCCTATGCTTATCTCCTCCTCAGGGTAACTTTCAATGCCAAAAAAAAAAAGAATTATTTCAGAATAATGGATGTTAATGTAAAAATACGAAGTACTGTGGCCTTCACCTTTAAGAATGCAAAATTTTGTGAGGCTCCAAAGGAGAAAGAAATCATCATTATCACATCTTTGGTTTATGCAAAGCAAAGAGTAAATGATACGCTGTATTCACATGTAAATATTTTGACAGAAGAAAAAAACTACCTGTACAGAGTTCAGAGCTCAATGCCACACTTACGGAAACATTTCTAAATCACTAATATGGAGTTTGGGATTTTGGAGCTATTCTGTAATCAACAGGAAGCTCTGGCTGTGAAAGCGGACTCCCTCTGGTCTCCAGGTGCCCCTCATGTTACAGTTGTGTCTGGACAGAGGTCACAGTATGACACCTAAATAAATTTCTCTTGGGATGACTAGAAAATAAAACGAACAAACAACAAATCCAAGATGCATTCGAGGAGACATATTGTTCCTTCTCTGCTGCCCAGCTGAGTCATAATCCAAACAGGTAAATTATTTCCTCTGGGACCTAATTCTCATGGATAAAGATATGGGATAGGAAATCTGGAGACTGTAAGAGTCGTATTTTTGAAGTCTCTCTGAGCAATCAACCTGGGTTTTCAAGGGCCGAGGTACTTCTCCACGGCAGCAGCACACGGCTAGGTTGCTTTCTGTAACTCCCTAGATGGCATTAGAGGATTAACAGAGAATGTGGTACAATCACACTAGGTATTTGCCATACAGCTGACTACAGCCATTAGGAAGAGAGTCAGGGAGGTAGAGACTGAGCTAGATTTAGTAACTTGCTTTCAAATGAAAGAGTATAAAAGAGGAAAAATAGTAACTTTGCGGTAAAACTCTGATATACTTAGCTACTAGTTAACCATGTGGTGAAGACCACCATCCCCAAGCAGCTATCACATGCCTGTGATTTGCCATGTGAAGAGCACCTCACCTCTGCATATTCCTTCTGAAACCCATAACCCCCGGGTAAGCGATGAGAAAAACTTCAGTCACATCCAGACTGGGAGATGGTTGGCAGAATAACTTGTCAATACCCTTCAAGACACTTAAGGACAAAAATAAATAAAAAAGAAGAAAGCGTTACAGAAAAAGAAGACTGGGGAAGACATGACAAGTAGGTGCAAAGTGGTGCCCTGGCCTGGATTCTGACAGAAAAATTGGCATTGATGGGCAAAAACTGGTGAAATCCAAATGAAGTTCAGTGACAAGTTCATAGTAGTGTTCCAATGTTTGTTTCTCAGTTTTGACAAATACAATATGGTAATGGGAGGTATTAATAGTGGGAGAAGCTGGGTGAAGCGTAAACAGGAATGCTGTCATATCTCCACAACTTTTCTGTAAGTCAAAAAAATTCCGTAGTATATAAAAATAATTAGAAAAGGGGAGAATTGTGGCTCTAATAATCATTGATGGGTCAACTCTAATGCTCTTAACACTGGTGTTTTTTAAAATACTGAGAGTGGATCCCATGCAGCCCTGTGATAAAGGGATGATTATCTATTAGGAATGCACCAACTCAGCCTGAGTGAAGAATTAGGGAAAAAAAAGAACAAGGACAGTGTTAAATTTTAGTATTCTTACCGTGGTCACAGCTAACATCTATCAGCCAGTGAGAAAAGATTTAATTCTGGAGGCTTGAAGGGATGGGCACCACCCTAACTTCCAAACACAGACCCAAGAGACAAAGCAGTTAGACTGCAGCCATCGATCTGGGCTGTGTCGTCCCTCCAGAGCATTTATGATTCACGCTGATGCTTCTGTATCACCTGGCTGCACTCTAGCTGTGTGTCCACTTTGTATTCCATCCTGGAGAGCAACGCATTGGAGCCTAGCGAGATTCTTGTCTCATTTTATTTTTCAACCTATGTAGCTGCTAATACCCAGGAAAAGTAAAGGTGACAGGATGGAAAAACAGTTCTGTTCAAGTTGGCATGATGGATTCCTAGAGGGCATGGACCTCGCGAATCACCAGGTGTGCCTGTCACATGAAGAGAGTCTCAGGTAAGGAGCTCAATGTGCGCAGCATCGATCCTTTTAGAGCATATGATCATACCGGGGGCAGCTTGGTGTTCTCTGTGCTTCCTGAGAAAGGCTGGAAACACTGTCAAGGGTGGCAGGAAACTAAAAAGTAATAACAACCAGGTAATAAAATTTGAAATTATGGGTGGGAAACTTCACGTTTTGTAAATGCATAACTACAGGGGGAAGGAATGAGTAGAACAACTCGCTGAGGGAAGTCTAGAAAAACAGTAAAATTTAGTGGAGGGAACATGTACATACTAAGGACTCAGAGGAAAGGATTGAATAAACAGAAGAATCCATGAAATCCAGGCATTTAAAATTTACATATCACAGATCATGCTGGTCCTGGGTGAGAAATATCATGGATCAGTAAGATCCAGGATGAGCTTCCAGATAATTTAATATACCCTCTAAATATGGCAATTGATGATCCCAGAAAATCTGTAATAACCCATTTGGGTTAGCAATTTGAATTTCTCCTCCAAGACTTTTCCTATCTCTGACTATTATAAATAATTTTGATTTCACTTCACACTTATGTCTATCCTCTGCTTCATGCATCTCAGCTCAAAAACATGCCTCAATTCTAGTTTAGTATTTTTTTTTAAAGGACACTTATCCATGCATACTCTTATTCCCTTACTTTCTCAAAACCCCTGTATTCAGATCACTTCACCATTTTTAGCCCATTAAAAAACAGGAAATATGTCCTTATGGCACTTTTACCATCATTTTGCTACCATATCACCTCACCTAAAGGAAGTTATACTTATCAATTAAATAATCCACGAGTCTGGCATGATTTTCTCTGACAGAGGTTTGACCTGGGACCATTTGGCAGACCCTCACAGTATCAATTATGAAGTTTAGAGATGTGTATTAAAAATCTCCTAAATTATCTTAGTGATTTCTTAGGGAGCTTCCTATACCATTTCACAATGAAAATTCATCGTCTGCTAGGAAACATATTTATAACTCATGTTAAAACAACCACTTCTAAATTTCAGTTGATCCTTCGATTATAGAATACTAGAATTTGTTGAATAAATCAGTGGCCATGTTTCGTATCTTTCTTGGTCGTATCCACTTTGATGAGATTCCCTTCTTAGGCTTTGTCTTCCCATCTTAAAACAATCATCCCACTTCCTCCCATCATCACACACTGATATTCTCTTCCTTCCTTCCCCCAAGTTTATATTTGTCTTTATGTGAAAATCCATTTTCCCTTCTTGATTACATTACTTTCCCTTGTTGAATATATCTACCTCTGTCTCTTTTTTGAGCAAATCTAATGGCCCACTTTTTAAAAACTACAAACAAGCCTTTTTTTTTAATAAAGAAAAGGAAATGAAAACTCATCTACCAAATCCTTTTGATTAATCTCAGCATGTTTTCAATCTCTTAAAATCTGGAATATTGGCAGTAGATTTAAGACGAAGGCACCTTCAGCATCCCTCCCTTCCCCATTCTTATTCTGCTTCTCAGTTTCCTCCCATAAAAATGCTACTCATACAGAAACATCATGCTAAAATATGGCAAGATAATTTCTGTGAAAGAATTCATTTTCACCTCTACCAAATTAATCTGGGCTGAGACTGAGCCATGCAGATAAAAGCTTGTTTAATTTGGATTTTAGCATATGTTTTTCTAATATATATTTTAAAACTGAGCAAACCTTTTTCACTCAGACTGGAATAGTTTTATACATAGAAAGCTTTTGAACAAGCTAAGAGGAATAAAAAGACATAAAACCTTTTATTCATCTGAATTATGGTTTGTCTTTTGAGACTAAAAACCCCCTTATAACAAGGTATATATCTAATTCATGCATTATTCATTCATTGACCTATTTCATTCTTCATTCATTCAAAATGTTTTTGCTGAGCACCTTCTATTTGCCAGGCACTCTTCTAGGTGATGGGAATGCAAGGCAGAAGATAAATTCCTGCCTCCCTGAAGCTCACATTCTTTATGTGATGATGGATTCAGTACATTAAACAGAGTTGAAGCTTTAGAGATCACAGGGCAGGGAGGGTAGGTATTTTTTATGTGCTTGTGACCTAGAAGGAGAAAAGCAAGTCACCTCTGAGAATGTAAGCAGCACAGGACAGTGGTTAAGTATAGATTCCAGAGCCAAGTTGCTTGTGCCACATACTAGATGCATGTCCTCGCCCAAATTACCTCCCCTAAATTTCCTCATCTACACAGTATGGACGATAATAGCATTTCCTAACCCCCAAGTGCATCTTGAGAGCCAACTGAGTGAAAACTTATAAAACACATACAAGAATTCCTGAATGATACAGGAAGCACACTATAAACTTCAGTTAGATAAAGGAGATATCCTAGAATAAAAATAATAAGAAGAAGGAATTAGACCATGAGACAGTGCCTATTAATTCCAGTTTCACCAAGCACTAAGATGGACACCTTTATCTTCCTTTGTTCTTATTTCATCATTTTAAATATAAATGTAATAAACAGACTTCCCCTGCCTCTCCCACTTACATAGAGTGAGTCCAAATGACTTTTTGGTCCCAGAAGAAAGTTGCATAATTAGAAATAATGCACTCTTCTGCTTTTTGTCCCATGAGCTGCCAGCCCCAGGGGAGAGGTTCAGGCTGGAAAAAGACACAAACACTGGCCAGCAATGGTTTATTTTGATGAAGAATGGTATCATTCTTTTTTTGAAGGATCCCATTGTACCAGGTATTATACAAATCAGCCTATGCACACTAAGTGGGTTCCACTGAAGTTCTGTATGATGGGAGGCTTTGGGTAGTTCAGAAATGCATGCAAGGTCACTGATAAAGTGGCAGAGAATGTCTGCAAACCCGAGCTGAAGGTTGCAATGACACCATATAGTACATACATGCACAGATAATATTACAAACAGCTTCTACTGATACCATCTGTAGCAGCCTTCTTGGTGTTCAAAAAACAATATTAAGTGCTGAGTGTTGTGTACTTGTGAAAAAAAATGTTAGACAGAAAAAAGGGCTAACATTATGAAAGACATATTTCTCAGGTTGAAATTATAAATGCATTTGCAGTATTTAGTAGCTTGTCAGATTGGCAGCCTTATTTTCCTATAAACCCACAGGTACATCATTAGTGTCATCTTTGAAATATTCAGTAATTCAATGACAGAATTGTAAATTCTTTTCCATCTAGAAGATATAGAGCCACCTGTTATTCTGAAGACCTAAACGACATATATTTAGTATACGAAAAAATTAAGAAAGCTACTACTGGATGAATCACAGATGCTAATTTGCTGGCATAGATGTAGAAAGATATATCGTACAATCCTAGCAATTATGTCAGAAATCAGTCTACAGTAATTCATTAACACCTTTTCTTCAGAAGAAGGAGGGAGATGACATCTGTAACTAATATTATGATCTATGTTATTTTATATTATGTTTTTGGTTTTATGAACAGTAGGCAACCATAAGATAATTGAATAGCTAATTATTAAAATACTCAGGTTTTTTTATTTTAGTCACTGTTCAAGAATGTGGATTCATTTTTCAAATTACAGGTCTTATTTTACTGATGAGGAGGAAGGAAATCGACAACTTTAGAGAGGCACATTAACTCCTTCAGTGCCTGATGCAGCCTGATGGGACATGCATGATCCTGTACCAAGAGCTATGGTCCTGGGATTGTGTTTAAAAACCAAATCAGTTAAATTAAGTCAAGTTTTAAATGTACTGACAATCCTTTTATTTGGTTTGATTTTGATATGATTTAAGATCAAATCACACTGTTTGAATTTTTCTAAAATGCATGTTTATATTTAAAATAGATCACACATTACTTATCATACATTTTTTTAGAGAAGCAGTTATTTCAGGCATGCTCTATAGAATAACTGTGGTGAATATATCCTAAGGTGGCCCAAGTGACCTTCTTTTGAGTACAGTTGGGCTTCTAGTCAATAGAATAGGGCAAGACTGATAAGTCAGGCACTCTTACATTATATGGCAAAGGTGACATTACTCACTCTCGTGATTAGGTGACACTTTATAAAGCTCTGTCTTAGCAGACTGAAAGGAGAGCTTCTCCTGCTGGCCTTGAAGAAAATGAGCTGCTAAGTGGTGAACCACCTGTGGAACTTGGGTCACAGGCCAACTGCAAGTGCCTCTATGATCTCAGAGTGGCCACTGGGTAACGGCAAACAAGAAAATGGGGACCTCAGTCCTGTAGCCACAGGCAGATAAACTCTGCTAATCACCTAGGAACTTGGAAGTGGGTCATTCCCCAGTCAAGCTCTGATAAGACCTCAACCCCAAACCCAACTAACATCTGGATTATATCCTGGTGAGAATCTGAAGCAGACTGTTCAACAAAACTGTACTTGAACTCCTGACCCATGGGAATTACAGTGTAATAAATGTACAATGTGTTAAGTTCCTAAGTTTGTAGTAATTTGTTACTTAGCAACAGAAAACTGATGTAGTAACCTCTCATGTTCGTGAATATGAGAAACCTGCAAAAGTTCAGTATTGCTCTCCTCTTCCTAGGAGAGTAGGAATTATTGAGCCTAGTGTAGAAAATCTCAGTTGTCTTTAGAATGGCTTTTGGAGTCTGAATATTCAATGTATATCAAGAATATTATCAGTTCAATTTCTCCTAAGAGTATATTCTGAGCAAAAGGAAGTTTTCGTTCATATGCACAAGTATTTTAATATTATTAGAGACAGGTGAAGCTACGGTAATTCTCCAAATAGTATTTAAATGATGAGAAGTAGATCTTCTCATTTTATTTAAACAACTTCATTGAAGCATAATTTCTGTTCAATGAACTGTACCAATTTGAAGTATATAATTTGATGAGTTCTGACAGATACATAAACCCATGAAATTACCACCAGAATCAAGAAACAGATCCTCTCTGTCAATCACCAAACTTTCCTCATGCCCCTTTGCAATTATTTCTCCTCCCACCTCCACTTACTGGCAAACTGTGATCCACTCTCTGTCACTATAGATTCTGTTGCATTTTCTACAATTTCAAATATGTGGACTCAATTGTATGCACTTTTTTGTGTCTGCATATTCCATAATATGGATCCACTAATTTTTTTTTATCATATTGTGAAACTGAAAAGGCAGAACACTTAAAACTCAGTACCTTAGAAATCCATCTTTTGAAACAGTGACTTAGAGCATGGCAATGGTGTGTGTGCTGTGTCTCCTCTGCTCACACAAACACACCTGTTCGTATATTACAGGGAGTTTATTCTTTATGGTATTTGATATTCACCATACTTAGTGCCTATACATATTTTAAAACCATATAAATTTCTATTTCTGTTTGACTCAAAATGAACAAATCACCGATCATGTGTGTAGGGGCAACAATCAATTGAAAATATGGTCATAATGACTGCTTACATTTATGCAGTGAATGGCTCACAGTAATTAACTGACATCATACACTAGAAAAATCAATAAGAAAAATGCCCATGCCTAGACTTCCTGTTTCATCAACAGAGGTTGTTAGCTCTGCCTCTGTCTTAGCATCAGGCCAGCCTGAGCTGCAGAGCTTGGGTGACACCTGTCATAATCAATTAGTCAAGTAGAAAAATGGTGTGAAAACATAGCATGTAGATTGAAAGCAATTCATTCACCCTCAACTGTTCCCTTAGGAAATGAAAGTCTGTTATTCCATTAAGTCATCTTTGAATTGCTGAACACTATTTTCTTCCCTATTCATGCAAACTAAAAAACATAAATAAATGTAAGAGACCTAGGATAATTTGGGGGAGAAAAGAAGAGCACAAAACCTTGCCCAACTGAAAGCAGCTCTCAGGCTAGGTGGCAGTACTGCCAATGGTGACCACATCAGAAGAGGAAGAATGGATTAAGAATTATCAGCGACACTCTCAAAAAAAAAAAAAAGAAAGAAAGAAAAATGATTCCTACAACCCTAGAGAATTTTACCCAGACTTGGGAAGAGGGATGTAAAAAGCAAAGACATTTCATTGTTCTTTTCTTCATAAAATAAACATGATTTTTTAGCTGCCACGGTTGCCTTATGTTCCTTAATCCATGACCCCTAATGAAAATATATTTGTATGATACATCCTGACTTCCTAAGTTCTGATTTCTTCTGTCCCTCCCTCCTTCTCATGAGCTTGAAGTTGCCACATGACACTCAAGCTTTGGAAGGAGGCTTTTTTCTCCCCTGGTGCCTCCCTCCCCCAGGTTCCCCACTACCACTGAAGTTCAGCTCTAGGATCTCAGAGCATGGCATTGTTTTTGCTTCAGTTATCCCAACACATGGAGAAAGCGGAGGTTCAGGGGACACACCTGGTGAACAAATTTGAAGACTCTGTTATACAAATGTGTCCTCAACCTGCAAAAACAAATGAGTGAGAGTTCCTAGTAACAATAGTGGTTTTTCTCTTGGTCAGAAATGATACCTAACCACAGACGCACTAGCGACCTAGTGTTAATGCCTCCGAGGGACTCTGAAAGGTGACAACAGTTACAACACTGGCATAGAGGAGTAAGAACAAGCCACCAGGGAACGGAAAAACGTAATTTTTGCCTCTGATGTTTGCAAACATCACCTGTATTTGCTGATGGGAAATGCGACTCTCGCTTCTCCGAGCCCCACTTCTAGCCACAGAGTCAGAAACTGAGTTCAGTATGTCTCTCCTTTGAAATATCTGGCTAAAAAGTAAATGTACAAAGAAAATCGCTATAAGGAAGTAACATTCTGACAGATGTCCAAGAAATAAGTTCTTTTAACTACAGTCTTCCTATTCCAGAGTCAAAGTCTCAACTATGACGTAAGTTATTCCTTGGGCCCTTAAGGTTTTGACCTCCCAACATGCTAAGGGAAATCCAGATTTGTGTGCAAAAAATGTCACCCAACACTGTTCTGTGGATCTCTGTATCTCCCATGACCTGCAAACAAATCCTGTTCATATTTAAGAACAGTGTGAAGCTCTAGTAATGTGAAATTCTTGAAAAGCATGTATATTATTCAGATATACGTTCAGATTGAGACTGTAGTTCATAAGCATACAGAGCCTCAAACCTTCTTCATATTCAGCATATAAGTGCTACTTCATCATTATTCAGCTAAATCAAGCTTAGATTATATAAAACTATAATTAAAGTAGAAAAGCCACCATTAAATAACTATGATTAAGGGTATGTCCTGCCTTAGGAGGACTGACTGTCTGTCCATAAAGATATTAAATACACCTTCGCCTTGCCAACACACACACTGATTTCTAACAAACCTGAGCGCAGCAAAATGTCATTCACTGTAGATCTGTATTTCAAATGCAGATATTTGAAAGAGACAGTCTGCCTCAACTTGTCCCTCTGCACAGTTATGAGTATGACTGGATGATAATAAATAGTTTCATATAGCTCACACATCCCACCTTGGCCAACTCCATTAACCTGGCTGATACTCCATAAGAATGGTCTCTTGTTCTCTGACAATATTCATAGCCTCTTCCTCTCAACCACCGTTTTCATCTCAACTCACATTAATTCCTGAGTCCAGGATCTGAACTCTGAATGTTATTATTTTCTATATGACCTCCCCAAGCTCTTCATAATAGGCATTGTGGCGCATCCCTGGCTCTGACCTTTCATTTTACCTAGACTTCTGTTGAAAGACTGGTTTCCTACATGAGGATTTTTGAAGAATTCTAGGCACCGCTTTTAGGGCAGTGGCTCTCAAACAATGAGCCCTTCTGTTCACTGTTCAGTGAGAAGGAAAGGGGGGAGGGGTGGAGCTGCAGTTAGTACACCAGGAATTGCCTTCTCCTGTCTCTTCCACAGTCTTTTTGAAATCTGTGTGGGCTATGATGAGGTTGGGGATGATTGTATTGAGTGATTCTCTAAAAGATAATCTCAGAGAAGTGATAACATCTCCAGGGATGGAGTAAGACACCTATGTGCAATTCCAGGAAAGTACTCCCAACAGAAGCGGTGAAACAGCTGTGGATTCATTGCTTAATCTCGTAGAAAGGACTCTCAGCAAAAGAGAAGGAAAACAATAAAACTGCTTGGATTTTACACTAAAAAATTTTAGGGATTCTATGAATTTATAGCATTTGCATTAAATTCAGTCACACAAGTATGGCTGGTTTTATATCTAGGTCTTCTAGGAGCTTCCTGGGCATCAACAAGAAAGGTGCAGGCAGCTACACTGTGGCCCAGGCTCAGTCAGATGTGGTCGCTGACACTAAAGCAGCAGCCAGTGCAGACAGCAGAGAAATGGTAGGTGCCTCTTGCTGGCTAGAGGACCACGTGATGCCTATGAATACATGGAAATTTAGAGGAGGAAAGTCAACACTTCCTTAATGGTAGAAGAGTATTAGACCTTGTTTGACCTTTGGCAAAACAGACTCTGACTAGATTCTTATTCACTGTTGGATTATTTTGCTTCACATAGTTCTGAGTAAACGCCTTACTTGGTCAGACCTTGTGCTGGGATGCCCCCTCACAATGCAGGCAGTCATGGCCTGTAAACATCTGCACAGGATCTCCCCAGACCCATCAAAGGAAGTGAAGCATCACATACAGAATTTGACCTTGGCATGGCCTTTAGATTTATATGATTAGGGGCTTCTTCCCCATAAATAGGTGTAGGACTCCAGATTTACTGCCCCTTTTGCAGAAGAGGAACCCTGGAGAGACAAGCTTGTATCACATCGGAGCTCAGAATCAACAGCTGCACCACACCTGTGCTGAGCTTCGGGCCCTGACACCTCTCTCCTCTGCTCTGCACATCCTGCCATGTGTCTGCTCCAGCAACAAGGCACTGCTGCTTTCAACAACAAGCTAAATTACATTTGACAGCCTAAATGAACAAGATACATATTAGGATCTACTATCTTTGACTTTTATAATGTTGTTACCAGAGCCATCAGAAAAAGGAAAGTTGATGGGAAGACCAAGTCAGGATTAGACTGGGAAAAGGACTAAAGTACTGGACAGAGCCCCTGCCCACGTTTCACTGGATGGAACCTGAAAGTCCGATAGCCTCAGCCATGCCCTGGCGTGAGTTTGCACCAGCTCGGAGGAGCTAATTATGCTGAGCTCTTTCTGAGTCAGGATTCTGAAACTTAAGGTTTGGTAGCTTGGAACTGCCTGTGGTAAGAATATTCACACCACAGAAATCAGTCCACTACGCATCATGGATGTTTTCCTTATCGTCACATCACTGGTTAGACTCCCTTCCACTGTGCATTCTCCCTGGGAAATTTGCTTATTTAAAAAAAAATAACAAAAATTGAATACCACATTGTTTGCATTTGCCGCAAGTGCTCACATTTGGCAGTTTGTAATCATTCTGCCCAAGATGATCATCCACGTACATAAAGAGAGAAGAAGACGTATTTTCAGTGTAAAAGTACCTAGAAAACTTGCTATCTAGTAAATAATGATAAACTGCATGAATCTTTATCTCAGCCAAAAATATAAGGTAGCTAAAAAAAGAAGAACAAAAAACAAAAAAGAACTCAGGGACAATGGCACTAAGTCTTCCAAGTTCCTTTGTAGATTGTAAGACTATAAAATTTAGATCATCCATTTTGCTGCATACTGATTTATTTTGAAGACCAAAGGCAAATTCTGCCTCTCCTGTGCAGACCCCATTCTCCAACTACTTACGAACTTCTCGGTCTCTTCTGAGTTAGGGTACTACTGACTGTCTATATCTCTTTATTGGTACTCAGTATCTATTCTTTTATGATATCTCTTTATTTGAATATGCTTCTACAACCAAACTAACCTTTTTTCAAATCATGGGCATGCTCATATTTCTTGATAGCCTGCACAGTGACTACAATGTCATTGGTTCTTGATTATATATGTTGATTGGCACATGGGAGCAATTTTCCCTGTGATCATACATATCAACAATCACATATGCAGCCAGATCATCTAAGTGCCATTTTAGTACATCTCTCTCGGCGGCCTCCTTAAGGTCAATCATTTGTCAGCTCTCACCCTCCCTGATGTTTCCAATATGCTTAATTTATAACTTGTCTTCATCTTTGTCAGTGAGTAACAACATCAGCATTCTTCCAAAATACAGTAAAAATATGATATTTTGCCTAGCAATCCTTAAACCTCTGCATATTCTTCTCCAACAGTATTTATTAGTTATTTTTTTCCTTAATAAATTCTATAATTATGGGTTTTCAAAGCTCTTCTTGAGAGGATAAAGAAAAATCATGAATGTGCTTACTTTTATTTTTTTCAAAGATAGGACAGGAAAATTATGCTGATGTTGCAGTTCATTTACATTTTAAAAGGTGAATATATCCTTTGTTTGAACTTTTACCCTCAAAACCCTCATGGTGATAAAGAGAGACTGGGTACCACCCCTCTTCTGAGGTTCTGAAGTTCCTTTGTGTCAATTTCTAAAGCAGTCTTTTAAGTATTCTTGAAAATGAACTGAGGGCCCCATTAGATTTAGCTCTTCTAACTAAACACTAAATTTGCTCTTCATCAGCAAATGCTACAGCTTTCCCTTAATTCAATCTCCCTCAAGCCTCAAGTACAGTGTAATTTGAATGTCTTGGGTAAAACTACGTACAACTAAAAATTAAAAACACATTAAGCCCTCCAACTATGGAAATAAAGGAACAAACACCATCTTTTGGGAAAGTAGGAAATGTCTGTAACCAATGATGAAAGCAAGGTGAGTGGAAGATGGTACAGGACTTAGCAAAGCAAAGAACAATAAACCTAAGTGCATTTGATGGGAAGCAAATGACTCATCCCACAAATCATAGGATAGCCTAATACTGTGGAGGATCATAAGGTAGGGGCTGAAAACAGGAGAACTGTTTGGAATTTGATGTTAAGCATTCTTAGCTCTCTTTATTCCCAGTCCCACTTAGTACAGTCAAGTTACTAGTTCTCTCTGACCTGAGCAAGAAAAAAGAGGTATAGCCTGTTGGGAAACTAAAGAGAAAAGCTCTAGACTTGGGGACACCAAGTACAGAGAAGAGGAAGAGGGAAGTAGGAGAAGGGCAACAAAAAGGTTAAGTAAAATCTGTCTACTGAACAGATTCCACATCTCTTTACCCTTTTGGTTCCAGAACCTGGGAATCAGACTTATAAACTCACAGTGGGAGATAAGAAGATTTTTCTTGAGGAGTCTTAACGCCCCCAGAGTGAAGACCAAATTAAGCTACTTCTTAGAAGAGCACCCTCAAATGACAGATGGCTACGTGATTGTCTTCAAGTCAAACCTATCATTGGATCTTCCTGACTATAAACGTATTACTTTTGATAAAATTTTTAGTGCTTCACTTTTGAATATGAATTGATAGCCTGGGATTCCTGGAATCTGAGGAATCCTTCCAGCATGAATGACTTAGACAAAATGCAAAAAGAACTTTGGAGAAAACATAACATATGAAACAGAAGACACATGGAAATAATCAGGAATGATGGCTACAATCAAATTCCAAAATTAAAGAATGCAGATAGGACCTTCATACATTTCTGGAGGGATCATAAAATGTTATTTGATTTTAATCACTTTGGAGAACTACTTGAAGACCTTATAAAGTTAAAAATGCATCCTCCATATGACCCAATAAATCTGTTCCTAAGTATTTACCAAGAGAAATGAAAACATGTCTGCTAACAAAGACCTATTTGTGAATGTTTGCAGCAGCTTTATTGGTAATAAATAATTGGAAATTTTAATAGTCAAAATGATGTTCATCAATTAGACAATAGATAAATAAATTGTAACTTACCTAGCAGTGAATACCTTTTAGCAATAAAATAAGAATGAATTATCAGTGACATGGATGGGCCTCAAAACATTCGGTTAAGGGAAAAAAGCCAGATCAAAAGGGCCAACACTGTTTCCACAGTATGAAATTGAAATACAAGCAAAACTCTTCTATGGTATTAGAAATCAAATAGTGGTGTGTGTATAAAAAGGGGAAAGTGGTAAATAACTTACTGGATAAGAACATAAGAAAACATCCTGGGAGATACAAATCTTCTATACCTTGTTTTGTGTGGTGGTTACACAGGTGTATACAAATGCATTTTATTGCATATTAACTATGACTCAATTTTTTAAAACAAAGGACCAGAGAAGGGGAAATGTGATGCATACAATAATTAAATGTTAATCTGCCATAACAGAAAGACATAGCTACATATAAATATTACCTAGGAATACAGAAGCAAATACTAGAACAAACAGCTAAAATTTGGAAAAAGGTTATCTCTAAAAAGCAACTCAACTAGGTTGAAAAAAACATGATTTTTCAGTGCTCCCTTCCTCCATCTCTCTTCCCTTTGTTCTGAGTTTAAGAGATTGTTAAAAATGTGTTTATTATAATTTATTTGATGTCAATGAAACTAATGTTAAAATTAAATGCAGCTAAGAGAACAAAACAAAATTTAAACAGGAAAATTAACATTCTGATGTATTGAGGGCATTGAGCATTAATAGTTTCAAAAGAGTTGTTAGCAAATGATGAAAGTTGATAACAATCTATCTTCAGATGTCACTTGTCATTAGGATAGGACATGAATGCAAGGATAGAAAAAGAGAGATGTGGAATGTCTCAGTATTACCAGCAGATATTAGAAGGAAAGATGTGTTTTTAAAGCCAAATTGAGCTGGGTTCAAATTCATTCATTTTCTGTACTACACCTCTCTTCAAGATGGGCCATATTATTTTTGGCAAATTAACTAAAATTAGGGGCAAATAAATGTATTTCTGTTAAATCAGCAAAGTGTATGGTATAAGCAGATGTTAAAAAATGCAAGCTACCTTTCTCACTAAAGTAAATGAGAAAAGAAGTTGAGTACATTACTGTTAGGACATATGGCCGATGTGACCTTAGGTTTATATTATTCATATGTTTAACAAAGGATCATAACTTAACACTCCAATGAGTCTATTTTAAGGGGCAATCTTGGCAGCTTATGCAAATATTCCATAGAAGCTGAGGTTATTAAAACAATTTTGGAACTTTAATATGGAAATTGTCTTTAGAATCGATTCAGTGGAAAAAAACATGCATGTAGACATTGAAGTTAACCAGTGTTTTAGGTGGCAACGCTCTCACAACTTCAAGAGAATACATTTCTGCCAAGCATCAAAGGATCCAAATGATGCAAATTAAAATGAAAATCCTTAAGTGGGACTGGTGACAGCAGGGATCAGAGTGTTTCTCTAGCACTTGCTGGAAGCAGTATCATTGAATGTAGATTTCCCGGGTCCCTATAGACTGAGAAAGCACCGTAAAGATTTAGAACCCAGTTTAATGGAGAACACCAAGGCAAACTGTAGGGCTTCTGAGATTGCCCATGTGGGTAAATTTGAGATATTTCCAGAATCTCTCACCTGGCCTTGGTACATCTCCATACAAATAGGTGTTTCCAAGGGGTGGAGAGAAGTAGTTCATCTCCATATCAATAGGTAATCACAAGGGGGAGGTGGGCATATCTGGACCAGAGAGGTTGAGTGGGGTCTCTTCTTCTGCAGCCTGGTAATAAGAGGCACAGGGGAGCAGAAGTGGATAACCGTAAGAAATAAATGGGTTTCTCCCACTTTATTTATCCCTTTGACTGATTTCAGTTTCAAAGGTCTTTTGCCCTGAGATTTTTTCCCCCCAGAGTTAAGCCCATTTCCAGGGAAGTATGAGAGAGGGTTATGAGCAAGCTCTATCTGAACGATCCTGATAATCATTAAAAACTAGAATCCAATCTGGACTTTTGGAGAGCGTCTCTTATCTGAATAATGCATCCAAAAAATTGTTGCTAAGACCAATCTCTGTAACAAGTGTCCAGTCTGAAGGAGATGAACCACCACTGGTCAGACTCTGGTTCCCGCAAAACCTCAAGTACACTCCTCTTTTATCTTTTGTGTCCTCCATTCTTTCATGCCAGGTATATCTGGCATAAAATATTGGGCATATAATTAAATAATTCTGAAGTAGACGGCATGATCCTCATTTTAAACCCTCATTTGTGTTTTCCTTCCCAGAGATTTCTACATGTCAGAATTATGCCTGTCAACTCAGATGTCATAGCAATTTTTTTCTTACTTCTGTCCTCTTTTGACCCAAGCAGCTGGAGGATGCCAGCATTAAAGACAACAGTGACAACCAAGAACAAGGACTTCGAAATGAACAGTTCTCCGTGACAGATATTATTAGTCTGTGCTCCTCTTCATTCTCCATATATTTTGTATTTATCTGGAACAAACAGTTGGGCAAATAAGATCAATAGGAAAATCAATGAGCAGCCCAGAATATGTGCGCTCTTCCAAAATATCTGTTTTTACCAGGCTGTGTCTTATGTTTTAAAGCCTGGAAGGATAATACTAACCACTCCTAGCAACAGCTCAGCACAGTGCCTCAAATCACTGTCACAGTGAATAACCTAATTATCTAATAAAACAAAAGGAAAGCACTTCCAAGCTTATAAAAATGGCATCATCAACTAGGCTGTCTTACTCTAGTTAGGAAATATATTAGCCAAGGAGAGTGGGGACACTGTAGAAATGCTTAGTTTATTTTTTCACTTTCTCAAAAATTCTAGGCACAAATAATACCCCAGAGGTTAAAAACAAGGAATTTTTTTTTCTTTAAAAGGCAAAACAATTAAAAAACTGTGAACTATAATTCCCCAGCCTGTATAGAATGCTTTTTGAACCCTCTGTGGTCTTTTTGGATTCACCTATCCTATTATCTTCACCTCTAAACCACCTCTGTGCCTTCCTCCTATCTCCAGCCCCTATATCTAGTAGAATGTATTTCTCCCTCAGGTCTTTTGAAAATGTCTCTTCTCTTCCTCTTGAAAATGCATGGCCAGGTGAGGTCCCTTTCTTTTAAGTTCACATATTATCATGCATTCTTTTGGGGCACACACAATAACTTGATGTTACTCAGTGTGTCTCCTCCTGCAGTGTGAGCTCCCTGCCAGCAGATGTATCCATTCCTTCTTATATGTGATGTTAACTCTCCTCTGGGACCTCATGTGTCAGCTGACACAGTACAGGTATAAAAGGATCATCGTGTCTGTGTGCACTCTGGGCCTGTGGTACACCTTGTGCTGGGTTGGCCTGTTTAGAGATGTGCTGTTTGGTGCTCCAAGAACTGGAGAGTCAGGGAATGAAATCAGCTACAGGACCAAGAGAGCCTGTTCTCCTGAACCCTTTGCTTGGTATGATCATTTAGCCTGGAGAATCCCCGGGTGCAAGTTTTTTGGTGACCATTTTAGAGCAAACATCAAACCCAGCAATGATGGAAGGACCTATAAGAGTACTAATTAAGGGAAAAGTGCACAGAGAATAATAATAGGAGAATGTAATTTGAGAGGATGGGAAGCCGTGGGAAAGGAACCCAAGGCGAGAATTTTTCAAGCAAAGAAAACACAAGTTGTATTTGTCAAGTAAGAGGTGAGATGATGATCTATAGCGTCCTCAGGGCTCAAGCAGCCCTGTGACAGTCAGGAACTGCCATGATGTGAATGAGAGAAGACCTGCTCTATAACAAAGAAAGGTACAATTTGCAAAAGGAATAATGAAACAAAGCTCCTAACATCATGGAAACTATTGTTGCCAGTAAAATCCATCCATCTTTAGCAAATCAGAAAATTACTGTACCAGATGTCTAGTAAAATGTTCTTCCCTGAATAATTTCAGATACTGCTTAAAATAGAGTGGCTAACCATTAGTTTAAACTTCTAGGTTAAAAAAAAATGTTGCAAGTTGTACATGTAGTTGATCAAAATTATTTAAAACCTTCAGGATGTTTTATATGTTTGCAAGGATCATTTGAACATGGAAATGATTATGACGAGGACACCACATTACTGAGGGAGCTGCAGGAGGCCCGGAGGGCCTGAGTACTGGCCCCTCTCCCACTCTGGTAGACTAACAGACAGATGGATTCTCTGAACAAGTCATTTATAATCTGAAAGACCTAGCACAGCACATGGTATCATGAGAATGTAGAGAACTCAAAAAGCAAGGTTGGTGTGGATTTCCACTCCTTTCCCTTGCCATAGGAAACAAATTTGTAAATTCAACAAAAGAGTTGAAGAACTCCTAAAGACTGACTTGATGCCAAGAACCAGATAGATTTTGAAACTAACTGGTATTTCACTATGTACATATTATGTAAATCATTTCATCCTTAACTGAGAAATGCTTTCCAGAAAATATTAAATATCTACAAATTATGGTTTTAATTTGTCAATCTTGTTTTCAATTGTCCCATTAACTTAGAGTAATAAATTATAGCCTTCTAGAGATTAAACATGCATTAAGTAATAGAGTGAAATCTAAAAAAATTTTAAAAATTAGGAAATGATTAAGCATGAATAGCAGAGTATTTTCATCCTTATCTCCACCATCCTCAATTATGCACGGTATTGATTACTCATTAACTGTTACCCTCAAACCCTGAGCAAGTGATTCTAATTCTCACCCCATTGAGAACTCTGATGCGTTGCTGTCCTCCCAGGGTTAATGTCCCCTGCTCTTTGTTCTACCTGTTGTTGTTTTTCTCCTATCTTCCCAAATAGAGTTAGCCCTTGAACAAATGGGGATAAGGGACACCGATGTCCTGTGTAGTCAAAAATTTACATATAAATTTTGACACCCCAAATCTTAACTACTAAAAACTTACTACTGATTTTATGGTAGTAATTGAAAAAATAGACCAGTATCTACAAATATTTTATGCATTCATGCCATCCCTAACTTTTGCAAATTGTTTCTGTATTTTAAGCTACACTGTTCATCTTGTGAGATTTTCAAATTGTTGCAAATCTCCAAAATATTTTTCAATATATTTACGAAACAATCCACATATAACTAGACCTGTACCAGTTAACACTCCCATTGTTCAAAGTCAACTGTACTCGGCATTTAATGTTTCATTTAAGCCTCACAGTGTAGCCAAGCCCTCTGTGTGTATAAGAATATGCAGCATTATAAAATCTGCCGACTTTCTGAAGGAGAAAGAACAGTAGAGAGCAATTGGTTGAGAATAGAAGAAAGAAATACAGAAGTGCTACCATGGGAATAGAATAAAAACCAACAGCGTGAATGAAAACTGTAGGCCAACCTTTTCTGTAAAATATTTAGAAACAGCATGCAGAGAAGACACCTCCAGCTTCAGGAAGCTTCAATTACCTGTACATCTGCTGGAAGTGTAATTCAGCGGAGAGCCGCTCATCTGATGTGTTTTTGATGTGCCTCACTGACAATTTCATCATCCAGAAAGTAAAGAAAGTAATGAGCAAAATGGCTACTCAGGACTTAATTCCAGCCAAGGAGAAAAAACAGGATGATGAGATGGACTTACGAAGGAAACTTGGAGAAAAGGGCCATATCATATTGGAGCCGTGTAATTACAGATGCAAGGGATGAAGACCTTGACTAGACACGAAAATGATTTTAAAAAGCAGGAAAGATGGAAGACAGTAATAGAAAAACTGAAATAAAGAGAACGAAAGACAAACAGATATGACCTGTCAGAAATTCTAAAAGGAGAATGTCTTCAAAGAAAGGGCAGTCCTTTTTAAGAAACTGCAACTACGCATCTTTAAATTATCTCAAGAGGAATAAACTAAGAAGGTATCAAAAGACCTCAATAGGGCTGCTGCACATAGAATTTTCTAGTGAGCTCAAATATAAAGAGATTGCATTCCAAAGCCTTAGGGGACCTTGAAGGGTCTCTGGGAACTGCTGCTGCTCACCTCTTCATCTCCCTTCAGACCCCTACACCTGCCCACCACCGGCCCGCCTCACTGCTCCAGCTTCCCTCACCAGTTCTTGAGGGTACTGCCTCTTCCCCTCTTGGGTGTTTGTCCCACTTGTTCCCCAGTCCTGGATCACCAGCACCTCACCTACCACTTCCCTCCACTTCACCCAATTATTTTGTGCATCTCTTCCCCAATCCCAGCTTAAAGAGAAATTCCTCAGGAAAGTTTGTATCTGATCCCTTGTTATATAATTCTCCTAACACTCTCCAATTTATTTGTATATTATTGTATATTCTTCCAACAGCCTCCACCATATTTATATATTATACATATATTTTGGTAGTAATTGTAATAACATATATGAAGGGTTTGTTGACTAATATCTGTCTCCTACATTAGAATATAAGCTTCATGAGGCCAGATCGATGTCCACTTTGCTCATCACAAAAGCTTCAGATCTTAGTACATATTATACATTCAAAAAGTGGTTTTTGTTGTTGAATTCACAAGAAAGTGAACACCAAAGAATGAAAAAGGGGCTTTGACAAGGATGTGCACACAAAAGGGAGATAAAAACTGTTAGGATAATGACAGGAAGGCTAAAGGTTGGAAAGAGCTGATGTTTGCAAAATGTGGAATGAAAATATTCAAGATAAGGCTTTTATAATAAGTGGTTCTTAAAATTTTTCCTATCCTTCTATCTGTCTCAAAAATCACTATCATGTTAATACCTGAGAAGTTCTGTGACATTCCCTCTGTAAGATCAGATCATAGGGCAATTTAATTAAATCCTGAATTGATTCTGACAGCTAAGGGTCCAGTCTAATGACCTAATGGTAGAGGAAAGCTAATATGGTCAATCATGGTTACTACATGCTTTCTAAGATAAACTTTTTCTAGACGAATGAATTTTACAGAAATACAGGAGAAGCAGAACAATCCATATCTTAATGAAATTCTGTGTTTATTCCCCATTAAAAAAATAATCCTTCACAGACAAGAAGAAATGCAATTGTGAGTGAAATTGTGAGTGAATGGAGTTATTATCTATACATCCACATTAATTATGGCTCATTTTTAAGAGATTATATGCATTTGTTTGTATTGCTACCAAATACCACAAATCTGGAAGAAAAAAATAAAGATCTTTAATATAACAGTTAAAATTTTATTTCTATTCCTATGTTTATTGCAAGTAAATGAGTACTAAGTGTCATAATTGTGACCAATGAAAGGCATTTAAGGCCACCACTCTTCAGTTTCTCAAACTACCTCTTAGACTTAATTTACATGTAAGTCACCTTGAAAATGGAAAAGTATGAAATCATTCACTCAACTGGCCAAAATTCATGTGGCAACTGGATGCAAACAAGTAACGAAAGAACAATTGAGTAAGTTATTATCTTCAAAATGTAAGGTTGCTTTGAGGAGTTTAGAAGGAAATTTCTGAATTGTGTTCTTTCTCAAAGTAGTTCTTGCAGAGCCTCAGAGTGTTTAGCCCCAAGTGGGTCCTCAAAGCATCCAATAAATCCTTTTATAAAAATGTGACCACTTCTTATTAATAGAGTTATCCACACAGTGAGACTTATAGGATGAGGCATTAGGCATAAAGTTACTACCTCAAGACAAGTTACTTAGCTTCTCCAGCTCATAGTTTTTTCCATTAGTAAAATTTGTACAAATCAAAGACTTGTTATTAAGATATAACAGATAATACATTGAAACTATTAATCACAGTGTTGAACACATAACTGATGCTCAGTTAATATTATTCCTATTGAATTATATTTGAAAAAAAGGTAAAAATCTGTAAATAGAATGAAAGTTTTGACTCTAAAAAATCAAAAATAGACAACTATGTAATATTTTAACAGGTAAAATATCCTATGAAATAAGATAGTGGAGGTATGAATTCAAATCAAAATCACCAAATATATGCATATAATTGTAAGCTTACATGATGCATCTGAGATAAAGTTTATATGCATTACCATAAATGTGAATGGGAAGAGCAGGAGGAAATGTGCACTTGGGTCAAAAATACAAGAAATGAGTAGTGACATCACTTCGTTTGGCAGGTGCTATGATATTTAATACAATTTTCACTTTAAATGCAGCTGCCATTATTTCATAGGCAGTTTGTTGAAACGATACCTTGTATTAAAAGGGGTTAATATGGCCCTTTGAAAGATATATCCCTAATAATGTGCTTTTGTTTCCAATCTCTCATTTTTTTTTTATGTCTAACCAACTCTGGCTCTTCTTTGGTTCTTTTCTCATTTTTCTAGTTTGATCATATGTGAAACAAATGGATGTGTGTGGGAAGATGGCTTTATGACACCTCACTATCCTTAACTTTCTCACCAGATTTCACAGTAATCTATAAATTTAATGAAGTGTTAAGTATGCAATACATATTTTGTTTCCTTAACAATAAAATGCATCCTCCCATGATATTTTCCATAGAACATGGTAGGTAACAGTTCTGCTTATCATTAATAGTCTTACTTCAATGTATTTCTAAAATGTCAGTAATCCTTGCCCTGGAGTAACACTTGTCCCAGACAAACATCTATTAATTTAAATGTTTCTCTTTTAACATTCTGACTATAAAACATTTTCTATCAAGAACATTCTCCTCCCACCCAACCAAGAAGGAAAAAATGGTACTGATTAGAAGCTGTGATTCCAGCTTTAACATGTACAGATGTAGACTTAAAACAAGTCTATAATTATCAGGCAGCATTTTAAATAATTTAGCACCAAGATACATCATGGCTTGTGGCTTTATTCTATAATAGTATTCCAATATTCATTATTCATAATCATTACTGTGCTTCAGCAGAGTAATTTTTCCCCTGACTTCCTTGTAAATTCAAACAGTTTTGTTGAGCATAAAGGTAAGCAGAACATAGATTTAAATTGCATCATGTAACCTTCTCATTAGTGTACATATAGCTTCGGGTTACTGAGTAAGAGTTGACTCTTAAAGTGTTAAAGAATGAACCTATGTAACATTTTACTCAACCAAAAATTATCTTATTCAATTACAAATGTCTGATGCATTTCTTTTTAAGAGAAACCTACATTAAAATTAACATTCTCCTTTTAAAATTATATCCTAAATTTAAAGTGTATTTCTATTCTCTACTAGGTTAATTGAGGGAAATTAATAGTATTTTATAAAAAGATTCCTTTCACATATAAATCTATGACCATAAAACAAAATGTGCAATGATCTCAGATATGATATGCTCTCACATCAGAATTTGTAGAAACTACTGAAATTCTTTAAATAAAAGTCATCTGTTGAAGTTTACACTTAGAAAGTTCTAGAATTTGAAGAACATAGTTTTTGTTGAAATACAGCTATATGTAGTATGGTTTGTAGCTATAGATATATAGCATGTAGGATGTAGCCTGTTTAAATTTCTGATAAAACTCAATTCATCAAAAATTTCAGGGTAGTTAAACTGCATGGGATGCAATTTTCAATACAGTTCTTTTAGAGTATAGCTCAATTACTAACAGTTGCATTTAATATCTGATCACTGAATTTCTGTATTTCAGAGATGTAATTTCAACTTTCTTTTTCTCAATCTTCTCCTACCCATATATATAGGATTCAGAAGCTAGAGAGAGTTAATTAAGAAAACTATACATACTATGTAAAGCAATAATAATACTATCTAAGTGGCACCAATGATGATGAGGATGCAATCCTCATGTTCAGTTGCCTAGGTTACTGTAAATTTTATCATAATATGACAGTGATTATAATAACAATGTTGA
The DNA here is from genome assembly GCF_040802235.1 of Manis javanica. NCBI lineage: Eukaryota > Metazoa > Chordata > Mammalia > Pholidota > Manidae > Manis > Manis javanica. The sequence goes on along the minus strand of NC_133164.1, from coordinate 106,195,632 downwards.
AGATGAGAAGACAATGACAATGGAGCAAATCAAGTGCATGACGACAGATAATATGGAACTCTCCAAACTGACAGACTCAGAACCCAGACATTGACATATATTTATCACATACTTTTCCAGATCACGTCTAACTCAAATCATAACTGTTAGTATTTCAGGTTGTTGAAGAATAACAGGAAAGTTAAAATCTGTGCTGTCTGTACTCTGCTGAAGGTACTAATTTCCACAGAGGTAGCTCTGATCTCATTCTAGTCTTCCTGAGCAGACACAGGCTGATACGCAAGGTGGAGGCCGTGCTCAGTCACACACTACTGGTGAGGAAGCTACACCACTTCACATCTCAAGGAAAGCTAAGCACACAGAAATAAGATTGGCAGGGCAGTATAGGGATGAGTGGTTGGGGAAGCACCTCAAAAGAGTGTCAAAATAAAGCAGGGATAAGACCAAAGAATTTGATTTGGTACATTTCTTTTGTATCAGAAACAAAGGATTTGTATCAATAAAAGAAAGCATCCAAAACAAATCATAGCTCATTATAGTTATATTCGATCTCTGACTTTGTGCAATGCCTTGTGAAAACTCAAGGGGTACAGTATATACACACCACAGTACCTTCCTCAAGATGCTAAAAGTACTGCACTGTGATAAGTCAGTCCTTGGAAGCATAAGATGAATCAAGGGAGATTCTGCCTAACCTGGTTTGGAGAAGGATTAGTGGAAGATTTAACATTAAAATAAGTCTTAAAGGGTAAGAAGGTGAAAGAGAGAGAAAAAAATTAAAATATCATTCTTTCATGTGGGAACATAGGCATTGTGCACTTATAGTTAATAAGAAGCAATACAACACCTCAATACAGGCTTTCGTGCCAGGAAGACTTAAGTTCTAATTTGGATTCTGTCAATACCAGTTGGGGTTCTACTTTTCTACAAGCAGAGAAAATGACATTTATTTCATAGAGCTGCTGTCAGGATTCAGTGAGATGGTTGTGGGTTTAGCACATTGTCAGCCACATATGTAGGACTAGTGTATCCCCTCCATTAATATACGCACCAAATCCATTAGTAAATTCAACAATTATAATGATCATACACTCAAACTCAATAATCTTACTTCTGGAAATCATCCCAAAGGAATTAACCTAAATACTGACAACTTAACAATATGCACAAATATAATAATCTAAGTGAAACAACTGAAAGCAATCCAAGTGTCCAAATTCTGGCAAAAGCCACGTATGGTATGGAATAGTTATTCAAATGAGGTTTCTTTAGTCAAGACATCTCAAATTACAGCTATAAAATTATGCACTTCATGGAAAATACTTATGATATAGTATTATATGACAAAAGTGGTAGTCAAAATGCATGCATTATAACAGTAGTAACCTAAAAATATACATAGGGAGTGATTTGGAAGAAAATATTGTCCCACATTAAAAATAATTATGTTATTGTGACAATATTGTTGGATGCCTTATTTTTCTTTTGCTTGACTCAAAATAGCCTTTATAATGTGGCTATACTACATTTATAACAAGTGCAAATGAACCATTTGAAAGGTGCTGACTTGTGTCATCTCCCAGACAGGTGAGGTATTTACGATGTTAGATGGCTAACGTCAGAGAAGCCATAGAGGAGTGGTTAGTATGGACCTGCTTTTTAGGGTTTTATGTGGACCATATCCACCTGGCTGCTGGTCCATACAGCCCATGAGATAGGAAGGATTTTATATATTTTACTGGTTGGGGGAAAAATCAAAAGAAGAACAGCAACTCATGATGTGATACTTATATGAAATTCTAATTTCATTGTCCATGAATAATGTTTTATTATAACACAAGCATGTCCATCCATTCTTTTACCTGATTTCTATGGCTGTTCTTGCCCAGAAATGGCATAGTTACCTTGCAACAGATAATACAGCCAGCAAAACCTGAAATATTTTTTATCTGGTCTTTACAAAAGAAAGTTTGCTGACCCTTGCTGTAGGAAGGTCATTTTAATTGAAATGATAGATTTTGAGTACCCGTACCCCTAATTCAATCTTTAGGTTACTTCAAGCCCAAATGTTCTCTTATTCTCTGATAGCAGTCTGCATATTTGCAGCTCCCAAAGAAGTCCAAACAGCAAGCACCAGACTGGCTGTAAGTAAGAGGAGGGCCAAAGAAACACCAGAGAAAGAGTAGCAAAAACAGACCTTGATCCTGAAGGATTTTCCTGTCCCATCTTCCTCTACTTCTGTTTTTAAAGTAGCTTAGGATGGGCAGTTTCCATGTGAACCAAATGGAATTGCTGTTTTTATAGGTTAAAAGCAATCAAATAGTAGCAATTTCACACAGTCTAAGTAAACTTCTGGGACAAAATTGCTGGAGGGAGCAGACTTTTGCCACCCTAAAATGTTTCTTTGGCATAGGGTTATTTTGAGCTAAATACAACCAAAACCTAGATGATTAAAGAAAAGTACTTTATCTCCACCTCCAGGACCTAAATTTACCTTGGAAAAGGGACCTAATAACAACCAGAAAGAGAGCTAATTCCAGAGATACCCTTTTGCCTAAGAAACTTATCTGCTTAACAAGGCAACCTGTATTTTCCAAATGTTTCCTCTGCTTTCCTGTGAAGGTCCTTGGTCCCATTTGTATCCCCAAACCCTTTTCTTGCTCAGGATGCTATATAAGCCTTGATTACCTGGCTGCTTTTGGGATCTCGTATGTTTATGGGGCTCCTGTACGTAAAAAATTTGTGTGTTTTTCTCCTGTCAATCAGTCGTATACCAATTTAATTATTAGACTAAAAACCTAGAAGGGAGGGAGAGAACATTTCCCCCCCTTATACTGCAAAGGCAATTTCTGACTGATACAATCCAGCCAAAATAACTCCCAACCTAATGAATTTAATTATCTCATATAAGCAAATTTTAATGAAATCAGTGCTTTAGATTGAAAATTTTTGTATTCCAAAGCTTAGATCTAAAAATCTCTTTTGACATTTGAGGGATTTATGTATGCATTTTACTGGGTTTTCATTGATTATAACTTCCCATTTCACAAATAGTTCAATGTAAATTTGGTTACTTAAAAGTTCACTTGATGGGCTGGTTGAAAAACTAAACTATCCTGGCCATGAGAAAATAAATTTATTTTACTTTTTCAAAACTAACTTAATATGGGGTACCTTTAGGTCTAGACATAGGAATTAGGGAAGTGGGTGAGATAAATGTGGACAGTTTTTAAAAGGTTAGCAATACATATTATAAATCAAGAAAAGGTGAGAAATCTTGAATTTTAAATGAAGTAGAACCTTAGAAAGATCAACTTTTGCTAAGAACAAAGTAACAAAAGTATATGATACTGAGCAGGATATAAAGTGATATAAAGCAACTTCCTTTGCTGTAAGTCATTTTTAATAATTCTTGACCTGAAAACCAGGAATACTTTCATGACTGTGTGAAAAACTCAATAATGAATGGCTGGAACTGTGTTTAACACATCAAAAATGAACCTATTTTAGTTAAGACAGAATTAACTTTGCAAAACAGGGAACAATTAAATAATTAACTAAGCTCAACTCTTTCTATTTGTTGTAAATTTTACTCCATTTGGAATTTTTACAAAGTAACAGGTCAGCATGCTCCTTTAGCCCATGATAAGGATTCAGTTGACCATTAGCTTATTATTTCTCACTTATTTTTCCTTTTATTCCTAAGATTACTGGTAAAAATGAGATATAAAGAAACGGTCACCAAAGAATAAGTAGTAAGAAAAAAATTTCCTCAAAGGAAAATGTTAATCTTCCCACTAAGATATCCCACTAAGATAATGATCTCTCAGCAAATACATAATAGTTTCTGTTTCAATTTCAAATTTTACTTTGAAATTGGAATAGAAATTGAAACTACTTGATGTTACTTTTATTGCTAAACAACTAAATATACACATTAAATGAATGGAAATCCTAGTATGGATTTTATCATCAAAGAAAATGCCTATCATTTTTATGTGCAAAAGTGTTATATAAACTCTTTTATAAGTTAAAAGTTACCTTAGTTATGAAAACACAACCACCACAATGCTTTCCTTTTTCACAACTACTGGCCAAATTACAGTAACAAGAAAGGTGCATAAAATCTAAGAGATTCAATGGCACAATTTCTAAATAGAATTTAGAAAGATAGCTTCTAGTCATTTTATTAAATGAGGCTGTTAGCTTTTCATTCTCCCCCTACATTAACTAAATACACACATGCACGCACCAACAATATGTTGGGTAAAACATGCAAAACTAATACTTAGAAGGCTTCATAGATATATAGAACCAAAAGGAAATATGTTAGATATCATTGTGGAAATATCTTTTAATTTCTTGCTGTTAATGCTCTTCTCTCTTTTAAGATGGAAAGATTTCAGTTCAGTTTGCATACCTCAAAAAACCACCATTTGTTTACAACCAGAAAGATAGTTTGCAAATTATTTATTTGATATGTGGGTAAAATTGCAATATTTTCAGAATCTCTTGCCTGGCTTTAGTGCATCTCCATATCAACACGTGTTTCCAATGGGTAGAGAAAAGTAGTCCATCTCTCGATCAATAGGTAATTACAAGGGCCAAGGAGGTGCTGGGGAGGTTGGGTGGAGTTTTTTACTCTGCTGTGGCAGCCAGGTTGAGAGAGACACAGGACAACTGCCTGTAAGCAATAAATGGGTTTCTTAAACTTTATTTCTCCCTTTGACTGATTTTGGTTTCAAAGGTATTTTGCCCCAAGATTATCCTCCTGGAGTTACACCTGGTGTAGTCAGCAGGATCTCTGAAACCGAAATCTGTTTACATGGGTACGACCCTTGGGTGGGCTGTCCCTAGAGATGGTAGGGAAATAAATGCCTGGAACCCCTTCTGTGGATAGTGGGGAGGCCCCATGGCCTGAAGCAGTAGAGGGTGAAGCTTCACCCAGGAGCCCCTTATCTGTAGGGCTTCCAATTTTGGAGCCCCTGGTGGGGAACTGGTCTAGAGTAAAACACTTCCTAGAGGGGTGGGGCCTTCCCCAGAACTAGGGAACAGTGGAGACATCGGAAGCTACAGAATTAGACCTTCGTGAGACAGAAGACTGCTGAGAGGCCCTGAATGACTGTGTAGCAGCTGGCATTATAGGGCGAGATAGTAGAAAATGTTATCGAGGAGAGAGAGAGAGACTTTGGCTGGAGAGAGACTCACTTCAGCAACACTTGGAGGAGCTGGGCAATGACCTTTGGGATGCCCTTGAGGAAGGGAGACAGTTATTGAGAAAATGGGTCATGCTCCTGGAAGATTCCTTAGCAGTGGCAAGGGAGGAGGCGGCAGAAGAAGCCACGTTGAAGGAGGCCATGGGGGAGGGGGAAGAAAAAGTGGTGCCTTCAGCCCTGGAGATGGTGGAGGAGCTGGGAGGAGAGGATGTGGATGTGGGGCCAAGGGCTGATTTGATGCTGAGGCCACCGCCCGAGGCACCAGACTCTTCTGCATTAAAGGCCCATCTGGCTGTACTTAAAAAAATAGAAATGAAACAACCACAGGCTCCTAAGGGGTAGGAACCACCTGCTCCCCAGGTGGTGGAGCACTTCATGCTCCACCCCTACATCCAGGACGAGCTGGTGGACGTGCGTGTCCGTTATAGGCAGAGGCCATTGGAATTTCTGCCTACAGGCTTTTATGTCTCCAGGATATAGGGGTGGAAAATATTGTTATGGTGGGTGCTGAAATGAGTAGACTGGCTTTGCTGATGACTCACCCTTCCCTCTGGCAGTGGTTGCAAAGTGCCTGTCATGCCTCATGGAATCAGACACTACTGGATTGGCTGACAGCTGCCATCATAGCAATTTCACCTAATCAGGGTGATTTACCATACTTACCCAGTAGTTGGAAAATGTACATAGAGCTCCAACAGGTATTGTGGGAATTGAGCATGAAAAATATCATTTGTAATATGGACCCTCAGGGCCCAGATGAGGAGTTGTTCACTGTAGGAATGAGAGATCTGGTGCTGCATACAGCTCTCACATCTCTCCTTGGGTCCCTAGTGACTACTCTTGCCCCCTACATAGGGCAACACATAAGTGAGGATACTTGTACTTTAGAAGATCTGGGGAGGCTGAAACAAAAAGGGCATGGAAGGAAGTACAGGCTACGACTGAAAGGAGAGGTGCAAAAGGCCCCATGAAGGTCTAGGGGACCCAGACATGGATTGATTTGATAAAGGCTGGGGTAGTGAAAGAAAAACTTGATGGGCAGCCCAATAGGATCTTGTTAGAACTGTGACACCAATTAAGGCCAGAGCAGAAGTTCTAGCCACTGAGGTCCAGGACACGGAAACTAGAGTCAAGGCCTCATGCCTGACCTGTGTCCCTGTGAAACTTCCTGGAGGACAGTACTCAGGATTCACCTGGGTCCTCACCCCCCACAGGAGGACAAGGGGGGAGTCAAGGCCCCCACCTTGGGGGATGTGGTGCAGACCCTAGAGGCCACATGTAGAATTAGCAATTAATTGGTCCCCTGAGAATGTATAATGTGTCCTGGCGCTGATGGACACAGGAGCTGCATGTTCTCTGATTTATGGCAACCCTGAGCGTTTTCCCAGGACCCCTGCTGTGATAGATGCCTATGGGGGTAAGGCAATTAGAGTGAAGAAAGCCCAAATCCCACTGGGGAAAGGGCATTTACCCCCAAAGGAGTATACTTTGTACATTTCTCCCATCCCTGAATATGTTCTGGGGGTAGATATCCTGCAGGGCCTGTGGTTGCAGACCACTGCAGGTGAATTCAGCCTGAGGGTACGTGTGGTAAAGGCCGTTCTGAGGGGACATGCTAAGTGCCCTCCTATAGCTCTGCCTGTACCTTGGCAGGTGACAAATACTAAACAATATAAATTGCCTGGGGGGGGTGCACAAGGAAATTGGAGAAACTCTACAGGAATTGGAGACGGTGGGCATCATAAAGCTCACTCATAGTCCTTTTAATTCCCCAGTGTGGCCAGTGAAAAAGCCAGACAGATCCTGACATATGACTGTAGACTACAGGGAACTGAATAAAGTCACACCCTCTTTGCATGCTACTGTCCCTTTTATAGTGACCCTTATGGACACACTCAGTCAAAACTAAGGATGTATCACTATGTTGCAGACCTTGCTAATGCTTTCTTCTCTATTGACATAGCACAGGAAAGTCAGGAACATTTTGTCTTCACATGGGAAGGTCAGCAGTGGACATTCACTGTCCTTCCACAGGGATACCGCCACAGTCCCACCATTTGTCATGGATTTGTAGTCCAGGACTTGGCCACATGGAAAAACTACAAATGGTGCAGCTGTATCACTACATTGATTACGCTCGAATCTGATTCTCTTTTAAATTTAGAAGGGGCAGTTCCTAGACTGCTGCAACATCTACAGGAGAATGGATGGGCTGTGAACAGCACCAAGGTTCAAGGACCTGGTTTGTCTGTAAATTTCCTGGTGGCTGTCTGTTCAGGTAAAACTAAAGTTATTCCTGAAGCAGTCATAGACAAGGTCCAGGCTTTCCCTACCCCTACCGCTATGGCAGTATTACAAGAGCTTTTGGATCTTTTGGGCTACTGGAGAGTATTTATCCTGTACTTCCCACAAATTCTGAAGCCCTTATACTGGCTGGTACAAATGAGCATCAGGTGGGACTGGGATGAGACATGTGCAGCTGCTTTTACTGCTGCTTAACAAGCAGTCAAGGCCATATAGGCCTCGAGTATAATGGACTCTTAAAGGCCCTGTGAGCTAGATGTTTACATAACAGGAGATGGTTATGGATAGGGTCTTTGGCAGGGGCTTGAATGGACACACCAACCTACTGGATTCTGGTCACAACTACAGAAAGAAGCAGAGGTCCAGTACACCCTGATAGAGAAGCAACTGGTTGCTATGTACCACACCTCTCTGGCTATGGAACCCATCACCAGAACATCTCCAACCAAAGTAATAACCAGCTATCCCATCACTGGGTGGGTGTAAGACTGGACCAAAAGGCCACAAAGTGGCGTGGCACAGATGCCTACACTGGCCAAATGGGGCACATATTTATAGCAGTGGAGTGCCCTCTCTACTAGCCCCTTAAGTGGAAAACTCCAACACTTCCTGGGACCAGTGATGTAGAACAGTGGAAAGCAGGAAGAACTTGCTTTTGAGCCATTGGTAACCGAGAGTCCTTATCAGGAGGGAAAAGCCCCTTACATGAAGATGCCTGGTACACAGATGGCTCCAGTCGTGGGCAGCCCCTGAAGTGGAGGGCTTTGGCTTTCCATCCTAAGACTGAGACAATATGGATGCAGGATGGAGAGGGAAAGAGCAGCCAATGGGCTGAGTTGCGGCCATTATGGCTCGTGATCCCAGGAGCCCTTCCCTATAGTTGTCACTGATGGGTCATCTATCGGGGCTTGACTCTGTGGTTGCTGACATGGTACCATGCCAACTGGATGGTTGGTCACTGGCCCCATTAGGGGCAAGAGTTTTGGCAAGACCTATGGACCTCTGGTTAGACTAAGACTGTTAACCATATATCATGTGACTGGCCATTTGCCTTTGGCATCCCTAGGGAATGATGAAGCAGACACATTGGCCCAGGTGCATTGACTAGAAGGAAAGCCTGCCTCTGATATAGCCCAGTGGCTACACCAGCATTTGTCACATGTGAGGCAAAAGACAATGTGGGCTGTAGCCCATCAGTGGGGCTTGCCATCGACCTTTGAAGAAGTCAGCAGAGTCTGGGAGGAGTGTCTTGTGTGCTCTAAGAGGGGCTTATACCAAGTCCCGCAGCAACATGGGACTATAGTAAGGGGGCCAATACCCCTTGGCAGGTGGCAGATAGACTATATCAGGCCTCTGCCCATATCAGAAGGATATCAGTATGCTATGACTTGTGTGGACACAGCTACTGGATTGTTGGTTGCTTTTCCTGCACATTGTGCAGATTAGTGAATGACCAAAAGGAGCCTAGAGCATCTCTTTGCCACCTATGACCAGCCACAGGTGATTGAGAGTGATCAAGGCACCCATTTTACTGGACATGTGTTACAAGGATGGGTGCAGCAATTAGGGATAAAGTGGAAGTTTCATGTACCATATAACCTTACCAGGGCAGGCATGATAGACAGGTCCAGTGGTTTATTGAAATCTGGCCTGAAGTCAGATACCAATAGTCTACAGGGCTGATCTGTTTGCTTATGGACAGTGCTATGGTGTTTGAATGAAAAGCCCCAAAAAGCCTTGAGCCCCATAGATGTGCTAACACACATTGCTGCCTCTCCTATGCAACTGTATGTGCAAACCAAAGAGGAATTATTGAAGCCAGGATATGGCCAGCAGAGTAACATCCTGCTGCCAGCCCCTACTGCATTAAACCCTGGAGACACTGTTGAGTGGATGTGGCCCTGGACATTATGATACATGGACCAGTGATGGGTGGCCCTTCTGGAACCTTGCAGGAAAGGCCTGGAAGCTGGTCTCATGTGTATTCCTGGAGTAACAGCAGAGTGGCCCCCAAAGATCATGGTAGTGTACCCAAAACATCCAGGAAGTAAGAGTAAGAGTATCTTACAGGGAAGTTTTGTTTTATCTTTATGGTCAGTGCATGTATCTCCCATGGCCCTATATATTGACCCATCTGTAACTCCCACAGGGAGGGGATGAAAGTCTGGTGTACTAGACCAGGATGAGACCCCATTCCTGCCACTGTCCTATTACAGGACCACTTTCTTGCATGTATCCTACCTGATGGACAAGATTTGCCTATGCTGGTGTCATTAAAACATGTATCTTACTGCTCTTAAGGCTATTTTCTCCTACAGTCCCTGTGGCCTGGATGTGTCCCCTGGCTGCAGTTGCCATGTGAAGATTGCTCTGAACTCCCTACCTGTTCAGCTACTGCCAGCCTGTGGAATGAGCAAGCTATGGACTTAATCGGACTTAATCTGCATAGGACTTTCAACCTAGCTAAATCCTCTGGCTTGAGGATTATCATGATTTTATGTTATTATTCTGGTTACAGTGCTCCAATTTTCTCACACAGGGGCCAGTGCGGAAGATGGGGAATTGTGAGGCGAGATTTCTGGAGGGGTGGCTTGTGTGTAAGACTGCAATATTTCCAGAATCACTCGCCTGGCTTTAGTGCATCTCCATATCAATAGGTAATTACAAGGGCCAGCAAGGGACCTGGGAGTTTGGGTGGAGGTTTTAACTCTGCTGCAGCAGCTGGGTTGAGAGAGATGCAGGACAACTGCTTGTAAGCAATAAAGAGGTTTCTTAAACTTTACTTCTCCCTTTGACTGATTTTGATTTCAAAGGTAGTTTACCCCAGGTATTTCCCCGGAGTTACATGAAACCACCAAGAATCCATGATTGTTATTTCTTTCACCCTTTCGAAACGCCTATTTTCTCCAAATCACTGGTTAGATGATGTAGGGGCTGAGGGTAGGCTGCCCCAAGATGTGCCCTTGTGACATGCAGATTCTGTCAGAGCTGAAAAAGTCAAGTCCCAAAAGACTTAGACACTTTGACCTTCCATACCTCCTACCCAACTTACTAAAAAAGGTTTAGATGGAGGAATTGCTCCTCGAAGAGAGCTATCACCATAGATAACTACATTATATATGAACTAGGCTGCAGGTATAGATAACTACATTATATATGAACTAGGCATGGTAGACAAGAAGTAATGTGGCTAAGACTGTTTAAATTCTGCATCCATTGTTTCTGGGTGGTTCAGCAAACCTTTGTTTGCCAAACAGTTACTCTTTCACATTCCTGTGAATTGCTTCCCTTTTCCTTTGAAGTCCCAGATCTGTATTTCCTTCTTCCTAACTCAGGATGACATATATATATATCTCCCTGACTTTCTTTGGAATCTATGTTTATGGACCCCTTATGTAGGTAATTAAATTTGTCTTTTTCTCCTTTAGTTTGTCTCACATCAGTTTGATTCTTAGGCCAGCTAGGAGGACTTCTAGGGGTAGGGGAAATTTCTTCCTCCCCAACAATAATAAATTTCAAGTATTTTTTTTGACATAAGTAAAACTTAAAAACACTAATGCCTGCCTGACATAAGGGAGAACCTTAAGAGTTTATTTCAAACAGGAGCCAGCTTGCTAGGAAGAGAATGCAATGTTTCCTGCTTTGGCATTGATGACAGTAGGCCTTGCTCTCAAAGTTCAAAATAATAATTGCATTTGGACACATTTCTTTCATCCAGTGTATAAAAATTTCTTCATTTGTTTTCTACTTGGCTGCAAATAAGCAAACTGGTTTATTTTTATAAATTTGTGAATCCAACCATAAATGTAATCACGGAATGAGGGCCCACAGAAATCTATAGCCCTGGCCTGGTTGTTTCACAGTAATTTGAAGTCCAGAGCTATTCTGTGTGGGGGCAATTCGCTGGTGCGGCTCATCTGCATGTAAATGACCCATCACTCCAGGTGCAAAGAGTACATTTTGCTGCGCCTTTTGCAGGGCCATTTGCTCAGTGAGTGCACCGCGCATGCTGGACTTTTTAAAAACTGTAGCTTAAACAAATAACATCATCAAATCTTATTTCTCAATGGCACACTGTATTTTAAAATACACTGAAGCTTAGGTGGGAGAAAAACACCTTTGAATTTGTTTTATGCACAGACTTACTTTTTTTAGGTGATTTCTTTAAGTATATGCAAGTATATGGTTCTCAGCAGGGTATATTATGCAGCTGGTAGGCTGTCACTTTTCTTTTGAATGTTAAATATCTCACACAGAAACAAAACCCAAGTACTTAAATTAGTTTGCACTCTTGGCATAATATTTTAAAGGCATTAAATAAAGAGAGGATTTCATTAAAAATGGGTAAAGTTTAGAAATAGAACACTGATAAGCTTCAGTACAAATACTACCAACTGGTACTTCAAATGGTTATTCGGTAGGACATTATTTATATAATAAGCAAAGTATACTATGCAGAAGTTATGATTATAAAGGGTGTATAAAGGGCCACTCTGTCAAGGTCTATGTCTTTCTTTCCATAATTAGTGATTTTAAATCTATCTTCAGGTCCACAATTTTAATTTTCAAAAGAAGAAGAAAAGTTCCACTTGAAACTTAGAGAAAAATGAAAGCTTCAGCAAATTCAGAAATATAGAGAAATAGAGAAATGTGACTCTAAGACAGTAAAGGTATAATTAAATCATAACTAGCAAGATTTAGTTAGGATAACGTAACAAAGTGACAGATACAAAGCAACACAGCCCTGGATTTTATCAGTTAAAAAGAAAGAAAAAGAAAAAGACCCAAAACAGTCAACACAATACTGAAAGAGAGGAACAAGGTTGGAGGACTGATACTACCTGAGTTCAAGCCTTTCTATAAAGATACAGTAGTCAAGACTGGGTGGTATTGATGAAAGATCAGAAAAATAGATCAATGGAACAGAACAGAGAAGCCAGAAGTAGACCCATAGAATTATCACCAACTGGAGGTGGAGCAGGGACATGGGACAAGCATCATGATTAATTTTTCCTGCCTATGATGAAAAATGGCAAGATATAAATAGTACAGTAAGAACAGGAGGGCCTCCATCTTAAGGTAAAATTTCATTTTAAAAAGTAGGGAGTTAGGAGGTAATATTCCTCACATACTTTATGGTAATTAGCCAACAACTGACCCTATCTTAAGGCAGGGCAAGCAGTCCTCAATAATATGTTCTCACTGCTTGAGGGTAACCAGTATCCCAGAGAAGAGCAGGACCTATAACTCCTTGTGTTAAGTTCACCTTACAGCATACCTAGAGGACTGACTGGATGATGACAGAGTGTCTCTCACCAGAGATGGACATCACGAGACCACATGTCCAGCCTACATTCCCTTGGCCCTTTACACCATTCTTGGAATCCTTAGAAGACATGAATCCTAAGCCTTTCCGTGTGTCCCCTCTCTGAGGCTGCCTGCACCCCCCTTGCTCTGAGTGTGTGCTCTGCCTGAAAGAAAACCTCCTTGTTGCTCAGTTTATTTCATTTTTCCTCTGCGATTTTCCAAGCCTTTGAAGATTAATAAGAGATCCCTTTTCCCAGTGGTAAGCATCTTTGTTACTTCACTATTTCATTCAATTTTCTAGACTTAAGCAAAAGTCTTCACTCTCTCTCTTTTACTTCAGGCAAGCAGGGAAAGGCTACTAAGGTGTCTGATTCAGGCCTGCAAGTTCCTGTTGGCTGGGTGACCTGGATGGGAGTGCAGCTGTACATTCATGCTCTCTAGGAGCCTGCCTGAAAAATCTCTTTTCTTTGCTTTGGGGAAGTTCTCAGAACATAATCTCACTCCATCCAGTGCTCTGCAGCTCCCCCAAATCCTGGGGTGGTAGAGACTCAGTTCCCATGACATGCAGATTCAAGTGGACACTGGATGCCAGGTGATCCTGGCTTTAGGGGTTGGCAGGGGATCTGCCCTATGCTGCGCAGGAGTTCAGTGAGCTTCCCTTCCCTCCCTCTGTCCCTCTTGACTCTCTGCTGCCTACGTGGCTGCTGCCATCCACTGCTACTCTTCGCTTTAATGAATTCCTTCCTTCCCTACACTCGTCAGACCTGTTTAAGAATTCTTTCTCAATCAGAGTCAAGAACCCTCTCCTGTCCAGGTTGAGGTGTCACCTACTGTGCAAGGAGAGACCTCCCAAGATGCAGCTGCCTGGCAACAAACTCATTTCCATAAAGGAACAAAGGTGATACAATGGAGCAAAGACATTTTTTTCAACAAATGGTGCTGGAACAACTGGACGTCCATTTGCAGAACAGTGAATCTAGATATACACTTTGTACTGCCCACAGAAATTAATTCAAAATGGACCATAGACCTAAATGTAAATTGCAAAATTATAAGATTCCTAGGAGATAACACAGGAGGAAACTTAGATGACCTTGGGTGTGATTATGACTTTTAAATGCAACAGCAAAGGCATGATTCATGAAGGAAATTGATAAGCTGGATGTCATTAAAAGCCTCTGCTTTGTGAAAACAATGTCAAGAGAATGAGAAAACAGCCACTGGCAAGATAAAAATATTTGCAAAAGACACATATGATGAAAGTCTCATAAAACTCAGCAATCAGAAAATAAACATCCTGATTTAAAACTGGGCTAAATACTTTAACAGGTATCTCACCAAAGAAGATATATAGATGGAAAATAAGCACATGAAAAGATGGTCCACATCATATGTCATCAAAGAAATACAAATTAAAATAAGGATGATATACCACAACACACCTAATAGAATGGCCAAAATCCAAAACACTAACAATGTCTTTGCTGGGGAGAATACAGAAAGACAGGAACCTTCATTCATTGCTGGTGGGAATGCAAAATGGCACAGTCACTTTGGATGAGAATCTGGTCGATTTTTACAAAACTAAATGTACTCTTACCATAAGATCCAGCCATCTCACTCCGGGGCATTTATCCAAAGGAGCAGAAAACTTATGTTCGAACAAAAACCTGCACACACTGTTTATGGCAATTTTACTTCTAAATTCCCAAAACCTGGAAGCAATGAAGTTGCCCTTCATTAATTGAATAAACTATGATACATCCCAGACATTAAAGTATTTTTTCAGTACTAAAAATAAATGAGATAGCAAGCCACGAAAAACATGGAGAAAACTTATATGCATATTCCTAAGTTAAGGAAGCCAATATGAAAAGTCTGTTTACTATATGATCCCAAAGACAAGACATTCTAGAAAAGGCAAAACTAGGAAGACGGCCAAAAGAATTAGTGGTTTCCAGGGGTTGAGGGGTAGGAGTAAATAGAGCACAGAGGATTATTTGGACAGTGAAAATACTTCATATGATACTATAATGATGACTATGTGTCATTATACATTTGTCCAAACCCATAGAAAGCATACCACCAAGAGTGACCCCTAATGTGAACTATGACTTTGAGTGATTATGATGGTCAATGTTGATTCATCAATTCTAAAAAACGTACAGCTCTGGCAGGGAATGTTGATGATGGGGGAGGCTGTGCAAGTGTGGGAACAGGAGTATATGGGACTCCCTGTACCTTCCTCTTAATTTTGCTGTGATCCTAAAACTGCTCTAAAATAAAAAAAGTTCCTCAAAAATTAAGAAAGGAAGAAAAGAAAAGATAGTTGTTTAGATTAAGGGAGCTTGAAACCTGGCCTTTACTATTAGTTTGTTGTTAAGACAATGTGTCTATTTTTTCTAAATGAGATGCAAATTTTGACTAAAATAAAGTTTATGCTTTGATAATTCTAAAAATAACCTACATGACAAACTTTCTTTATTACAATATGTGCCCATCTGACATAAGGTCAACTTTTACTTCCATGTAATTAAAGAATAATAGGATCTATGTTATATGAATTATATCTCCACAAAGCTGTTGCTAAAAATATAGCAGGAAAGAGGAATAACAGAATCCATTTTTCTAGAAGTAGATCAGAGCTAATGAGAATCATTATATAGGGGTAAGCCTCTGATTTTTCCAAAAGGGAAGAAGGGAAAATACAGGTTTTATAAATTTTCATGTTAATCATTAAACTACCCTAAGCCTCTCATTGGTATTGAAATGGAATTAATAAATTATATCTAACTACAGAAAAATGCATTTTATATATTCTGTAGTTTATTTACTGAGCAGCCTTTGAATAAAAGATTCCAACCCACTGAATTTTCATCCCATATAAATATTTTAAAAACAATAAAATATACATCAACTTCTTTAACCTTCTCTTTTACATTGTTTTCAAATAAGCATTCAGGGATGTGTTATGTGGTGGGTTCAGTTTAATTTTTTAAAAAAATTTAATGGGTTTTTTTGAATCATTGGAGCCCTGTAAAGTCATTAAAAGGAAACCTCTCAAAATACTGGCCCTGCATATTATTGATTTTATAAATCAGCCATGAGCAAAAATCCAAGTAAAATAGGATAATGTTTTAGAGCAATTTTGAAATGGAAGCCGCTCTTCTAATTTCAATTTTGAAATTAAGTGACAAACTCTGTAAGTAATAGTGACAAATAATATGCAGAGCAGATAACACAATTGGATGCTGAAAGCTAAAACAGTTTCAAGGTAGCACAAACAGAGGAAGTCACTGCATCTGTGGCTTTATTTTGTTTTCTCTGCCCAGTGATCTTTTGAATTCGACTAACACCCAATCCTACCGGAAGAATCCCATTAATGTGGGATCTGTAATGGGAAGTGAAATAAATTATCTTCCTATACTTTCAAGGATGCCCCTCTTGTCTGTAATAAGCATGTCTCAAGCAACCTGTCCCTACCTGAAGAGAGCTGAAATCTTATAAAGATTTCTCTCATATATCCATTACATCCCTCAGATACTCATAATTCAATGGCCGTAAAGCCCCCTATACATGACATAGTAAAACTGTGGTTGAATATAAAGCCAGACCTGGATTCAGATTCAGATGCTGTTGTTTACTGCCTGGGTGACCAGCAAGTTATTGCACCACTAAACTTCATTTTATTCCACTGTACAACTGAGCCTCTCTCATGGTAGTGTTGTGAGGATTAAGCGGTGGAAAAAGGAATAATGAGTACTTAGCAGAACAAACATCCACTAAATGTTCATTTTTATTGATATTTTTAATATTATGCCAAGGAGCTGATTGCTGTAGGAAAGTGAGCTATTAGTATCAAACCTACATTATTTTCCTCCCTCCAAAATCAGCGGTACCTTAATGTTCCAAAGATATTTCAAATACATTTTTGTTGGAATACCACCAAGACATAAGGTTTTACTTATTTTAGGGAATTTTTTTCTGTAGTGGCTCCTAAATGCATGCCTAGAGTCACTCAGCACAGATTGAAAGCAGTAGTGAGAACAATATTCAGACTCTGTTCAGGCCATGATGAAAAGGGTGTTTTCTTCTTTTTTCCCCCTATTTACACAGCTCTCATTTCTTGGTAGATCAGTGAGACAATGAAGCCTTCAGAAGAATTTTCAACAATTGAAACTACAAACTGCAAAACAACTAAAATGTCTAAAGTGACTAGTACTTGGCTGAACTTCCATTATTCTCATTTCTTTTCAGGTTCATTATCCTTAGAGGTTCCACTACAGTTATTAATTAATTCCAACAGGGTTACAGGTTTGCAGATGAAATGGACATATATTCTTCCTACAGTATAAATGCTTAGAATTAGACTGAGGATCTAAACATCATGAGAGGAATGTTTTTTCTTCCTCTTTTAAAGCAATTTAAATAAGTTTTCATGCTGTCAAAAGGCAGACTAATGAGACCAGATCATAAAATCCCTGTTTACAAGGAAAGCAGAGATATCAGCATGGATGTTTTTTCTCAGTTGCTGTACGTAACAAGAGGATGAAAAAATCAAAGCCAAATTTGGTGGCCACTTCAGATCTATACTTTTTTCTCTTAAACCTGGACTGAAGTGACAAAAATCTGGTTGTGCCTTCCCAGTCAAGTCTGGAAGTCCCCAGTGGTTTAAAACTTGCTGATTGTTAACTTATCTAATTTCACTTAACCACCAATCTACTTCTAAGATAAAAACCAGTTTTTTAATTTATCTGCACAATACAGAGAAGAAATGCCAGTTTAGGGCTTTTCATAGTATCTACATGGGTACTATTGATCATATTGACATGCCAATTAAAGAAGTCATGCTAATTCAGCTGAAAACTTGGGGAGCTGCAAGTAGCCTCACTTTGTTCCAGAATTACTTTTGATTATTTAATTATTCTTTTCCTAATTTAGGGATGGTGAGTGTAGGTAGGTATCTCTTCTGTTTAAGTATGTGAATTGCAATTACAGCAATTAAAGAAAAAAAAGGTTATAGGTTCTCATTCAAAGAAGAATTTGTGTGTATGTGTGTGAAATATGAGCATATCTCAACCTTTTCAATGTTTACAACTGAATGTCATTGTCCCAGAAGAAATGATTTCCTTAAAGAGTTAACTAGAAATAATGAATGCATGTACAAATAAGACAAGGATTCTGTTTCACCGTGTAAACCACAGTGAACTAGATAATGCAGAACAATCTTCCCACTGAGAACCTCTGGAAAAGACAAGGATGACCCTTAAAACAAGTCTGCCTGAAGGCACTGGAGAGTTAAAACACAGAGTGAAGAATTACTGAGAAATAGGAGAAAAGAGGTGAAGGAAGTGATTCCAGAGCTTAGGATACAGTTGACTCCATGAGACTATTTTCAATGAGGAAAGACTACAAGTCCTGTAGATGATACTGCTTTCGACAGCCTTGATGAACTAAGGCTGCAAGGATTTGTACCTAGCACCAGTAAATGGGTTGTTGGCAGAGCCCTGGTAAATTCTGGATCATAGACATAGATACAGATAGAAATATAGATTAGACGTGTACTATACCCAATGAATAAGACTAAACCAAAAGGAGGCAGAAGTAGTGTGATCTCTCTTTGAAGAAAGATAACATCTTCCTAGGTCTCAATTTGTTCTCTTAAACATTTTTGCAGATACAATGTCCGACACATAATAGGAGCTATTGGCAAAGTAGGGATAGAAGAAAATGTTCTTTATTTAATAAAAGTTATTTACTAAAAGCCTGTAAGATACATTATACTGTTTGGTTAAATGTTAAAAGCTTTTACTTTGCTATTGAAAAGGCAAAGATGTCCACAACTGTCATTCCTATACAACACTACATTGCAGTTATTTTATTTGAGCAATACTGACATTTGGGACCAGACATTCTTTGTTGTGGAGAGTTGTCCTGTACAGTGTGGCTATTTACCAGCATACCTGGCCTCTACCCCCTAGGTGCTAGTAACACTCTTTCAACTGTGTCAGTCAAAAATATCTATACATTGTCCAATCTCTCCAGTGGGGCACAACTGCCTGGGATTGAGAACCAGTGATCTACTGGAATGCCCACCTGGTGAAATAAGGCAAAAAGAGAGAAAGAAAGGAAAGAAGGAAGGAAGGTAGGTAGGCAGCAGAGAGGGAAGGAGAGAGGCTTGGAGAGAGGAAGGGAAGACAGAGGGTGAGGAGGAGAGATGAAAGCTAGAAACTCTAGAATAAATCCAATGCAAGGGGGCAAGACTTCTACACAGCAAATTATAAAATATTTAGAAAATATAAAGAGGATCCAGTAAATATTAAAGTTGTGGAACACTTAACCACTCAATATTGCAAATAATCAGCACTTTAGATATTATATAAAGTACTGAAATAGTAGAACAATGAATACTGTAAAGTATCAAAATACTCAATATTGTAATGATATCATGTCTCCTCAAGCTGATCAACAGATTCGATACACATAGACAACTGATCAGTGTAAAAATGGACAAAGGATAAAAAGAGGCATTTCCCAAAAGAGGATACCCAAATGGTCAATAAACATTAAAAAGCTGGCCACCCTCATTAGTTATCAAGGAAATGTAGATTGAAACTGCAATGAAATAAAACCAATACCTACCCATACGAAAGCCTAAAATTAAAATGACTGAAAGTGTGAAAATGTGGAAAAATAGCAACTCTCATAAACACCATGTGGGAGTATATATAAACTGATAAAATCACTTTGGCAAAGAGGTTGACATTATCAAATTAGGGTGGAAATCTCAATTCACTCTCCAGATATACAACAAATAGAAAAGCACATGCTTACACAACAAGACAGACATGTCCAAGTATTCAGACCAGCATAATAGCCACAAGTTAAAAACTTTCCAAAATATTCATCCTCAGCAGAACACAGATAAGTAAATTATGGCACACTGATAACATGGAAGGCTAAATAGAAATAAAATGAGAAAACTACAGCTATACAAAAAACACAGATGACTCTCGTAAACATGATACCCAGAGAAAAGACTTAGATACAAAAAAATACATATTGTGTAATTCCATTTATGTGTAACTCAAAAACAAGAACTTAGCTATGTTTGGAGTTGCTTGCTTAGAAAGTACAACTCTAATGACAAGTAAGGAAGTGGTTTCAATACAGTTCAGGATAGCTTCTTCTTTTGGTGGGAAACTAATAGGTGATTAGGAAGATCATGATGGGGCTCATTGGGCACCTGGCAATATTCTATTCCTGTTCAGAAGGAATCAAGCCAGAATTCACTGAGCTGCTCCAGTGTGTGTGTGTGTGTGAACATTGTTCTGTATAAAGACAAACCTTAGGATAAGCTCCTTGAAGTTAGGAATCATATCTTCTCTCCTTTTTCTGTTTTCCATGTATCCATTTTGGATTAAAGTGCAAAGCAGAGATTATAAGGATCAGAAAATATTAAATCCATTTTTTTCTTTCTCGAGTATCATCCTTTAAACTTATCCAGACTAGAATTCAGTATTCAACAAAAGTTTTCTTTAGAGAGGCCAGAAAAAAAAGAGACTGAATTAAGAACCCACAAGATGGTAGAAATGAAACAGAGGTTTCTTCTTTGTCTATCACACAAGACATGTAGTAAAATGGCTCTCTGGTTAATCTACATTGCGTCTATATGTTTCCTTCTGTTGTTGGTACAATCTTTGATATTTTTTCAAGGCTTGAGACTTTTTCTTCTACATGCAGAGGGGACCTGAAATCTTTTGTTAGATCTTTGACTGTTTAACCTTAATTAGAAGTCTTAGAGTGAAAACCTCCCCTTGTTCCATCTTTACTACCAGGTGGCCAACCCAAATCAGACCTAATCCAAGTCAGCACCCACTGAATAGATTCTTAAGGCCAGTAAAAGTATATCCCAGCACTGGCGATGACAATGCATCCAGACTTACAGCATACAGTGAAATATCCCATATATCCTCCCAATCAGCACCTCGCAAGCAAATGTTTCCTGTGAGCAAGCAAGAACCAGGCACACGGCAGACAGCTAGAGGCAGGACCTCTCATTCTGTGTTCCACAGAAGATGAAACATGCTAAGAAGTGAAGCTAGTTTAGGCAGCGTGGGAAATAAGACACCTCCTTTGAGTTTTCACCCATTGAGTTCAACTGCCAAAAATCCAATAGAAAGAAACAGAAAACAGTCGCATCTGTCAGGGATTTTATTAGCTTTCCCTAAGTGGTATCTGAGGGGTCTGGTAGTCCTATGAAACTGCCACAGTCAAATACAAGAAAAAATGACAGAAATTAAGTAAAGCCAGGCTAGGGTTTCAAAGAGGCTTGCGTGACTTTGCTTCTCAGATTACTTTCTCATCTCAGGTCACCTGGAGGTGTGAAAGGAGAGCAGACAAAATGCCTTGAGCAGCCTTCACAAATATACCAAAGAGGACATTCAAAAGTTGACCACACTAGAATGATTCCTTCAGGCAGGGACAATAGCAGAAAGCAAGGGTGTGAGACTACAAATTGTCAGGGACTGATAAGAAAATAACCTCTTACCTGCAAAAAGTGCATTCTGTTTCCAGGCCCTGAAAATGCGTTATAAAAATGGGATGTGCAGGGGGAGGGGACCAGAATGGGTGAGCGAAATCAGGTAACTTAACTTTGTAAGATACATAGCTTGGAATTATTTTGGCGAAGTTAAAGTATGAATAAAATTACAACCCTTTCAAAAAAATCCACTTATCACAAATATGAGCATTTATCTTTTTAAAATTGGATACTACATGTGTAATCTGAAAGCTGATTACTTAACAATATATATATAAATTTCCAGTTGCCAATGAGTGTAACGTGCCATCCCCCAAATCTCATCCAAGCACTGTAGAAAGGTCCCTGGCTTTGTTTATTAAGGAAATACAAACTATTTGCTAAAGAACTTATTCTGGGTCAATAATTGACTTCAGAGAGAACACATTTTCCTTAAACATAAAGCATTTTAGCTGCAGCTTCTTCTTACCCTGTTTGTCCAAGATCTGGAACTCTAAAAATGCCAGTTAATACATGAACACATTTAATTTACAATATCCAAATGATGCTCTTTCTTAGTAGTGTACTTAAAATTATGATTGCTCTCACATTAAATGCATGCATGAAACCAGAATGTATTTACATAATCATAGATGAGAATTAATTGATCTGTTCTTTGTCTACTCCCTTGTGGTGTATTCATTTTGTGTTAGAAGGTTAAATTGAATTTCCATAGTACATCTCTAGGAGATTTCACAGCCAGGAGCTCTAAATTATAAATAACCTACTTCTATCTCTTAAACACACAGGTCCCAGGTAGAATGATGACTTAGTGAGAAAACTGAACTAGGAATCAGAAGAGAAAGTTCTAGATCAAACTTTGTAGCTTACTCACTTGCTAATCGTTCTACATTTCTGGATTGCTGTTTGACCTCCAAGGACACTGCTACCTTTAACATACTCAAATTCTAAGTCAACTAATAGAAATGTTCCAGTTACATATGGTCTCTTGGTAAGGATCACCAGAAAATCAAGTAGGTGGGTCTTAAATATAATCTGATAAATTATGTAATCCAGAGTTAGAGTTCTGTGCCTGTTTTAGAACATCAGTGCCTATGCTGGATCTACAACTATTCTAGGTTAGTACTAAGTTGAGTCACACTGGAGCCTGAAACAAAGAATTTTGGTAAAATGAATTCTGTCTTCATTTAATATTTTTTTATTTTATTTGTCATGGATTTTTGCAATAATATTGCCTTCTAAAAATTACTGCATTAAAATATTGCCTTGGTTACTGAATGCCCTGGCACTCCTTCAGTTTTCCTCCTTAGGCAAGAACCTCACTTGTCTCACCCTGGTCTCAGCCCTGTTCCTAGATCATTTCTCTAAACCCTCATTTATTGGTCCAAAGAAGAATAAATCAACACACACATGCTTAACTTTCCTTTAATTGAGAACATATGGATTCAAATTTTGGCAGAAAAATGAGCCACTTAATAAGCACTTACATAGACTCTACTGTCTTAATACTGATCTAGCAAAAATAGGAGATGTAACGTCTCTAATGAAGAAGAGAGATAACCCATTCATTCTATGAAAGCACACCATATGTAATTTTTATGGAGACCTGATTTATGATCAGTTACCAGAATACAAATGACCACAACTAAATGATGGGCTTAAAGATGACGGCGTGAGAGGTAAGAAAGAAACTTCCTCCCAAAACCACATATAATATGAAAATATAGCAAATACAACTAATCCTGAAAGAGCAACAGGAACAAAGGTTCTGGTAGACTGCCTATACCTTGGGAAAACAGCAGACCTCAAGGAAAAGGGTAAAGTACCAAAGCCGTGATCTGGAGGGACCCAAGCCCTCCCCTACCACAGCTCACCAGTAGAAGGAAGAGAAAGGAACAGGGAGTGGGTGGAGGCCTAGGACTGCTGAACACCCTCTTCCCCACAGAGATCTCTGGGAGCATGAAGCTACCTTATTTGGTGCTCTGGAGATTAGTGGGGTTGGAAAACTAAGACAGGCAGAATACTTGGCAGAATCTCAGTTTTGTGGAAAACAGGTATCCACAACCAGACTCTGGTCTGGGACAAAAGAAAGGCAGGCAGTCCAAGAGACTTCCTAATAGCAAGAGAGCTTCTAAAGGGGCAAGGATTGCACAGAACTTGCTGCTCAGGAGAAAGGACAGGTGGACAAAATTGACTGGGTACACTCTGCCCAGCAATTCGAGAACTTTCAGGAGCTTTAGGCACTCTATGCCCCTGGCTTAAAACACAGCTAAAAGGCCTCCCACTGTGATACGCAGCCTGCTGTTCCTTCCCCCCAGGCAGCGCCAACTCATAAACTGGCTGCCCCACCATTGCACCAGGCCAGCCAGAGGGTGGACCCACCTATGGCACCTACAAGTGCAAAGTATAAAGTCTTCTCCCTGTTTTCATGGCCCATTAGCCCTAGCAGTGGAGACAGGCACTGAAGCCAGGAAGCTGGGATGACCTCTTTGCTCCCGACAGGCACCAGTGCTGCTCGCCTGTGATCCCTGCCATCACTCCAGGGGCTGAGTGGCTCCAGAAAGTAGAGCTTCTGGGCACTAGAGGGTGCCACATACAAATATAAAATGACAAAGGAACCTGGTTGAAACCCAAATCTCACAAACACCAGAAAGAGGGCCAAGAGAAACTGAAGTCATCAGTCTTCCTGAAAGAGATTTCAAACTAAAAGCACAAACATACTCACAGAGCTAAGAAAAATATTCAGTACCTCAAGGAGAAATTCAAGAATGAGATAAAAAGTTTGAAAATTACAGTATCTGAAATGAAACACACAATGGAGGGATTTAAAAGCAGATTAGATGAAGTAGAGGAGATGGTAAATGAAATAGAAATTAGAGAACAAGAATATAAAGAAACTGAGGCACAGAGAGAAAAATGGATCTCCAGGAATGAAAGAATATTGAGCGAACTGTGTGACCAATCCAAACAGAAGAATATTTGCATTACAGGAGCACCAGAAGAAGAAGAGAGAGAAAAAGGGTAAGTGTCTTTGAGGCAGTAATTGGTGAGAATTTCCCCAATCTGAGGAAGGAGATAGTATCTCAGGCCATGGAGGTGCACAGATCTCCCAACAAAAGGGACCCAAGGAAGAAAACACCAAGATATATAATAATTAAAATGGCAAAGATCAAGGATAAAGACAGAGTATTAAAAGCATCAAGAGAGAGAAAAAAGATCACATCAAGGGAAACCCATCAGGCTATCATCAGACTTCTCAACAGAAACCTTACATGCCAGAAGGGAGTAGCATGACATATTTAATGCAATGAAACAGAAGGGCCTTGAACCAAGAATACTCTACCCAGCAAGATTATCATTTAAATTTGAAGGAGGGATTAAACAATTTCCAGATAAGCAAAAGCTGACAGAATTTACCTCCCATAAATTCTCTACTGCGTATTTTGGAGGGACTGCTATAGATGGAAGTGTTCCTAAGGCGAAGTAGCTGTCACCAGAGGAAATAAAACCATGGTAAAGAAAGTACACCAACTAATTATTAAGCAAATGCAAAATCAAATCAACTATCCCTAAAGTCAGTCCAGGGATAGAATAAGAGTACAGAATATGATATGAAATATATAAAGAATGGAGGAAGAAGAAAAAGGAGGAAATAAGAAACAGAGCCTTTAGATTGTGTTTGTAATAGCATACTAAGTGAGTTAAATTAGACTGTTAGATAGTAAGTAAGTTACACTTGACCCTTTGGTAACCACGTATCTAAAACCTGCAATGGCAATAAGTAATAAGTACATACTGATTGAGAATCATGCTAAATATAAATGGTCTGAATGCACCAATCAGAAAACATAAAGTCACTAAATGGATAAAAAAATAAGACCGTCTATATGCTGCCTATAAGAGACTCACCTCAAATCCAAAGACATACACAGACTAAAAGTGAAGGGATACAAAAAGATATTTCATATAACTAATAGGGAGAAAAAAGCAGAAGTTGCAGTCCTTGTATGAGACAAAATAGACTTCAAAACAAAGAAAGTCACAAAAGACAAAGAAAGACATTACAAAATGATAAAGGGGTCAGTTCAACAAGAGGATATAACCATTATAAATATCTATGCACCCAAAATAGGAGCACCTACACATGTGAAACAAATACTAACAGAATTAAAGGGGGAAACTGAATGCAGTGCATTCAGTTTAGGAGACTTCAACACACCACTCACTCCAAATGACAGATCAACCAGACAGAAAATATGTATGGAGACAGAGGCACTACACAACACATTAGACCAGATGGATGGAACAGACATCTACAGAACACTCAACCCAAAAGCAGCAGGATACACATTCTTCTCAAGTGCACATGGAACATTTTCAAGAATAGATCATATACTAGGACACAGAAAGAGCCCCAGTAAATTCAAAAGGATTGAAATTGTACCAACCAGCTTCTCAGACCAAAAAGGTATGAAACTAGTAATATATTACTCAAAGAAAGGAAATAAAGCCCACCAACACATGGAGGCTTAACAGCATGCTCCTAAGTAATGAATGGATCAGTGACCAAATAAAAACAGAGATCAAGCTATATATGGAGACAAATGACAACAATAACTCAACATTGCAAAATCTGTGGAATGCAGCAAAGGCCATGCTAAGAGGGAAGTATATTGCAATACAGGCTTAATTAAGAAAAAGAATAACAATCCCAAAGAATAGTCTAAACTCACACTTAATGAAACTAGAAAAAGAAGAAATTATGCCCAAACTCAGTAGTAGGAGGGACATAATAACGATCAGCAGAAATACATAAAATTGAGAAGAATAAAATAACAGAATCAGTAAAAACAGGAGGTGGTTCTTCAAGAAAATAAACAAAATAGATAAGCCCCTAGCCAGACTTATCAGGAAAAAAAGAGAGTCTACACACATAAACAGAATCAGAAATGAGAAAGGAAAAATCATAAGGGACACAACAGAAATACAAACAATTATTAGAGAATACTACAAAAAATTATAAGCAAACAAATTGGATAGCCCAGAAGAAATGCACAACTTTCTAGAAAAATACAACCTTCCAAGGTTGACCCAGGAAGAAACAGAAAATCTGAACATACCAATTACCAGCAATGAAATTCAACTGGTAATCAAAAAACCACCTAAGAACAAAGCCCCTGGACCAGATGGATTCACCACTGAATTTTATCAAACATTTAGAGATGACCTAATATACCCATCATCCTTAAAGTTTTCCAAAATAGTAGAAGAGGAAGGAATGCTCCCAAACCTTTCCATGAGGCCAGCATTACTCTAATACCAAAACCAGGCAAAGACACCACAAAAAAAGAAAATTACAGACCAATATTCCTGATGAACATAGATGCAAAAATACTCAACAAAATATTAGCAAACTGAATTCAAAAATACATCAGAAAGATTATCCATCATGATCAAGTAGTATTTATTCCAGGGATGCAAGGATGGTACAATATTTGAAAATCCATGAACATCATATACCAGATCAGCAAAAAGAAGGACAAAAACCACATAATCATCTCCATAGATGCTGAAAAAGCATTTGACAAAATTCACCCATTCATGATAAAACTCAACAAAATGGGTATAGAGGGCAAGTACCTACCATAATAAAGGCCGCATATGACAAAGGCACAGCCAAAATCATGCTTAACAGCAAGAAGCTGAAAGCTTGTCCTTTAAGATCAGGATCAGTACAGGGATGCCCGCTCTTCCCACTTGGATTCACCATAGTTCTGGAGGTCCTTGCCATGACAATCAGACAATGAAAAAAAATAAAAGGCACCCAGATTGGTAAGGAAAAGTTAAATTGTCACTGTTTGCAGATAACATGATATTGTACATAAAAAACCCTAAATAATCCACCCCAAAACTACTACAACTAATATCTGAATTCAGCAAAGTTCCAGGATACAAAATCAATACACATAAATCTGTTGCATTCCTATATACTAATGATGATCTAGCAGATTGAAATCAAGAAATCAGTTCCATTCACAATTGCATCAAAAAGAATAAAATATCTAGGAATAAACCTACCAAGGAAGTGTAACACTTCTGAAAACTACAAGAGTATACTCTGAAAACTACAAGAAACTCTTAAGAGAAATTAAAGAAGATTAAAGAAGACATGAATGAATGAAAATACATCCCATGCTCAGGATAAGAATAATTAATATTGTCAAAATGGCCATCCTGCCTAAAGCAATCTACAGATTCAATGCAATACCTATCAAAATACCAATGGCATTCTTCAATGAACTAGAGCAAATAGTTCTAAAATTCATATGGAACCACAAAAGACCCTGAATAGCCAATGCAATCCTGAGAAGGAAGAATAAAGCTGGGGATATTACACTCCCCGACTTTAAGCTCTACTACAAAGCCACAGTAATCAATACAATTTGATACTGGAACAAGAGCAGACCCACAGACCAATGAAACAGACTAGAGAGCCCAGATATAAACCCAAGCATATATGGTCAATTAATATACAATAAAGGAGACATGGATATACAATGGGGAAATGACAGCCTCTTATACAGCTGGTGTTGGCAAAACTGGACAGCTACATGCAAAAGAATGAAACTGGATTATTATCTAACTCCATACACAAATGTAAACTCAAAATGGATCAAAGACCTGAATGTAAGTCATGTAACCATAAAACTCTTAGAGGAAAATATAGGCAAAAATTTCTTGAATATAAACTTGAGCAATGTTTTCGTGAATGCCTCTCCTCAGGCACGGGTAAAAAAGCAAAATTGAACAAATAGGACTACATCAAATTAAAAGCTTCTATACAGGAAAGGACACCATCAGTAGAACAAAAAGGCATCTTATGGTATGAGAGAATATATTTGTAAATGACATATATGAAAAGGGGTTAAGATCCAAAATATATAAAGAGCTCACATGCCTCAACATCTAAAAAGGAAATAACCCAATTAAAAAATGGGTGGAGGATCTGAACAGACACTTCTCCAAAGAAGAAATTCAGATGCACAACTGGTACATGAAAAGATGCTCCACATCACTAATTATCAGGGAAATGTGAATTAAAACCACAACGAGGTATCACCTCACACCAGTTAGAATGACCAACATTGAAAAGACTAGGAACAACAAATGCTGGGTAGGATGTGGAGAAAGGGGAACCCTCCTACACTGCTGGTGGGAATGTAAACTAGTTCAATCATTGTGGAAAGCAATATGGAAGTTCCTCTAAAAACTAAAAATTGAAATACTATTTGACCCAGGAATTCCACTCCTAGGAATTTACCCAAAGAAAACAAGATCACAGATTCAAAAGGACATATGCACTCCTGTGTTTATTGTAGCACTATTTACAATAGCCAAGATATGGAGGCAACCTAAGTGTCCATCAGTAGATGAATAGATAAAGAAGAGGTGGTACATATACACAATGGAATACTATTCAGCCATAAGAAAAGAACAAATTATACCATTTGCAACACCATGGATGGAGCTAGAGAGTATCATGCTCAGTGAAATAAGACAGGCAGAGAAAGACAAGTATCAAATGATTTCCCTTATTTGTCGAGTATAACAACAAAGCAAAACTGAAGGAACAAAACAGCAGCAGAATCACAGACCCCAAGAAGGGACTAGCAGTTACCAAAAGTGAGGGGTGTGGGAGGGTGGGTGGGGAGGGAGGGAGAAGGGGATTGAGGGCATTATGTTTTGTACACATGGTGTTGGTGTTGGGGGTTGGTCACAGGGAAGACAATGTAGCACAGAGAAGACAGGTAGTGACTCTGTAGCATCTTACTACACTGATGGACAGTGACTGCAATGGGGTATGGGGGGATTTGATAATATGTGTGAATGTAGTAACCCCAATGATTTTCATGTGAAATCTTCATAAGAGTATATATCAATGATACCTTAATAAAACAATAAACAAACAAACAAAAAAAAAACAAATGACCACAACTACTGACTTCAGATTTTCATACTCACAGCATATTACTTTAATTATGTGTGACTATTTGGGGTTATCTCAAAGAAGAGATGCATATCCTAAATGCACACAAAATCTACTGCCTTAGATCACATGCCAGTTCCCATTCCCTCATGGTCACCTCTTCTCTGAATCATTTTGAATCCCCTCAAGCTTCAGCTCTCACGGACAGCAGAGAGTGTGCAGCTTGGTTCCATCTGTCCCTGGTAGAAGCTGAGTATGGGTTTCTAGCTCAGGTTATGATCACATACTTACTTCAGGTTCTGTGTCTTTTGCATTCTTGCATTTATGGAATTTTTGTAGAGTGATGTGCCAAATTATTGATCAATAAGAAATCATGAGTAAATGAGTGAATAGAGCGAATGAACAAATAAATAAAGCAATAATTTGTAAAATTCTGAGCTAATCTTCTTTCCTAAGTAACTGACCTTAAGAGATTTAATTTTTTCCTTGAGTACTAAGGATAAAACAAAATAATCCCTGCAATTTGTGAAATATGTAGACAGCTTGAGAGCATATTGCAGAGGATTGTCTTGTAATTTATGATTTGGAATTCCTAAGGGGGTCTTCATGGAATTTTTGGGTGATGCATACTATAATAATCCATTCTGAAGACCCTAAAGCAAACCAAATGGTCTAAAAATCTGGAACAGGAAATAGGTTAAAGTGTACAGGAAAGTTATTAGCTGGGTCAACAGTGAAGGGATTTATTTAGTGCCCATATGCCCACAGCATCAAACATGCCAGGGAAATAGACATGGTCTGACCTTTAGATTTCACTGCACCATAATTAACTTTAAAAATCAGCTAAGCAGACTATCTGCTGGAGGAAGCAAAGCTCATTCACTCACAAGAATATAGCTTGAATACTAGGCTGGAAATAGATATACTTTTATAAAATAGGCAGAGGTCTTTTAATATAATGCACAGAGAACACGGTAGAATTTGGAAATGGATTTCAGAACATTGCAAAGCCTTCTAGATCTCAGATTCCCTAAGGAAAATACAGGGAATGATCATTCATAACATTTAAAAATACCTTTTAAAAAATCAGTGTTTCTCTAAAAATGGCTGGTGAAGAACCAGCTCACTTTAAAAGATATGATCATTTTATCTTTTTGTGAAATGAAGTAGGAAAGTACTCACTAAATAGTGGTCCTCTGAAAAGAGATGCCAGCTAGTTATACTAATTACACTTTTTTAAGTCTGGGTTTCAAATATGGGTGGGTTTCAAATATCTGTCTTTATGATAAAGCAGTTTCAGAGTCATATGCCAACTTCACAACTTCTGCAGCCTTCAGGGATAATGAGCACAACCTCTCCTGATGCAAAAATGCAAAAAAAAAAACCAAAAAACAAACCAGGGTTTGAGAGTCTTTAAAGTCCCCTGGGAGAGTTGCTTCAATGCAGGGCCTGTTGATATCCCTGAGTCTGTCATTCCCTGAAAGCAGAGAAGATATGCACCTTTTCCTTCCCTGTTCCTGGAGTAATTACAGGCTCAGGTAATGGGTGCGGGGCATTTGGAACTTCTCCATGCCCAGAGAAGACAAATTCGTGTCAACACTCCAAAAAAACAGACCAGTGGCAGTGTCAGGAAGCCCCGCCACTTGTCCGAGGGACTTGCCAGAAACTTGGTGGCATCTCTGCTAAAAACAAAGTGTCTTAGAATCCAGACTGCATTTTATCCCCGTCCTGGGAGGATGGCTATAGAACAAAGGACAACAAACATGTCAGTACAAAATGAATCGTCCTCTACATTTTCTTAGCTAAGTAGCCATATGGGAAATGAGGTATCTTGAATAAATACCTCCGAGTACTTACTGTTCCCAGTACGCTAGTGTGGGACTTCACTTTATGTGAACATCACCTTGCCCATTTTTTCAGGCCCAAATAATTTTTGCCTTGCACCACTGTCAGAGGGGCCTGAGGTCTGTTTGTTCAGTTTGTTTCTGCTCTTACCTGTACAGCAAGACGGTACCCTTACCATGGAAGTCAAGAGGGAAGCCAGTCAAACAAATATTCATTGTATAGAACAGGATGAAGGTGAAGGGTTGTGGATAAATGGGTACATGTCCTTCACCACCAGGCTCTGTATGGAACTGACATCCACGACGTTCAGAGTGAATCCTCAGAACATTCTTTTTGTGGACAATGCTTATAGTGCCAGGATAGTAGCCATCTCCCTATTTTAAAGAAGGCACTCTTCATGCCCCCTGCCATTGTTTGCTATCTTATTGGAAGGTAAGTATTAGAGTTAGATTGTTCACTACACAAGTAATCTGAGTGCTCAGGGCTTGTGAAGAGATGACTCTGGTATCCGTAGGCATCTGACCCCTGAGACATCTGTGTTCTCCTCTGTACAGGCAGCCTGTTGTTCTCTCCCTCCCTCTCTTCTCCCGTCCTCCTCTCCTGTCTGTGTTCCTCTCTGCTCCTGCCCTCCAACCGCTGCTGACTCTACTTCAACAGCTGAAACAGCTTCTCTCTGCTTACTTCTTTCCTGTGACAAGAATAGCACTGGGAACGGAGAGATTTCCAAACATTCTTATTTAATTAGACCTGAGATTTTAGAAAATGTAAATTCATATGCATCTCTTCAGTTAAATCGCAGACACATCTCTTACTCTCATGTAATCTTACGCTTAAGGGCATGGGGGGGCTGGGGGATGAAAGTTCCCCACTGAGTGCAGCTCATATTCCTATACCGTCTAAATGAAATTAGGTGGGTCCTCTGCTATTTGATAGATAAATCTCACCTATTTTCACTTTCTTTATAATAAAAATAACACTTAATGATAACCAAACTTACAGTTTTTACCTTCTTGCTGTGGCTCTAAAGCCAGTTTTCTTGTATTCTAAACCTCTTTCAGGAAGTTACTCATTGTCTGGCCAATGACAGGTTACTTAATTCCTACCTATTGTGTAGAATTAAAGAACACACATACAGAGTTCAACAAATATTAATGATTATTATCATCATTATTATTATTTTAAGCACTGGGCTAAGTGCTTTAAGGTCATATATCCTCATTACTATTTTATAGATTAGAAAGCCAAGACTCAGGTTTTACTTATTAAGGCTGCCCAGCTAAGAACTAGCAATGCCAGAATTGAAACTCAATTTTATGTGACTTCATATGCTTTTCATTGCATTATTTGGGGCTTTGTGGTAAAGTATTCTAAAAATGGTCCATATTATAATGTAACTGGAACACGACAAAAGGACACGGTGAGTAGCTAGGAAGACTTCTACTGATCAAGTATGGGAAATTTTGAATATCAAAATGTTATAGGCTGAATGTGTCCCCCAAAATTCATATGCTGAAAACGTCATGTCTAATGTGATGATAGAATTAGGTGGGTTATTAGGTCATGAGGGCAGAGTCAGCAAAAATAAGATTAGTGTCTTTATAAAGACTCACTCCCCAGAGGCACCCCTCACCCTTTCCACAAGATACCACTAGAAGTCTGCTACCCAAAAGAGGGCCCTCGCCTGACCATGTCGTTTCCCTGAGATTGGACTCCCAGGCTCCAGGACTGTGAGAAATAAATTTCTGGTGTTTATAAGCCACCTATTCTATGCTATTTTGTTATGGCAGCCTGAGAAAACTAATACAGCACTATATTGCAGACCAGATATCCTTGGGACCTCAAAAGATGTGTGAAAATTGAAATCCCCAATCTAGTCTCTAATTTGTCAGTGTACTTGTCTATGTACTTCAAGTCTAAACTCCTTGCAAGTAGATATTTTTTTAATATGGCATCATGCCATGCATATAGGTAGTAGATGCTCTTAATTATTCTTTAAATAAATATGTTTGTGATTGGTCAAGATGAGTAGGTAACTTGTAGATAGCAGCAGGCTGCAGAGTGAGCAGGATAATGGCCCATGTGGACCGGATGACAAAAGGGAGACAGGCAAGTGGCCAGCTCACTTCTGCATCTGTCACTGACTGCATCACTCACTTTGCATCTTTGAATGTGTACAAGAAAGAGAAAACTGAATACACAAGATGCACACATTTAAACCAAAGATTGACTGGATGAGCTAATGAACAACTTGGATACAAAATTAAATCTATTAAGCAATTTGAAATTGAATGGACAAATTGACATAACACCTCTCTTTCAGTCACAATAAATTCCTTCCTTCAACCTTTTTAATATCATGCCCTGAAGATTCATTTTAAATACCAGAAAAGGCACCTTTTAGTGTTTCTCCTCTTTTAACTTCCCCCCCGTTCTTTCTTTTGTTATTTATTCCCAACTATAATATTTAGCTTTGCAAACCTTTTGGGAATATATTTTTATAAAATGCACCACACTAAATATTAATATATTTTACTTCATTATAGAGTAGTTATGATATTTTTAGCATAGTAATTATGGTAATGTTATCACAGACAAGGATCATAATAATAATTATCATATCCTAAACTGTAAGCTGATTTTTAAACAATTGCTTGGCCTCTCTGCTTAATCCCTCCTTTTCTCCTATCCTGCCTCCCTCCCTCTGTCTCTATTCGTATCTCCTGGAATAAAGTTAAAGAGAATCTAGAATCTATCATAAGGCTATAAACTCCAAAAGAAAACACAACCCCTTTGTTATATTTCTTTTAATGTCTTTAATTATCATATTTTATAGACCATATCTTCTCTACCCTTTAATTTTGGGTTTCCCATGAAAACAATATAAAGTATCTAAAAAAAATAAACAATGACAATAAACTAGAAGCCAGTATGACTAACCAAACAACTGCAAATTGAAACTCTACTTTCCAGCCCCTGCTATGCTCAACTGGAGATCTGACCACGTGAAAGCTAGGTTACTTCTATATGACACTCTTGAAAGCTAAATTTCTCCTTTTGATGCAACAATAAACCCTTGTGCATTCTATAATATTATTTCTTGTCTATCTCTGTGTATTATCCTCACTTATTCATTTGAGAAATATTTGCTAAGTGGCTACTCTACACACATTTTAAAAGTTGTTTGTGTTTGTAGTAGGCTGAATAAGGCTCCTCCACCCCCAAATAAAGTTATCTGCATCCTAAATCCTGGAAAATGTAATTATGTTAACTTACCTGGTAAAAGAGCCTTTACAGATGTGAGTAAGTTAAGGATGTTGAGATGGGAAGATTAGCTTGGGTTATCCAAGTGAACCCAATGTAATCACAAGAGTCCTTATACAAGAAGAGGGTGGTGGGGGCAGGGTGAGAGTCAGGAGCAGAAGTGACAACAGAAGCAGAAGCTGGGAGCACTGAGAGGAAGGGGCCATGGGCCAAGGAATGCAGAGAGGCTCTACAAGCTGAACGAGGCAGCAAAACCGATTCCCCTTCTGGAACCATCCCTGTCCCTGTATCTTGTCTTTAGCCCAGTTAGACAGATTTTGGAATTCTCCTATCCAGAACTGTAAGATAATGTGCTTTTGGGTGAGCTTAAGCCACTTAGTTGGTGGTAATGTGTTATAGCAACAGTAGCAATTGATAGTTTTGTTCCATTTTCTTAGAACAATTCAAAAACACTCTCTGAAAGCCTTTCCTCTATCAGTTCTATCAGCAACAACAGCTGCTTCCTCTGTGATGGACAGATGATACACATACCGAAATAGACTATCCAGTCCCATGTCTTCCTGAAGATGGGCAAACAGTCATGTCTACATTTTGACATGACACTGAGGGGCGCTCGTCTTCTTCAGAGTTTATTCAGTGGTTAATCAGATCCCCTGAAAAGAACACTGGCACTAACAATTGGAATATATTTATATTTAACCTTACGAAAGTCCACAAAACAAAATGTCCATTCTAATCAGGAGAATGAAGCGTGAGAAGTGTCTGATATTTTATTTTAATTGGAAAACAGAGAAATAAGCTTTGTTAAATTCTGTGGCCAACTCTAATTATGATTCTTATAATAGAAGTTAACTGCACTCTCAGAATTTGTAGTAATAGCAATTCATAATCATAACTAATGCTGTTTTCATTTAATACATAGTTCTAGATTATCTAAATTAACCTTATATTATTACTATCCTCTATTATTTATTAGACACAGTTAAGTACACACATGTTTAAGTAGCCTCAGTAAATATTAAATGAGTAGAAAAATAAGATAATAATAGAAAAATTAGATTTTTAGAAATCATTTAAAAATCTCCCTGCACCCACAGCAAGACTAATAAAGTATGACAGAACCCCTGAGGATGTTCAGAATAGAAAATATTTAGTCTAAATATTCTGTAGTATCTCTGCTGGATCTCTCTACATTGGACCTATTAGCTGCATGCATTCTTTAAGAACGTAAGATAATAAGATAATAGATTTAAAAATGCATTCTATCTCTAATATCAGTAGCTCCATTACCATTAAATATACACACTACAGCATTACTGTATGATTATATTACATACAGTAATATATATTTTATTATGTATCTTTATAGTTATTTTATAAAATTGTTGAAATTATAAATTTCATCAAAGTTTCATGGAACAGTTATGAGTTTAGTTTTCAGCTGATGCTATGAATTTCACTGCAAATTTAACAATTCCAGAGGGATTCTGAGACTTTTGACAACCTTCTGATGTGTTGTCAAAAAATAATACAAAGGAAGAATGCTGATGAATCTTTTAGAAAGTAAGGACTGGGGCTAAAAGTGCCAGAATCCTAAAGCAAAATCAAACTCTCAGGTTTATGATCTTCTAGGTCTAATAACTTAAAAAGGCAGATCAACTCCAGAAGAGGAAGGAGAACAGATAGTATGTATTTTATTACACAGTTCTTTTAATCTTTTAATCAAAATACACATATTCTCCCACCCACTTATTTATTCAACATCTAAAACAATACAAGTTTTATTAAAAAACTAACCTGGTTTCATCTTGTAACTCAAATGAATGCAAAAGAATTAAATACACTGTTTTCAGGCTAGAAAACTTGGGGAAAATCTTGAAGTATTGCCCAAACAAAGTGAAGGGGTTAATAAGGAAATTATAATATCACTGATAGGTATTTTTTATTTAATCTCAGTTTTAAACATTCCTTGTTTAGGATTCTGTAGGTGATGCTTAAATTTTTTTTCATTTTAGCACTTAATCGTACTACCAAGATATTCTCCTATTAGTTACTTCAGATTGACTCAGTTATTGTTGCCAAGGAAACAGCTAGGGAGCAGGAATTAAGCAGACTCTTTCATCTGGCGAGAGGATGATGGGAAGGGATGAGGGAGTTGAGCAAGGTCAGGTGTTTACCACTGAATACAAATCTGTCATGCCTCACAGATGAAGCTCTTCAGTTTCTGCACTGCTCCGGCTACTCCCAGCAGCCAAGGAGAAAATAAAAAGGACACTCAAGCATGAATGCCAATCAGCCCGTGCTGGCAACAGTGATGTGTTTACATGTGCCAAACTTGGCTATGGATGAAAAGATAAATTAAATAGGTGTCAATAATTATAGAAGGTCAGAACCTAAATCCTAAGAGCTTCCTAATAAGATCAGACAGATGAGATTTGGCTGACTATCCTGTTAACATGTCCAAAGCTTCCTTCTCTGAGGGCAGAGTTCAAAGTTTGTCACAGGATCAAATGTATTGAGCTAAGACCCTCATTTGGTCCTCCTCTGATTATTTTCCAGGACTCACAATCTTTTGATATTTATTGGCAAATATTATACATCTAGGTCTTATTTAGAGTAATAAAAATGTGTGACACAATTGTAATAGGTTCTTCTAAATCTTTTGTTATCAATATTGAAACCTTATGCAGGTGTACTTTAATGTTAATGTTTATTATAAAACAGCAATATAGTAATGCAGTAATGCTTATAGTATATATATTTAATAGTAATGGAGCTGGTAAAACTAGAGATAGAATGCATCTTTGAATCTTCATGTGATTCAGTTGCTAGCATTAAAAATGTCTAGATTGTATATGTGTGTATGTACATGTATGCATTCATATACAACTAAGTGGTAATTCATTTCCTCAAGCGTTTCAGGGTCTGTGACATACCATTTTCTGTGATGGATGCTGGCATAGATATATAGGAGAAAAATAAAACCCTCTTACCTCAAAGAGAAATAGAAAAGTAGACTGATGATTGTAAGTAAAATAAATATTTGAAATATAATCCATCCAAATAATACCAGTTAATGTCACATCTAAAAGGTTTTTTCATACAAGTTTCATTAATTCTATCACATCCACAGAGCAGTTGTAGATTCAGTTCCTTTTTTATTCTGTTGAAATATCTACCTAGGAGATTTCTATTCCCAAGGTGGATCATTGCAACAAAGTAAAAATATTGATATTATAGCAGATTTATGAGTTATAAGAGTAAACATTATTTAAACTTATAATATGTATATGATAATATGCTTGGTTTAAAATGTTCATACTCTAATCATGGACATTATAAACACTAATTCCTCTAATAATTTATTATGTATTTATATGTCTGAGTGGAGGAGTGAGAAGCAAGATAGAAATTAAGAGGAAAGAGTACAATACTTACATAGTTCACTTGCTTAAGGCATTAGTTCCAAACTTGCCTGATTTTAACAGTCAACCAGGGTTGCTTGTTAAAAATACAGCTTCCTGGGCACACTGAACTTTTAATAAACTCATCAGGTATTCTAATGATAAATAATTGTTAAAAACCCTTTAAAATGTATTCTAGCTATTAAGATTAGCACTAACACCTCTAAGTTTTGAAGTCTAAAAAGTCACTTTGATCATTATAATAATTCCATGAATAATGAAAATGTTATTCTATAGCAATCTACCATTGTACTAAATCTAGAATTTAAAAAATTCTAATGATAGTTCAAGATAGTTCACAGAGTTCTTAATGACCTCCAGTCTAAAATGAGATATCAGTGACTATTTCAGTACCATAGAGTTTTGTCGGCCAATGGAACTTAGAATTCACTAAATACTAAAGAC